>NC_081545.1:29818146-29845627 GCF_901000735.1 Corylus avellana | reverse complement strand
CGTTTTTTGTTTTGTTTTCAAATTCATATTTTTTGATTTTGTAAACAAATTTGGTACAAATTCACAAACTCAAAATTTTGCCCAATGTTCTAAAAATCATGTTTTCTCTTTGAAAACCAAACAACACATCTGCATTGGTTTCTTAAAAAATTCAAAACATTAATGAAATTTGGCCCCTTCAAACAACACATCTGCATCGGTTTCTTAAAAAATCCAAAACAAGAATGAAATTTGGCCCATCCAAACAAGTTGGAATGTAAAGTTTAATTCTAGGATTGAGTCGGTAGAAATTCGATGTTGGAATTGAGAGATTGAAGGTCTCATTCAAACGAGAATGTGCGTCAAGTTTTTACAAAGTTTCTTGTTGTGTATTCACTTGTGAGGTTTGTGTCATACGTTGAGAAAGTATAAAGAAAAAGAGTAATTAATATACCCAAGTGGACCTAAACCATTAGTTTAGGCTTTTAGGCTAGAAGTGGTGTCCTTATATGTATATGAACTTACTCTTGTTTGACTCATTTGGTGTCTCTCTCCTTAACATTTTTGAATGCCTCGATCGCAGCCATGATCAAATCCAATTCGAACGTAGTCAGTCTTAAAGGCACTTCCAGAATATCTTGATTGTAGTCTCATTCGAATCAGAGGAGTTTAGAATGCCTCAATTGAAGTGTCATTTGAAGCTTATTCGATTGCCGCTCGAGAAAATTGTGAAACCCTAAATCTCGTTCGAACGAGATTGTGGCAGATTGCCGACCTAGTCTAAAAACTTTAGTGTTCTCCCCGTCTATATAAGTTTCGTGAGGCAAGACTTTCATAGGACCTATAGACTATTTTTCATTGTTCTTAGAGAGGTTTCTAAACACCATTGAGCCTAAACAGATTTGGTTCCTCTCCTTATTTTCATCAATCAAACCATATAACAATCTCTAGTTATCAGAGTTTTGGGTTGTAATGGACAAAATTTGTTTGTAAAGGTGCTTCTTGTAGAAGATGGCTAGAGATTCTGGAGTTACTAAGGTGAGAGGTGAATAAGTCGTTTGCTGATGTTACAAATTAAGTCTTGGGAGTTACAAACTGTTGGGGTTATCGCACATCAATTGTGGAAGGGGCTAGTGGTCACTTTATAAGTGTGAGGGAAAGCCTCACATTTTGAGCTAGCTTTTGGGGTTGAAATAGGCCTAAGATCACCCAACACTGGTATCAGAGCCCATGTTTGCAAAAAAGTTTCAGCCCAACAGTCCACGGGAGAAACAAGTTGTTGCTGCTCCGACCTAAGGCCCGATGTGTGAGAAAAAAATTGTTAAAGTTATCCCACATTGGTTGTGGAAGGGGCTGGTGGTCACTTTATAAGTGCGAGGGAAAGCCTCACCTCTTGAGCTAGCTTTTGGGGATGAGAGAGGCTCAAGACCACCTAACATTGATATCAGAGCCCAAGTTCAATCAACAAATCTCGGCCCAATAGTCCACGGGAGAAACGAGTTGTCTCTGCTTCGACCTAGGGCCTGATGTGTGAGGAGGAGATTGTTGGAGTTATCCAACATCAGTTGTGGAAAGGGCTGGTGGTCACTTTATAAATGTGAGGAAAAATCTCACATCTTGAGCTAGCTTTTGAGGTTGAGATAGACTCAAGACCACCCAACACAAACTATAACACAAGTTTTCTATAATAAATATCTTTGAGGTTTGTTAACCATCAGAGTGGCTTTACTTCTTAAAAATTCTTCAAAATATTTGCACATTGTCACCGAATCTTTTTGTCTTATATATTTTTGCTTATATTTGTTGCGGTAACTATTGACTATAATATAGTAATCGTAGATTGATAATTGTTTTATATAGTCAATTGGATTAGAAAATCAGATTTTTTAGTAATCATTGTCCTCAAGTCTTTGTTGAGCTGTCTTATCTTTTATTTTTTATTTTGTGTTCTCTTTGTCTCTTTTGATGTACTTAATAGTCAGTGATAACTTCACTTAAAATTCCTGAACTACTACGCGTTTTGAGAAAGCTTCCCAAATTTTAAAAACTCTCAATTTCACCTCTTAAACTTTCAATTTGATACAATTAACCCAACTCGGTCAATTTTTGCCGTTAAACCCTAACGGAAAACACTAAAAGTATCAAATTACCCTTTAATTCTCCTTTTTTTCTATAATTTTTTTTTTAAAAAAAAATTCAATTTGAAATTAAGGGTAAATTTGGAATTTTTAAAAAGATTCAGAGGTATAAAGATCATTTCACCACTTTTAACGTTCAAAAATTAACGGAAATAAGTAGATTGCATCAAATTGAAAGTTCAAAATGTGAAATTGGGAGGTTTGAAACAGCTTTTTGCGACTAATATGGCTAGTTTGGTTTATTGTGGAGGCACTCTTGACCTGCCAAAAGGTTAGGGAGATCATCTCATTTAGAAGCCACAATTATCTCTTAGCAAATGCAAAGTTTTTTTTTTTTTTTTTGATGTTAGCAAATGTAAAGTTAAAGTCCATGAATGGGACATAACTACCTATAATATCTTTTGTCTTCTGGGAAAATTATTAAGTTAGTCCTAACATTAATCTCTCTTAAGTTAAAGTCTGCGGGGTTTATTATGAAATTACAAACTTAGTCTGTGGGTCTCTTTGTAATTTTTATCTTAATTTGACCTATTGACTGAATAGGTATGATTTCTTTGGCTCTTCTGTTTCTTTGTTGTTGTTGCTTGGATTAGGACTTAATGTTATGTTTTATTGATTAAATGCATGAAGCTTTGTTTTGATAGGGGCTTTGTTGGTAGATCAATGAGCATTGGATGTTACCACTTATGCATAACATGTTTTCCTTGTTTGGGATATCTACTATAGGGCTTTTTAACAACTGGGTTTTCCTTGATTTTCATATTTATATTACTTTGGGTTAGGAATTTGATCATTCTAATGATTTTCATATAACTATGTTCTTTTTTCTGTTGCAGGGATGATTATCAATGCCTTCAATGAAGTGTTCATATGTGTGTTTACTATGAATCTATTTATTGCGTAATTGGTAGTACTAGTAGCCATCACGTTTGTTATGATTATTCCTTCTGTATAGAGAACTTTGATTAGTGTTATATTTTTCTGTTTCAGTTTCAAACCAAGGAAGCCAAGGATGACATGCTACAGAAGTGATCCACTGTAACATCCCCAACCCGTTAGGGTTAGGTTTGTTAATCCCTTTTTTTTTTTTTTTTTTTTTTTTTTTTTTTTTTCTTTTTCTTTTTCTTTTTCTTACTCACAAAGATCCATAAGGTTTGTCAAACATATAAGCCTAGTATGAAATGAATGCATTAAAGTTTAGACTATAACATCCTTTAAAAATAACTGAAATATTCTTGTTTAACAACAATGTCTCACAACGATAATAGTGATCTTTATTAAAATAAATTCGTCAATCTCTGAAAGAAAACTGTGCCAACACACTTATTAACTTGACTAATATGAAATCACAAGAAATCCTAAATACGCCAGCCCCCATTCCGGCCTCCTAGTGCAACTTGATCACTACCTGAAACAAGAAATAAAACTGATAAGCCCAAAGAGGGCCCAATAAGTAAATCCACAACCATAAGCAGTTTTACTCATTGTCTCGTTTTGAAAATTGGAACTCATAACTACATATGTTTCAAGTATTTTTTTTAAGAAAAACAGAAAGCACATAAAATATATTATCATCAATAAAATTATTGATAGTTTTTATTTCATACTAGGGCCCATATATACTGTTACCCCCATATACTAGGGTTGCGTAGTCCTTGCGATCTGGGATGAGATACTCTGACCGCAGCTCCATCCCCTTAGCTAGCCGATTAAGTCTAGGTGTACTCAGCATGGCAAATAAATGATAGAATCACTTTTTGGCATAGCCTTTTTCAGCGGTTGCGCCTCCATCCTTAGCATCGGTACCGAGCTTCTCTATTGTTTCTCTTGAGGCCAAAAATACACTCCTTCCTACATGTGCCCTCAATTTATTATACTCTTTTCTCATTTCCTGTACTTTCTTTGTACTCCTCTAGGTACATTTTAGGGCAACATGTGGGTGGGTTTATCATCATTTTCTCAAAATTTCTTATAAACATCATTATTTTCAGGAAGTTTCTTTTTCTCAAACTTGTCATGCATGCAGCATAATTCCATAATATAAACAAAATGATCATTTGCAATTTGAAACAAAATTTCATAAAGAGCATGACATGATAATTTTTGGAAGGGATAGTAAATTCACTTACCTTTTGACTGCAGTTAAGAATTTCTTCTAACTGTTAGCTAATCTCCTGAAGGAAATACATACACGTTACTACCTTCATACATGTCAAAGAAGAGCATTCTATTAGTATTATGATTTGGCTTGCTAATCACTTGATAATGAACTTATTTAGATATTTAGTTATGCTTCCCAATAAAATTCCAGAATTTATTTTATTTCGTAGTACTCCCTTTTATATATATATATATATACTTCCACTAAGAATTGAGTCCAAAGGTAGCCTCTTACAAGCGATAATAATTCCTCGTTCCCGTTCCCATCTGAAAATTCTAAAACGACTCCAATTATCACCTACTCACACGTCTAGGAGTTTTACCGAAAATATCCAGAAAACAGATCTAACTTAGCAGTTAAAAAAATCAACCAAATACTGATATGAAATATGCAATCAAGAACACAGAAATTTGGTTACGAAGAGGAAATCATTTAGAGAACTCTCTAAATGTAAAACCTCTCCGGGGCAGCCAAACCCAGGAAATCAATTCACTATATAGAAGAATAAGGAATACAAGAAGAATAACAAAACCTTTGACTCTTCCTTGCACACGACAAGTGACCCACTTGACTTCTACCTCAGTAGCCCTTTCCAGAACATCTGGCACGATTCTTCTAAAAGATTTCCTTTCACCGGAACTCCGATTGGCTTCACGTATTTTCTCTTCAACAATAATCTAGAACAAATTCTCTCTCTCTAAGCACCCAGATATTTGCTCAATAAAATACGTACTGTAAATGTAGCAAAATCGTGTTTTAAATAGAAAATAACCCTAATAAGTCAGCCAGGTCCGGACCCTGCAGATCTGAGGTCCGGACAGGCCTCATAAAATGCACTTTCGGGAACTGGGGTCCGGACCCGGGGAATTGAGGTCCGGACCCTGCTTGAAAAATCAAGTTTCTGGAAATGGGGTCCGGACCCGGCTTCTGGAGGTCCGGACCCGGACTGTCCAGTCTTCATCAACAACTCCGATCGATAGACGTTTGTGGTCCGATTGAGCTGAATTTTGCAGGGACGTTCATAACACATGAATCTACATTATGAACGGTGGAGATTGGATTCTGAGCATTCTATATCAGTGTTTGAGCCGTGAACAGTAGCATCTGCATTTTGGAACTGAATTAAGCCAACACAAGAACTAACAAACTCCCCCTTTGGCAATTCAGTGACAAAACCAAAATGTCGAGCCAATCCCATCATCTCCCCATATTTACTCCCCCTTTTTGTCACAGAATGACAAAAGGTCTTCATGTTTCCTGAAACACTTCACAAAATACATCAAGGCATATGTGGAACAAGAAGACATAAATAAAACTCATGAAAAAAAATGATGCGTGATTATAAAGAAACATCAGTAAAACTCCCCCTCAATGTATGACTCAATTAACAACAGGAAACTGGAAATGCAAAGCATGTTTCTCCCCCTTTAAAAGTTAAATGAACACACATGATAACACATCAATGACTCATGTATTGCACAATGAATATCCAAAAGCTTTCCTTTTTTTTTTTTTTTGTTAAAACAAAACACCAAAAAAAAACTTGTATAGATAAGCAATAGATCATGCATGCTTGTATGAATATCTGAACAATTCGGAGTGATCAACAAGCTACACTTACACCGTAAATGTACCATATGCATGACACAACCTTGGTCTGTGAATGCAGTCAAGTAGGCAATAATCAGAAATCTCATGTGATGGTGTAGTGTGTGAGTACTCCCATTAACTAAGATTTCATCAATGAAAGGTAAATCTAGGCAGACATTTTGTAAAGGAAGACCAGCAGTCTGATTCAAACCACAGTAAAACCTTATAATGTTAGGACCTAGATTCCCTCATCCGATACACTCACCCTGAGACTGATCATTTTCTTTTACCATGTCCTTTAGTAATCATCTATTTCCGCAATGATTTGATCACTGATTCTTTCTTTAGGGACAGACAGAAGCAAAATGAAATCATCTGAGCTTATTTTATGCCCTTTTTTTTTTTTTTTGGAAAATGGTGGAATTTTTAGGAGCTAGGTTCAACTAACGAGTTGGTCAAGTGGCAAGATTCTACACTGCCTATCTTCCAAACAAAATGTTTTCTCCAAATTTCCAAACATATAACAAAAATCTAAACCTAATGGGGGCAAAAAGTGCACAATTTCGAACATGAGAAAAACTGACTCTTACTCCTTTAACAGTCTTTAGAAAAAACAAGGTATATCAGAAACATATGGAGCAATAGATGTAAATTGCAGAAATATTGACCCCACTCATATGTAAAATATTCATTTGAGCACAAGACATGAGAAACTGAGTATCTAACAATTAAAACAATCTAAAAGAATAAAAAATAATCAAAGAAAATAAAAACAAAGCAAACAAAAATTAAGAAAAAAATGCCCTAGAACAGCTATAGACAAATATCAATATGCTCAATTTCTAGGCATGGTCTATGTGCCCACCTAATCTAGGTGAGTCCATTACCACTCCCCCTCAATGGGTGAATGGTATTAATCTTCTTGACCCAAACTTTCTTCACATCAGGGACAACTGTGTGACTCTTATCCAAGACATCTAACCGTGTTACTACGTCTCTCATCATGTTGAATAATTTCTCATAACTATTTCTAGAATGAAAATATTCTCTTTTAGGCTCATGACTGTTAAGCTGAAAACACTTAGGACGAATATGTCCAATCTTACCACAGTTATGACACGTAGGAATAAACCTTTGAGAAGGTTGGTTCCTTAACATGTGCATACTTCTCGACTTAGAACTAGACATATAGGAATCAGTTAGAGTTCCCTTACCTTTTCCATCTTTGGAAATTTGAGGAGAAATTACCTTCTTTTCAGCCAAGCTATCTTCTTTGTTCACTGGTTTCACAAAAATCATCTTTGAAGAAGAAGCAACATTAGTAGATAAAATAGCAGATTTATCAAAACCCAATCCAGTTCTATCAAACGAATGTTTCTGATTATGTAGCATTTGATTTAGCTTTTCACTAGAGAATTTTGTTAAATGATTCTTTGATTCATTCAGTTCATTCTCTAAGGATTTCACTTTGGCAATTAGCATTTGATTTTCAGACATCAAAGTATTATGAGTAGCAAGAGAATCAGTTAAGGTGACAGAAAGTTGATCATTTTCAAGATTAACCTCATTGAGTTTCTTCAATTGCTGCTTATTCAGCTTTTTCAGTTTAGTGTATTCCACAAAGAGATTATTATAAGCATTTTGCAAATCATCTTCTTCTTCCGAATCATTATCGGACACACCTTGTTTGTCTTGAGAATTACACTCACTATTCTCATGCTCACTCTCATAACTAACTCCAAATGCTAAGTAATTAACTCCCTGTTCAGCATCGTCCTTGTCTGACTCATCACTTTGAGTCACATTAAATGCCTTGCCATTTGACTTTCTCAAGTTAGCACAGTCAACACGAATGTGTCCATGTCCTCCACATTCGTGACACTTGATACCTTTAGGTGACTTTCCTTTCTCAACATTCTCATTTCTAGATTTCTCAGAAAATTGTGAATTGCTATTTCTAAGATTTCCTTTCTTGGCTCTAAAGAATTTCCTAAACTTCTTAGCAAACATAGCAATTTCTTCCTCATTTCCAGAATCCTCATCAGATGAACCACAAGAGTCAACCTTAACATTTTTTGCCTTAAGAGCAATATTTTTGGTGTTCTTGTGTTTAGGAAGAATTAGCTCAAAGGTCTGAAGGGAACCTACAAGTTCTTCTACTCTCATAGTATCTAAGTCCTTGCTCTGTTGTATAGCAGCAATTTGGGGAATAAACCTCTCAGGCAAAGATCTTAAGATTTTTTTCACCACTTTAGCATCATCCATTTTCTTTCCCAAATTAATGGTAGAGTTTCTAATGGCACTAAGCTTTGAATAGAATTCATCAAAAGTTTCATCTTCCTGCATTCTAATCTCCTCAAACTGAGAAACCAACATTTGAATTTTTGAAGTTCTAACAACCTTAGTTCCTTCATGTGTGATTTCTAAAGTTTCCCAGGCTTCCTTAGCTATTTCACATCTAGAAATTCTAGAAAATTCCTCATTTGAAACAGAGATGTAAATAGCATTTATAGCTTTGTCATTCGCAGTAGCATTATTCTTTTCCTCTGTTGTCCATTCAGCTATTGCTTTTTCTGGACGTGTCCATCCAGATTCGACAATATGCCAAACATTAATGGATTTAAAATATGCTCTCATACGAATTTTCCAAAGCGTATAATTTGTTCCGTCAAAGACGGGAAGAGAATTAGGAGCAACAGTATGAGACATTTGATATGGAGTCTCGGATCACACTCAGGAAATAAATCCTTCACAGAGTGAACCCGCTCTGATACCAATTGAAAAATCTAAAACGACTCCAAACGACACCTATTCAAATGTCTAGGTGATTCACAAATATTAAGCGGAATAAGATCTGACCTAACAATCAATAATCAACCAAATACAGATATGTAATGAAAATCAAGAACACAGATATTTGGTTACGAAGAGGAAACCATTTAGAGAACTCTCTAAATGTAAAACCTCTCCGGGGCAGCCAAACCCAGGAAATCAATTCACTGTATAGAAGAATAAGGAATACAAGAAGAATAACAAAACCTTTGACTCTTCCTTGCACACGACAAGTGACCCACTTGACTTCTACCTCAGTAGCCCTTTCCAGAACATCTGGCACGATTCTTCTAAAAGATTTCCTTTCACCGGAACTCCGATTGGCTTCACGTATTTTCTCTTCAACAATAATCTAGAACAAATTCTCTCTCTCTAAGCACCCTGATTTTGCTCAATAAAATACGTACATATAAATGTAGCAAAATCGTGTTTAAATAGAAAATAACCCTAATAAGTCAGCCAGGTCCGGACCCTGCAGATCTGAGGTCCGGACATGCCTCATAAAATGCACTTTCGGGAACTGGGGTCCGGACCCGGGGAATTGAGGTCCGGACCCTGCTTGAAAAATCAAGTTTCTGGAAATGGGGTCCGGACCCGGCTTCTGGAGGTCCGGACCCGGACTGTCCAGTCTTCATCAACAACTCCGATCGATGGGCGTTTGTGGTCCGATTGAGCTGAAATTTTGCAGGGACGTTCATAACACATGAATCTACATTATGAACGGTGGAGATTGGATTCTGAGCATTCTATATCAGTGTTTGAGCCGTGAACAGTAGCATCTGCATTTTGGAACTGAATTAAGCCAACACAAGAACTAACATGGATGAATGAGATGATCTCCAGCAGGGGGTGGTTTACCAATCCACTTTTTATTTTTTGTACAGTATGATTCAGGATTGAAATCCTTGGCAAAATGAACCCCTTTTCCTGCTGTTTCTGGATGATCAATACGACCTTGAATTGCTTCTGGCATTGCTTGGTTGTCCATCACATTCTTCCAGTATCCTCCCATGTCTTTTCTTTCAACCACGTCTCTGCCAGCAAACTGCATGCATGCATGAATGCCCAAAAGTCACAAATTATTTTAATTAATCGCATGCATTTTCTATAACTAAAATCACATATAATCTATATATCATAATCAATTCAACTTTTTACTTGAGTCCATATTTAAAGAAGCAGAAATACAGAATATTGAAAGCGTGCAACTTAAGGTTACTTCTCCCTTCAAGAAATGCTTACGATCGAGAACAAGAAGTGATAAGAGTGTAAGGAAAGCAAAGACAGTTTTCATCTGGAACCAAGGCCTCTTCTTTTTCTTTTTGTTTCCCTTCTTTCTCTAGCCCCAAGGTTTCTCCTTCATTCCTAACTGGTATATCACCACTTACTATATATAGCATGACATACTGTTCATATAGTATTTCAATATTTACATAAGACGAGTAGTCCTCCAGCACTTTTATTTAGCTATTTAAATAAAAGTTAAATTTGAAAAGAAAATTTTATTTTTATTTTTAATTTAAAAAATTACTTTAAAATGAATTAAACATTTTAACTGAATCACTTTTTGGCTCTTACAGAGCCACAAAAATTAAATTTGAAATAAAATAAAGAGATCGTTAAATTGCCATTTTTGTGAATTTGAAGAGTTCAATCTTTGAAGTCAAAAGTTATGATGGCATGCATGTAAAACTCTAAAATTACTTGGCCAATAATTGCCCGTGGCCACATCCCAGCTAAAAAAATAACCATAGAAAATGGGTTGGCCCCAAAAAAGTCTAAAAAATAAACTCCTTATAATTAGCCGACAAAATAACATGAACTTTTTAAGTCCAAAACTAAGTTAGGCCCGACCTTTGAAAAAGAGAAGTTATATAGAATGACCTTTTAAAATATGTGTTACACTTTTTTCGCCTACCCATTCATACTGTTCTCTCGAGTTTCCTTCCCTCTTTAGCAATTCGGCTCCTCCCTTTCTTATCCATTTCTCTCTTCATGCCTCAATTTCTTCATTAAAATTCTTTCTTTATTTTCTTTACAAGCAAAGAATACAAAAACTTAGGATTAAAGCATGGAGAAGATTTGTTATTCGATAAATCGTCTTCCTCTTTTACTTCTAATCCTCTTCTTCTTCTAGCTAATCTCAGTATATTGTGTTATTTTGGTTGACAATTAGGCCCCACACAAGCCACGCTCACATTGACTGGCGACATAAAACTTGCCAAATTGTTGGGTCCGTTCGGTAATCAATATGCCAAACTCCCACTTCTTTTTAAGTCCATGATATTTTTTCTTTTTATATAACTTTTTATTACTATTCCAATAAAAATTCACTATAAAACAAAATTTTTATAATTTTTTGTTCAAAAAATTATAAATTTATATCTATTCTATATTACATCAATAACTTTCAAGTTATAAATCACCTACCAAGTCCATTATTAAACGGACCCGTTTAATTGACAAGTTGCTTTATTGTTTTGGTGTGTTTGTGTAGATACAAGGCATGGCGGCGGGTGTTAAATATATTTTTCCAAATTGTATTGTCAAATTTGATTTGATGCAGCTTGTCAATCATCCAAGTGGGGTTCAACATTGCGACAACTTTGCTTGTCCGGTTCACGCCCATTTATAGCATTCTCAATCACGCTCTTGTTCCTGGAAGATATAAGATCCCATAAGAAGCTCCTAAAAATAGCATAACCGACATTAATTGGGAAAGATAAGAAGAACTATATCGAAAGAGCACAAAAAACTTACCGCTCTTTTTAAGCTAAAAATACACAATATATACAGCATTTTTCACAACTCTTGCATTGATAAAACATATTTGATTGGAATACAATCAGGGCTCAAAACATATAGAAAAAATCATAACATTTCATTATTTTAAGAGAATTCATATATTTCATTTGGAATATAATGCCGTAAGCATTCTTACATGCTTTTTTTAATAACATTAATAGGAAAATATGTCATTTTCACATGTTTTTTTAAGGGAAAATGTATAATAAATCTCTGAGTCAACCATTCAAAATTTTAATATCCTTAAGTTTTTTTTTTTTTTTTTTCGAAAATTTAGTCCCTGGATCAATTGAAATTACAATAAAATTCATGCCGTTAAAATTTTTTAACAGACATTATGAAAACTTAAAACGCGTTTTACTCTATTAAAATATTAAATTTTTATTAATTTAATTTAAAACAAGTCAAAAGCTGAAAATTTAGAGAACACGGGGTGGCGTTGCCACCCGGCCCTGCTATTGGGTGGCCCGGCCACCCTAGGGCTGGGGTGGCCAGCCCACCCCTCCATATGGTGGCTGGGAAAGCCACCATGGGGGGGGTCTGAGGCAACTGCGAGGCCAACCCAACCCATGGGGTGGCCGCGTTTTTTAAATTAAATTAATAAAAAATTAATATTTTAATAGAGTAAAATGGTGCGTTTTAAGTTTTTATAACGTCTGTTAAAAAATTTTAACGGCAGGAATTTTATTGTCATTTCAATTAATCTAGGGACTAAATTTTCAAAAAAAAAAAAAAAACTTAAGGATATTAAAATTTTGAAGGGTTGACTCAAGGATTTATTATACATTTTTCCTTTTTTTAATAACATTAATAGGAAAATATGTGATTTTCACATGTTTTAAATATATATGTCACTTTATTAAATTGATTTATTTAGATTTATTACAAATTATATCCTTCCGTATTTAATACGTGAACACCTACTAGTTAAACAAGTGTTGTCGATCCTTATCAGGATCGGGAGGCTCCTTATACATGTTGGATATATATTGTCTCAATATCGGGAGAATTTCAATATTAACCAACTTAAGTCTTTTTTTTAAAGAAAAAATTAAAATTAAAATGGAGACGAGACAAAGCATGACAGATGTTAAATACATTTTGTCAAATTAATTTGACAGATCTTGTGTTTCGTCCCAGTGGGTTCAATAAGCTTCCATGAAGATATATACCTGCAGATGGCCCTTGGGACCAAGACCAGATACATATGACGTAGCATAGCATGACATGTACAACTTGTCGTTCATCCTAGTGGATTCAGTTCAGTTAATCTCATGCCAATTAAGGAAATATTCATGTTTGGACATCGATCTAAAAACACAAATGCTTTAGTTGCTTATCCTATTGTTGGCAAAGCTAAAGCATCTCTACTCTAGATCTCCCAAGTATTTGCTCTCTGTATGAACATTAATTAATTTTATCATTGAAGGAGAGACTTCAAGATTGTTATCCAAACTATGCAAAATCAGCATTGTCTAGCTAGCTAATTAATTAGGAGCTTTGACCACCATGCAGGATATCGTTAGCCTTTCTTAATTTCTAGTATTTATTTATTTTTTTTATAATTTTTAAAAAGTATTTTCCAACTTCTGATCCAACACACACACACATATATGTATATATATGTTGGAATCCAATGGGATTGATCAGGGACAGAAGCGGAACTAAAATTTTAGGTTTGAAAAAAAAAAAACACTTTCTTGGGAGTAAGAAATTAATTTAGGAATAATTTATATGAGTTTTTTTTTAATGATAAAACTAGTTGGAGCTTGGGGGTTACTGTCCCCTCAAGCTTCAACATGGTTCCGCCGGGCCAAAAGGGATGGGAATGAGGCCAGGCTGTTGGAAGGACGGGTAATTGAACACACCTATAATAATATGAATTGATCAACACACCTAGCCTGCATTACTTCAAGAAAAAGCATGATCCTCAGATCCTTCATTACTTTATAAAATCAAATATTTTACAGCACACATATGATGAGAACATCAAAAACATAAACAATTAAACTTCCTTAATCTAAAAAACAGAAAACAGAAACAGCAAAGACGAAGACACAACTTCCTCCGATCCTCAACGGCTCGCTTATTCAGTAGTAGACCGTCTTGGCCGGTTATCTTCAAGACACAATTCCACCTTATCCAGATCGCCTAAGACATCACCATTTGGCTCCTCAAAATCCTTATTATTAAGGCTTGGCTTTGCTAATTGGCGAGCTCTCTGCTTCGGGGTGAATGAGATCTCCAACAGGGGGCTGCTTATGCCAACCATTATTAGTACTGGCCACATCAGTATTGAAATCTTTGGCGAAATGAACCCCTTTTCCTGCTGTTTCTGGATGAATACGAGCTTGAATTGCATCTGGCATTGCTTGGCTGTGCATCACATTCTTCCAGTATCCTCCCAGGTCTTTTCTTGCAACCACGTCTCTGCCAGCAAACTGCATGCATGCATGCCCAAAAGTCACAAATTATATTAATTAATCGCCTGCATTTTCTATAACTAAATTCACAATATATATATCATAATCAAATTCCACTACTCTCTACTTGAGTAGTACTAGCACCTTATTAAAGCTTTGGAAAAAGAAGAAGAAGCAGAAATACAGAATATTGAAGTTAAGATTTCTATATTCATTAGTTACTTTCGCCCTTCAAGAAATGCTTACGAGTAGCGGAAGAAGTGATAAGAGGGCAAGGAAAGCAAACACAGTTTTCATCTTGATGTCTAACAAACAGGAACCAAGGCCTCTCCTTTTTCTTTTCTTTTCTTCTCAATCTCTCTAGGCTTGAGGTTTCTCTTTGCCAAGTGGTACATCACCACTTTCCATATATATAGCTAGGCAAAAAATAAATAAATAAAGGAATTTTAAGCCCAAACTTAAGCTAGGCACCCAAAAACTCCAAAAAATAATTATTATATGGTGATTGGACCCACCCCCAAAATTATTATATAGAAAAAGCTTCTCATAACATATATAATTCTTTGACATAAAAAAGTAAATGAATTTTTTAACCCTAAACCCAAAAACTCTTAGGCTAGCCACCAAGGTTTCAAAAATAAAAAAATAAAATAAAATCCATGCGATTGCCTGACCTTCTAAATAATTTTGGTGACTAGCTATGTGCCTCGCCCGATGGACGGGAATTGTACCAAATATCCTACGCGCTAGCTCTGCATCATTCTCCCTAGCTACGATCCAAAGCTATCTATGAGAATATTTCTTTTGCAATAATCTTGTGAGTTGTGATTATGGTGAGACAGACTCCATCTCTTTTGGTGAGATGCCAACCTTTTTGTTTGTCAATTATTTTCGTTGTTGATGTTAAAGTAATGATTAAATGATTAAATTTACCAAGTAAATTATCAGTTATCTTAAAAGTTTAAGCGGATAGAAAGAAGTAAATTTAATCACTTAATTATTACTTTAACAGTACAACTTAAGCTTGTCTAAGTCTAAGGTAATTAGCTCCATGCATGATACACCACATGGCCCTTGGGAGCTAGACCAAATACGTATGACGTGGCTGCAGTTCTGGTGACAATTCAATAGTACACATCTAAAGGTGGCTCCAACTCCACCCATATGCATGTATGCACTGAGCATTCCAACCCCATATATGCAGATATGCAATTCATTCGTGGGGCATGTCGAAAAAAGTTTCACGTGTTATGAATGGGCATCGATCATCATGACATTTCAAAGGGTAAAGCTTTGGTTATGGTGCAGGCTTAATTCTCTTTTCTTCTTCATCAAAATTATGGAGACGAGACAAATTAGGCATGACACAGCTTGTCGTCATTCATCCAAGTGGGTTCAATTATTCGGTTGTTCCCACAAGATATAATTAAACTTGTTTAACGTACGTGCATGTGGGAGCTCGGCCCTCTCCATGCACACATTGTGAGTTTTTTTTGTTTGAATACATTTGTCCACTAAGAATGTATGATGAGATCACAATTTCTTAGAATTGTAGGGATTTATATATATATATGACAAAATTTAATAGCGAGATTCACATACACATCTCTTATATAGAAATAGATAAATGATGTATAAAAGAATAAAAGCAAATATTTCTCCATTTTAAAACAATGTTTGATATTCTTAGAAATTCTAAGGGATATTGATATGTAAAGAAGGTATGTATTGAGCAAAGAATGCGACGTACGTCTTGGGACAAAGACAAGAGACAAATGGCTGCAAAACTTCGTGGGGTCTGATAACATCAATTGGCTGCTGAAATGTCAATTCAAATAATGAAAAACGTAGGTTCATACAACCATGCCCGTACAGCTCACTATTATACATTTATTAATTTCTTGTCCATTTCTTTTGTGAATTTCCTATTGAATATATGGAACTTACATGTAGTCCCATAAATTCAGTAGTCGATTTGCTCATCTCTTATACGAAATAGACTAAAAAATGGAAACCAAACATTTATTTTCTTTATTTTAGCTACTCTTTTTTTATAAATACTCTAACAGATTCTCTCTATTATTTTCTTTACTTTCTTTAAAATATTTTTATCATATTTTTGTATGAGGAATGATTCGGTCACTATTTTTCTCATATTTTCCTAATCTCATCTTACAAATTTAATATATCAACCATTAAATTTATGAATTCATGTGGATCCCATACAAACTCAATGGTGGATTCATCCATTCACTAAAAAAATGGTTAAAAGATGATTAAAAATAGAATGAATTCTATCATTTCTGTTTTTGTATTATATCTCACTCTTTCACCCTTTTTCCGTTCCCCTCTCTATCTCTCAATGTCCAATGACACCCCCACCGGCAAATCACCACCCACACCCTTCCCATCTCTCCACCATCTGATTCTCTCTCCAAAACCCAATTAACCATACAATCCTTGTCCTCCATCCTCTCCTCTGTTGGAAGTCTTACATTGCGTAGGTATTAAAGAAGATGTGTCATTTATAAGGGTAAGGAAAAACCTTAACTCTTGAGCTAGTTTTTGGATTGAGTTAGGCTCATAATTCATTTCTACTATGATATCAGAGCCATTTATAAGAGTAAGGAAAGACCTCAACTCTTGAGCTAGTTTTTGGGTTGAGTTAGGCCCATGACCAATTTCTAATACCCTCAACCCCTCCTCCTCTCTCTCTCTCTTCTGCCTTCTCTCTTCTCCACTCTATCTTCTCTATGACCCTAAAGTCGCCTCCCAAACCTATGATGCCTTCCAACAACCTTCCCTCAAGCTTCGGCACTGGTGACAACAACCTTTGCAGTTGGCTCTACGACGCCTTTGAATCTAGCTATCTGGACCTCTCCAACTCATTGTTCTCCAGTTCCTACCCATCATTAATGTCGACGTCTACCTCTCCCAATCACTCTCCTGCTCGAATATTGTATTGTTAAAATATATTATGAGATTGGATTTCAGCATTGATTGTAATCAAATTAAATCAAATTTGAATCTCAAATCATTGTCGCTAGCCGCCTCTAGCCACCGCCATCTCCAACAAGAAAAGAATAAATAAATAAAAAAGAGAGAAAAGAAAGAAGAAGAAAAAATCAAACTCAAACTTCTAGAATTAAGGTACCTTAAGTTTGAGGGAAGATGTTAGAATATATTAAGATATTTGATATCACGATATTTGATTTCAGTATTGATTGTAATCAAAGCAAATTAGATTTAAATCTGATTTGATTTGATATCTCATACCATTTGTCCTAAAAGTTAAGCGAATAAGTAAATTTAACCATTTAATTAACATTTTAACTCTCTCTTATTTTTTTGCTCAAAATCCCTTTTAATAAGTGATGCACAACACAAATTTAATCATATAATCAACACTTTAACACTTCCTCTCACGTGTGGGCTCAAACCCCCTTTTAATAGGTAATGCCTAATACGTGAAATATTTAATTTAAATGAGAGGTAAATGATGAAGTCAAGGTAATTTAACAAGCAAGCTTGAGACAAGTGATGATTTAACAAGCACAATATTTATGTAGGCCAGAGCACTAGCAGTATACTCCCTATAATTTATTCCCTTCCCTATGTTTAGGAAAAATCTAGAAAAAAAATCACAAAAAAGCACCAACATTAAAAGCCCCAAATTTAACCATCAAATGGCAGCTACAATGTTTCCCAATGCATTGGGAAACACTGTAGACTCCATATGCATTGTTAAATTATAAAAGGACACAAATTTTCTCCAAACTGGTTTGGAGAAAATTTCCTGCAACTCACTCCAATAAGTGACAAGTGTCATTTAACATTATTGGGTTTCTAAAAAATTAATGTTTGGGTTCCTAGATTAATGGAATGACAATAAATGACGTTTAAAATATTAAAAAAAAAACATGTGAGAGATGACACTTGTCACTTATTGGAGTGGGTTGAAGGAAATTCTGGTTTAGAGGAAATTTATGTCCATTATAAAACATGGATATGGCTTACATGCTGTTATTTTAATAACAGCATGTATACTGTAATTTAATCAATGGTCAAGATTAAATCTCAAAGTTGACTTAATTTTAGAAACTTTTAATAAGAGAGAGAAAATGAAAAGAAATTTTGAAATATTCAATCTTGACTATTGATAAACTACAGCATTCATGCTGTTATTAAAATAACAGCATGTAAGTCGGATCCATAAAACATCTCATTCTCTCTCATCTCTCCTTCACATGTCCCAACGATTCTCTCTCCTCTCTCATCTCTCATTGGTTGCAATGATAAAAATAAATAGTATTTAATTCATATAGGAGAAAATAAGGGAATCTATTGTGAAGTGTTTTTTTATAGGGAATTAAAAAATAGTTTTATTCCCTAAATTGAGGGAAAATGATTGGGAAACTGCTACTAGTACTCTAAGGGGGATTTATCCTATGAACCTAGGTCATAGACTAAACCACATAAATCTTTTTGTTTTTATTTTATCTAATTCATTTCTGCTATTATCTTTATTTAATTTAGACAATATAAGAACTTTAGAGAAGCTGGTGGAGATCGATGCTCTTAGTTGTAGACCTCTAAGTGACCACCGTTACCACAAATCGCTTATAAAAAAATAATTGGGAAGTGATACAAAGAGTACAGAGATGAGAGAAATTAGAAGGATATAGCAGAGAAGAAAAAGTTTTTATTTTTATTTATTTTTATTGTTATTTTAATCTTAAAATTGATGAAAATTGAAAAATTCTAATTGACTCCAAAAGATTGAGATAAGACCAACCTAAGGGGACAGCAAGTGGGCGACTTGTTATTCTCAAATTTGTTTTTGTTTCGCAACATGCATGGTGGTGGTGGTGTGGTGGGGTTGGCTTCGTCAATATTGATTCAGACAATAAGCATCAAATATCTCCCCCACAAATAATGCAAATATATGATCACATCATTTGCATTATTTGTGGGGGAGATATTTGATGCTTATTGATTGCCTTATTTTTGTCATCAGTTTCACGTCTAAACGAAAGTAATAGACATATTAAATTCTAGAAAAACATTAAAATGATGTGGCAGAAGCTTCTCCATCGTCCTCTTTTCCTCTCAATGGTCCCGAATATTTCCTCTTAATTAATTCACTTATAACCTTACTTTACTCAACAAAATTAAGAGCTCTACACGAGTGAGAAAGAAATCGAAAGGACCTTCAGGATTAGAAGGAAGATGGCTCGGAAATTTGTTTCTTTATTTCTCTTATCTAATCTTTTGCTCTTGACGGTATTCTCTCATGCTTTCTTTTTTTGTATATTTTTAATTCCTTGTATATATTCTCGACATTCACTGATAGATTCAACAAGTATATGTTGCATGCAGTGTGAGCATGGCAATGGAGTAAGGGAGACGACTGATCAACACCAATGGCGTATGCCTCACATGGATCATATGGAGGATCCGAAACTGGGATACCTCACCATAAATGATCTACATGTTGGGAAAACAATTACCATCCATGTCCCAACAAGAGACCCCTCTTCTTTACCTCACTTCTTGACTAGAGAAGAGGCCGATTCCATTCCTTTCTCAGTGGAAGAATTCCCAAATCTCCTTCAACTCTTCTCAATCTCTCAACATTCTCCCCAAGCCAAAGCAATCAAGAACACACTGGATGTTTGTGAATCTAAACCCATTCTTGAAGTGAAGTTTTGTGCTACCTCCTTAGAATCCATGGTTGACTCTGTGCGTGCTATTTTTGGATCCCAAGCAGCTTTCAAAGCACTAAGCACAACCAGTTTCACAAAATCAGACACCCTTCTGCAGAACTACACTTTCCTAGAGGTTAAAGAGGTGTCAACTTCAATGACGGTGGCATGTCATGATCTGCCTTACCCATATGCTGTTTTTTTCTGCCATGACCTGGGTGACACCAAGGTTTTCGAGATTTTAGTAGGTGGTGAGCATGGAGAAAGAGCGACAGCTTTTTTTATTTGCCACATGGACACATCCTCCTTTACACCCGACCACATCGCCTTTCGCGTTCTGGGCATCAAACCAGGAACATCTCCTGTGTGCCACTACATCTTTCCACAAGGTCTTCTTTGGGTTCAATCCTAATTAATGTATGGAATTAACGTACAATCCGTTTTAAATGGGGCTAGATTCTCTCCAGTCTTTTACCGTTTGTTTCTCTGGTTAATAATGACTTATAAGTTGTTTTGGGTCTTTTAATCTCAATTATTACTTTAAAATTAAGGGTAAATTTATTTTTTCGTCCTCCGATGTTTTGATAAATAGTTTTATGGGTTTTAGAGTAAGCAAAAAGGTAAATTGATATGTAAAACGACACTACCATTTCCTTTGGCCAAACTTAGGGGGTTCAAACTTGGTATGCCAATATATATGAGATTTTGCTCTATTTTGAGGAAAAAAAAAAGAAAATCGAAAAGCATATAGGCTTAAATTTTTGCAATTTAGACCCTTTAAAATTTTAGCTTGAATTTTGGACCAAGAGAAAATGGAATTGGCAAGAGAATTGAAAATGGGCCCAAAATCCCATTTTCTTCCCAATATAGGCCTTGTTTACCCAAAAAAAAAAGCCTTCAATTTCGGTGAAATGGGGGATGAAACATGGATGTCCATGTGTCACCCCCGGCCCACCAATTTACCTATATATTTCACGAAACCAAATTATCAATTGGTCGCATGAATAGAAAAAAATAAATAAATAAAACATTTTTGTAATTAGTGTAAAAGCTTGTGGTAATCTGATGAAAGCTTAGTTTGGATTTTGTCTAAAGATGTTTGTTGAAATCATTTATCCAAAAAAAGTAATTATTTTTTGCTGTTTGTTTGCAATCTTGAGAATGATTTAAAAAATATTTTTTTGTGTTTAACTCGTATGAAAAATCATCATAATTCTTAAATTGTATATAATATATATGAGAAAATACGAAAAAGAGAGAGACCGTGAAAAGAATTGCATGTGGAGGAAGAAAATGTGTGAGAATAAAGGGCTTTCCAAGGTAGGATTGAGATTCAATACAATTGCTTACGTATCAAATTAAATATATAGTTGGAGATTGGGGGTTGCTGTCCCCTCAAGTTCAATGCAATTGCTTACGAATAAAATTAAATATATAGTTGGAGATTGGGGGTTGCTGTCCCCTCAAGTTCTTCAACATGGTTCCGCGTGGCAAAACGGCACTATCTACTACGAGAAAAGCATCATACGTAATTCCTTCATTAATTTATAAAATCAAATATTTTACAGCACGCATTTGATGATGAGAGCATCAAAACATAAACAATTAGCTTCCTTAATCTAAAAAACAGAAAACAGAAACATGTCAAAGACGAAGACACAACTTCCTCTGATCCTCAACGGCTCGCTTATTCAGTAGTATACTAGACCGTCTTGGTTAGCTTCAAGATTCAATATTTGCAGTAACACAAGTATTTATTCATTACACACTCTCATGACACGTCGTTTAACTCTTAACGACACAATTTTACCTTATTCAGAGCCTAAGACATGATGAACATTTGGGTCCTCAGTCAAAATGCTTATATATTATTAAGGCTTGGCTTTGCTAATTGGTGAATTCTCCGCTTTTGGATGAATGAGATCTCCAGCAGGGGGGGGTGGTTTAGCAGCCCAGTCCAGTACATTTTTTGCATCGACAGATCCAGGATCGAAATCCTTGGCAAAATGAACCCTTTTTGCTGCTCTTTCTGGATGATCAATACGACCTTTAATTGCTTCTGGCATTGCTTGGCTGCCCATCGCATTTTTCCAGTATCCTCCCAGGTCTTTTCTTGCAACCACATCTCTGCCACCAAACTGCATGCATGAATGCCCAAAAGTCACAAATTATATTAATTAATCGCATGCATTTTCTATATGTAATCATCAATATATCATAATCAAATTCCACTACTTTTTACTTGAGTACTCCTTATTAAAGGTTTGGAAAAAAGAAGAAGAAGAAGAAGAAGAAGAAGAAGCAGAAATACAGAATATTGAACTTAAGATTTCTGTATTAGTAAGTTACTTTCGCCCTTGAAGAAATGCTTACGAGTACCTTAAGAAGTGATAAGAGGGCAAGGAAAGCAAACACAGTTTTCATCTTAATTGATTTCTAACAAACATGAACCAAGGCCTCTTCTTTTTCTTTTGTCTTTTCTTTTCTTTTCTTTTCTTCTCTCTCTCACTAGCTAGGCCCAAGGTTCTTTGTTAAATGACATGCGATGCTGCTCAGGGTATTTCAATTGCTTTTATATCATAGTTAACATGTTCAGGGTATGTCTTTAATCTTACTGTACTACATTATTCTCTCTTATCATCAATATTATCACCAACAGTACTGGTGGTTCAATGTAAATATATAACTCGCTCGCTTCTTGACAAGCCAGTAGCCATGGAAAAATGGAAAAAATTCAGTGTCTCCATCTCCAGTCTTCCTCTTCAAATAATCATCAACAACAGTGTAATCCAAACCCTGTCAAATTTGATAGCGACAATTTTGCTTGTCCAGTTCAATTAATCTCATGGACATTATAGCTTGTCAATCACACTCTTGTTCCTACAAGATATAAAGTTGTTTAACGTGCATGTGAAACAATACGGCCCGCCTCTCCCTGCACACCTTGAGTTTTTTTGTTTGTTGCCATTTGTCCACTGAGGATGCATGTATGACAAGATCACTATTTCTTTGAAATTCGAACACATATTGATATGTAAAAGTCTATCTGTTGGGACCAAGACGAGACAAACGATATGGCGGCTGCAAAACTTCGTGGGGGCCGGCTGATAACATTAATTGGTTTCTGAAATGTCAATTCAAATAATGAAAAATGTGTCCCCAATGTTGAAAGATTTTTAAAATTAGGGAAGTGTTGAGGAGCAAAATAAGTTAATCTAATTTTAAAAAAAAATTAACATAGTAAATCGTGAGTAGCAAACAAAGAATAAAAAATTGTATTCTTTTAATTTAAAAGTTCTTGTCATGTCAGTTTAAAAAAAAAAAAATTAAATTTATTTATTTAGCTCTCTAACACTACTCTTAAAATTAATATATATATTATTTTGTATCTTGAGAATGTTTTAAAATATAAAATTTTAAGAAGCATTGAATGAAGAGAGCCTTACGTTCGAAACCTAGTTAGAAAAAAAATAAATATATTAAAATTCAAGTACTAAAAAAATATTTAGCCCAAAAAAATAGAACAATAATCCATGGTCCATAACGATGGAGGGGAAAATAGGCATAATTAATAGGCATGTGATCGAGATTCCATCCATTTTAAAAAGTTGCGCTAATTGAAGGGCATATTTATTTTTTATCGATTGGTAGTCTAGGACTCCAAGGGACAATTGGTAGTTTGTAGGAGCAATCTATAAATGAATAGAACGTGAAAATGGCTACTGTAATTAGTCCATTTATTTATTTTGGTAACGAGGAACAACCTATTCCCGTTTAGAAAGCTTTGGGAAACCTGATATGGTACGTAACGGTAACTTTTTTTAATTAAAAAAAAAAAAAAAAGGCAAAACATTTGAATTCACCATTTCACCATGAGTCTTTTCATTATTGTTCAAATGCAGAAGGTTCATGCATGTAGTTTCGTCAGCTATATGTAAATTCTTTTTGGGTTAATAATCTTGAATTTATCAAACTTACCCTGAATCGAATAGAACAGTGCCAGCTTTTCAATTCGGAAATTCAAAAACACCCCGTAGACAATTAAAGTTGTTCCAACACACATCATATTGAGAGCTTAATTCTTTTTCTTTTCTTTTTTTTTTTCTTTTTTTTTCTTTTCTTTTTTGGTGAAAGGCTGAAATGTCGTTGTTTCTTTTGGTTAGAAATTTTAAATTCTTTTTTCCCAATAACCGTTTTCGTTTTAACAACCGCTGATTAATGATGGGGACTAGGGGATCACATTGAATGCAAATTGAAAATATAAAAACTTAGAAAACCTTAAATTATTCGAAACGAAACTTGAGAAACCAAATTGACGACATACATATGTAAAGTGACCAATTGATTACAAACTTTAAAGCGACCAATATGCAATTTTAAAGAACAAGATTATAAACCTATCTTTTACTTGGTCCATGAATTGGAAATATGCAACTCTCCACTTATAGCTAAAGAGTAATGGACCACAAACTCCCCAAAAACCTGTAATGAAACCAAAAACCACGGTAATTTGAAACCATGGGATTCTATGCCCATTTTCCTCATCCCCAGTGTCATTCTTGGTTCTTACAATATGGGCACACTCATCTAGAAGTGGAGGACCACAAAGTCCAAGGTTGCCTTCATATGCAGAGACATCAAAGCTCTGGAGTTGAGTGCCTGATGGTATTGGTCCATGCAAATTGTTGTTTGCAACACTAAAGTTATTCAAGAAATGTAGACTACTTAGTGATGCTGGTATTTCGCCAGAAAATTGATTTGCAGAGAGGTCCAATATTTCCAAGTTTGTGAGCTGAGACATTTCGTTTGGGATGCTGCCTGAGAATTTGTTATGACTAAGATCCAGATGATCAAGCAGCTTTAAACGGCCGATCTCAACAGGGATGCTGCCACTAAGATTGTTGTTCGCAAGAACTATTGTTGCTCGCATGTTTGAGAGAAAATTGTATCGGAAATTACTTATTGAGTTAAAAAGTGGTAAATCCAAATGATTGTTGCCTACTAAAGCCTTTGATGACTGTAATGTTGGCAATGCACAAAGTTCTTTTGGAAATTCACCTGAAATGAGGTTATGAGAGAGGTATAGAGCGAAGAGCCTTGGAAGAGTCGATAACCAACCAGGAATTGAACCTGTGATACGATTGAAATCTAGAGTTAAAAATTCTAGCTTCTTAAGCCTAGATAGCCATATTGGCAATTGACCAGTCAATTGGGACTCATCAAAACTCAAAACTTGGAGATTTTCAAATCCATTAAAACCAACTATAGTGTCATCACCCGGCATTGCCTCATGTAGAAAGTTTCCTCCAAGGAGGACTATGGTGAGTGCCTTGCAACGCATCAAAATCTTGATTGCATTAGTGATATTGGTTAGCCTATTGTTAGTAAGTGAAAGGAAGGATAATAATTTCAATTGAAGTATCTCTGGTTGGATTTGTCCCTCTAGTTGGTTGGCGGAAAGTCGAAGTGCTACTAGGGACTTGCATGAGTAAAGGCTTACTGGTAAGTTACCAAAAAAGTTATTAACCCCTAGGTCAATTACGGTAAGTTGATGAAGACTAGAGAAATTAAAGGTTGAGATGTCTCCTTCAAGAAAATTGTATCGCAAAATCAATATATTGAGATTTGTGCAATTCACCAAAGATGGGGGCAAAGGACCTGTAAAGGAGTTGTCATCAAGGAGTAGGTCATTTAATTTGGAGAGCTTCCCAATATTCATAGGAAGCTTGCCACTCAATTTATTGCCATATAACTCAAGGTTGGTGAGTTTGGCAAGATTCACAATGTCACTACTAATGGGTCCTGAAAGATTATTGAAAGGTAAGAAAATTTCTTTTAACATTGTTGCATTGTATATATCATGAGGAAGCAAACCTGAGAGATGGTTAAAACCTGCCCGAAAAACCTTTAGTTTGGAACATGCTCCTAGTCCCCTAGGAATATGCCCACTATAATGATTATGGGAGAAATCAAGAAGCCTTACCAAGGAAGCATTGATGCAAGAAAATGAAGGAATAAGGCCCACAAAAGTATTATTGCTGAGATTGAGCTCTGTCAACATCCATGCTCTTTGAAGAAATGAAGATTGGATTGTATTGTTAAAGTGATTACTAGATATATCAACAATTTGAATGGAGGCAGGCAAGCTAGATATATCTCCAAATAGATTGTTGTAGCTCAAATCAAGGACCTTGAGTTGCTTCAAAGACGAAAACAATCCCTTAGGGAAAGGACCCAAAAGTGAATTGTGGGAGAGATTAAGGTGAGAGAGCTGTGAGAGGTTTCCAAGCAAAGGAGATATACTCCCACTTAGGCCTTTAAAAGGTAAACCAATATGGGTGATTTGGTGTTTATGATCACAAGAAATACCTTCCCACTCACAACAATCAATGGAAGACCAATTTAATAGAGGAGAAGACGTATGTTTGAAGACTAAGGACGAGAGAGAGTCGCGGTCTATTTGGTTGCAAGCATGATTTGTGGAGTAAATGCCAAAGAGAAACAAGGTGAAGATGAGATGATATGGCGCTAAATCTACCATGGTTCTAGTTTAATATGTCAAACTGAAGAAAAATGGATGTGAAGTAGTCCTTCGGTATACCTTTTATATATATATATATATATATATATATAGCTCTGATCTGCAACTTTGCCCCATTGGTAGGTATATAGTCATGTCAACTGATAGTTATAGATGTGTCAACTCTGCCAATATATCTAAGTAAACACAAATTCATTCACTTAGATTTTTAGGTCAGAATATTCTTTAAATATGTATATTAATATAATCTTCATAAAAACTCTTAAATCGTTTATTTTCAGACTTAATAAACTTTAAAGCTTTAAGGCGATAAATTTAAGGGAGTACTTTAAGTGAATTAGCTTAAAGTGATAAGTTTTGAGGTTCTTTTTGCTTTTTCAATCTTTACTGTCTACTAAATCACATTAACTATTTGTTTCGATATTATTCTCTGGACAATTTTGAAAATTACATTTTGAATATCTAGTGTGATGAAAAAACCTACACCAAATAACTTACGTCCAATTTAAATTGATATTTCATTTTAGTTTTGAATTAGTCCTCTCTTTTTGCGGATTTTCTTCATTAAATATTAAAACATAACTTATTTTAGACGTTTAGGTAAAATGAACGGTTAAGATTTATAAATTTGAGAATCTCAAATTTAAAGAAAATTTTAAGAGATTTCAATCCTTTTTTTTGCCTCACCATACCCACATCGCAACTTAGATTCGTCTGCACATTTCCCTCTTGGTAATATAAATTAGAGAAAAATATATTTATCATTCTTTAATTGTTAACCTATTCGCAATGTCTCCAAGGATTCAGATCCTTACATTTCTTGGAATTTCAAGAGTCCGTAAATCCTAATGAAAGACTCACAATGAGCCACCGACCACGAAATATATCTTGGAAAAAAAAAAGTCGTAGTAAGTTGAGGTTAAAAGAAGTAGCCGGCCCACCTTTTGGCTGTGTTCAGCAAAGGCCGGATTGGATTAGACCCAAAATCAAAAAATTTCTTCTCAAAATTAACTTCAATATTTTTACTTTTTATATTATATCAATCACTTTTTATTACTATTTAAATAAAAAAATCACTAAAAAATAAATTTTATCATATTTTTATATAAAATATTCTTATTTTTTTCTTTCATATCAATCAAATCTAATATAATAACGTGCCACACTTCTTTTTTTTTTTTTTTTCTTCAATTGCCAAACACAGCTAGGTGCAGAAGACAAATTTTCTAATAAAAAGTCAAAAGAAATTATGATCACTTGGCCACTTGACTACGATAAGACAGGCTTTGCTGCAGGTCTACCACGCT
>NC_081545.1:29807460-29817720 GCF_901000735.1 Corylus avellana | reverse complement strand
TTTGACATTGGCATCTACCCTGTCCCATTTTTCTCACATAAGCCGAAATAAAATCCCATCTTTTTCTGCGCCTTCTTTGTCTTTTAATAAAGTCGCCTATCCGAAATGATTCTATTCTTAAATCGCGGCGGCTACTTTAACGAGAGCATTCACATGAATCATATGTATATTTATATACAAAATGATTAATTAAAATTCATTTTATTTAGTTTACCTAATAAATTTTAAAAAATATCATACATCTAATTATTTATCTTTTTATAGTATTTATTTATTTATTTTATAAGGACAATATATTTTTTAAAGATCTTATTTTTCAACTTCAAAAAAAAAAAAAGACGTGTAAATTTTTTTTAGAAAAATAGTAGAAGAAAATTTTGATAAAAATAAATGTGGAGAAAAAATAATATATTAATGAGATGAATATGTGAACAGTGTCTACTACATGGTGAATATATTTTGCATTTGAGATGCATAATTTGATGTAGAAAGTTTTTTAGTCTTTTGCTTATCTATTTTAGATAAAAATAAGAAATAGTTAAGCCATTATAAGTGCTCTAATAAGTATTCTTAGATCATTTTTAGACTTGAAACCCACTGTTACCGTAGGCAGATATAAAGGGGGTGCCCCTTCAAAAAATTTTGAAAATTTTTTTTGAAGGGTAATTTTTTTAGTTTTCTTGACTCTAACCCTACTCTTCCTTCTCTCGCCCCTCTAATTTTTTTTTAAAAAAATATTATTTTAGTTTTGCCCCTCCTAATTAATACAAATTCTTAGATCTGCCACTGTCTACTATTGTCATTTCTCTAACTTTTATATTTTTAAATGTTTGTATTTTTTTAACAGTCATATTTTAAAATATTTGTCTTATTCTAACGATAATATTTTAAAAAAATTTGTATTTTTCATAATCATATTTTTGAAATTTTTTACAACGTGAAACCCGGCAGACGGTGACGTGAGACTCAAAATTAAGATATGCACTTGTGAAGAGAAAATGATGCTTTTTAAGAAATTGCGCTAAGCAAAATGGATGAGAAAATGCAAAGAAAATGAAGAGATGCATGGGCAAGAAAAGGAAAAGAAAAGGAGGAGAGAGGAAATACAAGTTTTTAATTAATTTTTATGTATTTGGTGAGTAAATAGTACTCCTAATTAATCACCATTATAGACTTATACAAAGAAGAATGGTTTACTCACAATTTTTTTTTTTCCCAGCAAAATAATGAGGATAAGGGGGGGTTTTAGAGCTTTTTCATCGAAAAATAATTTTAATGAGGCCGTTAATAATGCTCTTAGAGCATTTTCAATGGAGGAGCCAAATTCTTACATAAAATAATTCCTCAAAACTCACTTTTATCTAATTTAGCTAATAAATTTTTAAATGCATCTACATCCGATTAACTATATTTTTATCTATATCATTTAAATATTATTAAAAATGAGAAAAATTTTGAAAAAAAAAAAGAACATGTGAGAGGAAAAATGGGAAAGTTTTGAAAAAAAGAGAAAACAGGTGAGAGAAACAATAAAAAATAAAATGGCTACCTTAAAAAATGCCGCTACATTTAGTTTTTTTTAACTCTTCCAATCAAGTATCTATTTTACATTTTTTTTTTTGACTAATCTAATGTAGAGAATTTTTTAAACATTTGAAAAGTCATTTTAAATAAAAGTAACATTTGACTCTTCAATTGAAAATGTTTTTAATAACTCCAGAGATCATTTTTAGACTTGACGCCCACAGCTATAATTGTAGTCTTTTTTTTTTTTTTTTAACATGTCTATACAAAAGGGGAGGAGAAATTCGAATTAGTGACCCTAACTTCATAAAACGTGATCTCCAACTAATTAAGCTATCACTCAACGACAGTTGTAGTCCTTTTAGTAGTTGGCCATGGCATAAAATCATGAGGTTCTTGTAAAATATGATCCTCTCATAAAGTCTAAAGAAATTATGACCGTGATTAACAGGTGCCCACTTGACTAGTTGACTATGACAAGAGATGCTTTGCGGGTCTACCACGATAGGTCAAAAAAAAACTTAATACTATTTATTTTTAAATTAATTTTTAATATTTTTATTTTTTACACCATATCAATTACTTTTAATTATTATTTAAATAAAAAAATACTACAAAATAAAAAAAATAAAAAAATAAAAAATAACTTTTTTATATAAAATATTTTTACTTTTTTTTACATTAATCAAATTTTATTACAGTACCAACCACTATCCAATGCCAAACAGCCCCTATAACTCTAGACTACTGTTGTGAACTTGTAGTCCTTATAGTAGTAGTTGGCATAAAATCATGAGGTTCTTGTAGAATATGATCTTCTAATAAAGTCTAAAGAAAATATGAATATTACCAACCGGTGCCCACTTGACTACGACAAGACAGGCTTTGCGGGTCTACCACGATAGGTCTACTCTAATAATAAGTCTCCTTATAACTTCAAAGATAATTTCTAGATTTGAAACTTGTTAAAATATGAATATTATCAACCGGTGCCCACTTTACTACGACAAGACAGGCTTTGCGGGTCTACCACGATAGGTCTACTCTAATAATAAGTCTTCTTATAACTTCAAAGATAATTTCTAGATTTGAAACTTGTTAAAGCAATGATTAAATTTTTTATTTTTTTTATTTTTTGTTATTATAAATTTTTGAAATAATTAATGATTTAAAATGTTTGGTATCAAAACCATTTAGGCTAACGTCAATGTCAATCCAGTGGTCCTGTGGTCTTGTGAATTTTATTTGTTGTCTTGTGAATTTTATTTCTCCTACTTTTGGTTTATGTCAAGATTTTGCAGATCTCCTCACCATAGATCTTGCATCGTATTTGACTAAAAATAAATAAATAAAAAATTGTAGATCTCATCATGTTCAGCATTGCATTCAGCAAACGTGAAGGTAGTGTCATTTTCTTGTTACAAAGGTTATCTTTGTTATAGATAAAATCGTCAACACAGGCCCATGGGCTTATTCTGCAAGACCAAGGGGTCGAGAGTGTCAACAGCCTTATGTCTCAGAATAATGTGATCAGTCGGTTGGCAAAAGGATTCTTGAGAACACGTGCCTCCTGGGATACGAAGGCAATCCCGAGAATTAAAGGCCTGGGATAATGGTATCCCAAGAAGGTTAGCGTTCCCTCCAAGAAAGGAATCTATGAGCAAATACGATTAAGTTTGAATTCCCTGATTCACAAGATATGTAGTAATGGCGAAAGGGGGAGTATTTTTCTAAATAAGGATAAATGGCATTAAAGGCCCCAATCATGCGCAAATTACTCATCCATATTAGATCCCAGATCCCTGGCCAAGATACCATATTTGGCTCAACTACTTAGCCTATAAATAGGCCCCCACGACAGGTATGAACCCTCGACTCAATTATCTTGTATTGGGCATACATATTGATCAAAAGAATTGACTTAGGCATCGGAGAAGGATCTATCGGCACACTCCCAACGAATTCTCTTGACCATCCATTGTTTTGCATATATTTTTGGAGCATGAAAGACTAAAAGTGAAGATCAAACCAATTTGAATAAAAGCGTTCGCACCATACTAAAAACTGTACCAACAATCTTCTTCTTTGTCTTCCATGGTCGTTTATAGAAAAGTGAAGGGGTGTATTAGAAAGTGGTATCCTCATAAGTCAGAATGATGCAAGGTTAAAAAAAAAAAAAAAAAAAAAAAAGGGTGCAAATATGCATATGTAGCTCATTTAAGGCTCATAGTTGGCCAAATTCTGGCCAAAAGTTGCTGGCGTTAAAGTCTTGGCCAAAGTAACCAATGTCAATGCTCAAATTTCGGTCATAATAGCCAAAGTTCAAGTTCAAAAACAGTCGATATTTAAAATCAGACGTCATCATTTCCAACCACTCGATGTTCAAGATCAACAATGTTTGAGATTAACGATCGCTAACAATCTGTTCATCTTGTAGTCTGTTGGGAGTAATGTGAAGGATGTGATCAATTATCTTGTAACCAATATATCTCAAGTCAATCCGTTTTAAATGTATTATTTTCTACGCTAGATTCTCTCCGGTCTTCCACGGTTTGTATCTCTGGTTAATGACCAATAATTTGTTAGTGTTTTTAAATCTCAACTACTACTTTATGAGTCTTTAAATGGTAGCTCAATCAGCTGAGGATCATGTCTCATAAAGCGGAGGTTACTAGTTAGAATTTCCTTCTCCCATTATGCGGATATGTCATAAAAAAATTCAAAAGTGAATTGAGCATGTCATGACAACTGAAAATGTTATAGGAATATTGGAATAATGTTAAATAACATTTCTCTAACTGTTATCAAAATTTTCCATAAATAATTAGGTGATACATGATGATAAATATGGTATCTAAATGAAGTGATAAATGTTGATTTGACAAATTTTGTTGCATTTAGTTTGAAAACAATGATGGAGATTTGCAGAAACCACAGATCACTTCTTATGCTTTATGCTGACATGACACCGTCTATTCACTTTTATATTAGTAATTGTTAAAAAAAAGAAAAAAAGAGATGGACTTTAGCCCATTTGGACAAATATTCTGCTAACCTAAGAGATTTTCGCCTATTTTGAGGAATAAAAGAAAATTGAAAAAGATATAGGCTTAAATTTTTGAAAATTTGAAATTTAAGCCCATTAAAATTTTAGCTTTAATTTTGGACCGAGAGAACATGTAATTGGCCAAGATAATTGAAATGGGCTTGGTATGGACCCAAAACCCTATTTTCGGCCCAATAGGCCTTGTTTATTGGGGGGATGACACATGGATGTCCGCGTGTCACCCCACCAATTTACCTATTTCATGAAACCAAACAAATTCGTCGTGTATTAACCTAGCTCATATAATCATGATCAGGCAAGTTCAATTATGGCCCAAGGCTTTTTTAAGCCTATATAAAGGGCAATTCGGGCATGGGAGAAAATGGGGGAGAGAAAGAAAGGAAAAGGAAAGAAAGACTGAATAATGAGGTTTTTGCCCAACCAAAAAAGGAGAAAATTTTGGTAAAAAACTTTAACTCCTTTCTTGTTAGTTTGATTTATTTTCATTGAAAGGATTGCTTGATTTTGAAGAAAAATCATACAACTTTAATGTAAAAAATTATTTTTGTTTTAATTGTTGTTTTGAAAATACAACTTCTTGGTGGATATTAATTTAAGAAAAATCAAGCATGTTAATTATTTGCGCAACCCCAAGAATGGTTTGAAAAAAAAAAAAAAAAAAAAAAAAAATTTTTTTTCTTGACATTTGGCTCGTATGAAAAATTTGTCAAATATTTCTTATATTGTTCACAAAGAAAACGAGTGTGTGAGAATAGAGGTATCCAGTAGTGGTGGGATTGAGATCTAATACAAGAGTAACGGAAAATAATTTACTCATATGAGAAGCGTAAAGAATTTTTATGCTTCGTGAATGTTATTTTCTTTAGTCAATTGAAAAATATTTTTTAGTTTGATCAATATTTTAGGATAAACGTATAATAAATCTCATAGTAAATGCGTTTTCAGTCAGCACTTTCTCGGTTTTTAAAAATTAACTTTAAGACCTTAAATTTTGTGTGAATTTGAAATGGATTATTCCATGGATAATTATGATAGAATTACTCATAATAAGCGGGACTTCCAAATTAGTAGTATTATTTCCAGAAAAAAGGACAATAAAGATTGGTTCAACTGTTCAGGTGGAGAAATGAAAATTATAAAACCTCAAGGGGGGTAAAATGCGAATTAATCTTTTTGCGTCACGTGCACGAGAGGCTTCTCGATCTCTCTCTCTCTCTCTCTCTCTCCCTCAGAATGTGCGCGCGTTACTCTTCACAGTTCTAACAAAAAACTCGAAGATTCAAATCGAAGCCGAATCTGTTGAATTTGCAGGCATGGATCCCGACGCAGCTTTAGGGCTCGTAAAGCATGGCGCTACACTTCTCCTCCTCGATGTTCCTCAGTACAACGTCTTGGGCCTCGATACTCAGGTCAAGTCAAGTTCTCTGCTTGGTTCCTGAGAAAGTGTAAAGAAAGAAAAAAACGAAGTTAAAAACCTGAAGTTTGAATACTGCATTTACTCTTTGTTTTTTTAATCGTATTGATCATCTACTTGAGAAATGAAACGAGACTAGCGTTTAAGAGCAAACGGAGGGTATAGTTTTTTAAATTGGTTTGTTTGGTTGCTGAGAAAGTGTAGGTAAAAAGAGAGAAACATTGTTGTTGTTAAATGAAGAATAATTTAAATTACGCTTGTAAAGTTTTACATTTTTTATTTTTTTTTATCCAAGTTGGATTGTGTGAAGCTGTTTATGCTTTGTCATATATGTGTAATCTCGTAAAAGGCCTATAATTTCATCACTACAATTTTTTTTTTTTTTTTTTTTTCTTGCACTAACATTTTGATTATATCTTGCAGATGCTTTCTGCTGGGCCTAATTTTAAGGGTATTAAGATGATTCCTCCAGGTCCTCATTTTGTGTATTATAGTTCATCGAGCAGGTTACTTTATTTTGTTTTCTCTTTTTATCATCCTCCTTTTGAACATAAAGAGTTTTTTTAAAACAAAAAAAAAAAAAAAATTATTTATCAAAGAACAGTGTTCAGCTTAGCAACATATGACCTATTAGTTTGTTAGTGATCAAATTTTGCTTCCTTCAGCATGCGTGCTTGAGTTGGCTATTTAATGTTCTTGCTTTGGAATGTTTTACATTAACTGTTCTGCTCTAATTAGAATGTCACTAAAATCATTCTTTCATAGTCTTCTAACAATATTCAACAGTCAGGGACCTACCTAAAGATATGTATTTATTTTTTTGATAGGTAGGTTCCATGAGCATGAGGTGGGTCTTGAACCCAAAACTTCACCGTCCATCCTCTTCTTAAACTATATTTACAGATATTGAGTTGATCGTCAAGTATTAACTGAGGCTTTAGCATATCTCATCCTTTTGTCTTCCATTGCGGTTGTCATCTTACATGTCATTATATTGCAGTAAAATGAGACTCTGAGTCCCTTCTGCCTGTCAGCATTCACTATGTTAATCAGGTGTTATTCATCTGTTATGTTTTTCTTGGATGAGATACATATGAACTTAAACTTCCCCTAAATGGCTAAATAAATTCATACAAAATTAGAGTAGGTGGAGGGCCTTGTTGTACTTCTATGAGGCCGTTAATATACTCGGCCGAATTCAAATTACAAAAAATCTGACAGGAGAGTGAATGCTAGTGCAGACACCTGGCATATTCCAAAAGTAAAAAAGAAGATTGTGCACACGCTGTGGGGTTGGTGAAAGTGTTATAAAATTTGAGTTGTTTTCAACTTGAATATTTAGTGGTAGTAATGTTTTTCTTTTTCATGGTAATAGTGCTTACTCAGGTCTAAGAGCTTTGATTTTAGTGTATGATGCATAATGTGATGATTGAATACTGAGCATAATTAACCACTGTTTATGAATTGTTGAATTATAAATGTTCCTATTATCAAAACCCTTATGTTTCATTGTATTTGATTATCACATTTTTATGCCATTTTTATCTGTAAATCTATCTCATAATATTTGTTACATGTAGAGATGGCAAGGAGTTCTCGCCAATTATTGGCTTCTTTATTGACGCTAGCCCCTCTGAGGTTTGGAACACATATGTTTCCTTCCCTTTTTGATAAGTTATATTCCTTCACTTAGCTTCATGTGGAATCTTCCAAATGTTGATTTGTTCCTTGCACCAGTTTGTTAAACAGTATAGAATTTATCACAGTGTTGTATACTGCTGCTCAATTTTCATTGCTTGTTTTCCAACCTACCAAAAAAAATAAAAAATAAAAAAATAAAGATAGAAGAAAAGGAATTTTGATTCATCTACCATGGAAAGCTCTACTGGTCTTGTGATGTTAATGCATGACACAGTGAATTGATGGGACATGCTCCATTGAAATTGGTAGAGGGTGTAAAACTTTTCCAATTTCATTAATGTATGTATCAATGTAAACATTTCACTATCATTTGAAGCCAATATGCCTACTAGTGTCCTGCCAATTGCCATTGCATAAGGTCACAATCATTTTGCTGTTGCTTTATCTTAACTATGAAAAGATTAGATAAAGGAATGTGTATCCAAAATTAATAGCAAGTTGTTTTCAAAAGATCTTAAAGCGTGGGTGATGGAATGACCTGCAACAGGTAATTGTTCGGAGGTGGGATCAAAAGGAGGAACGATTAGTCAAAATATCGGAAGAAGAGGTATGCAATCATTTTAGTCATGCATTTTATTTGTTTATTTATTTTGTTTTTTTTTTTGTTTGTGATGCATATGATAGGATGGCAGCAAGACTCTACAAAGTTTCTAAAATATAAAAGAAGAAAGCTAGTTTTTATTTGGGATGAAACAGAACTGACATGTGAGCTTGAATAGGTAGAATGAAATTGACTAAGCTTAGAGGCCTTATGTTATTTTGTTGAATCTAGGCTATCTAGCCATACAACATGGATATGGAAAGCTTGTAGTACAGTCAGAATCCCGATTGACTTCATCTTTTCGCATGCTTATTGCTGACAAGTAACAACACATATTAAGTGATGTAGGGGGACGCAAAAGTACAGCTAAAGGGGGGCAGGCCTCCTTCACATGGTTAAGTTTACCACTTAAGAGTTCCAATTTGTTCAAATTATTGAGCAATAGGACATTCAGCGCTAAGATTTTATTTTGATAGGTGAAGATGTATATGATTTATAGCTATTGTGCCATTCAGTTTCATCAGTACTAAATCCAAGCTATCTGATTTGAAACTTGAAATATTGTCTGAGGCTTTGAATATAAATCCTATAGATCTGAATTTGTATTAGATATTATTTTATTTTCTTTTTATATCTTATTGATCTGAACGTGTTTATATATATTTTTTTATAAGTATCTGAATGCATTAGATACTAATTTTTTTTTTTGTTTATCTTCTCTCTCTCTCTCTCTCTCTCTCTCTCTCTCTCTCATTTTCACCCATTAAGGAAGAGAGATATTGTCAAGCAGTTAAAAGTTTGGAGTTTGACAGACAATTGGGTCCTTACAATCTAAGCCAGTATGGAGATTGGAAACACTTATCAAATTTCATTACTAAGAGCGTTATTGAACGAATTGGTATTCTCTATCTAACTACCTCTAGGGCTCTTCACACCACAGTTTGGTACATTCCATTAGGAATTTCTTTAATATTGTTGCTTGTGTTTGGAGGCTTGGCATTCTTTATTTTTAAACTGCATTCATCATTGCTTTTGCAATCAATTTTATGTTGTTTTTCTTTTGAAATTACTTGGTGTGTTGGATGCTTCATGGGTACTGGTTGTTGGAAACTTCGTGAAAATGAAAAGCTTCAACAAGTCAAATTAGTGTCTTGCTGCTTGGTGTATCTTTATTCTTCTATAGTCGTATCCAATGCAGCTCATCAATTATATATTGTATGGGGAAATGGAACTGTAAGAAGAGATAATCTTCCACTTATGAGCAGGAGTTCTATTTTCCAATAGAATGTTTATTGAAGATGTCCAAAGAGTGAGATATTGAAAGGAATTTACATCCCTGGCTCAAAAAAATTTTGATTTTATATGTATACAAGGCATGTAAATACATGCATAGTTGCGCACACAAAGACGTGCACATGCTCACAAAAAGAGAGGCAAAATCACTGTACGCAAAAAGTATACAAGAGACGTAATCCAACCAATCTGATGTACCACATAGGGCCTACTTTGCTTATCATTCATTTTTCTTATACAGGAATCTTCTGCATTTTGTATAGGTTCCAAACATTCTCTACCATGGGAGCCCAACAAGGGATTAGAATATTGCCATATGTCACCACCAAGAGTCTCTCTTAGTCATCACACACCAAAGAAAGAGGCAAAATCGTTGTAGACGAAAAGTATACAAGAGACTTAATCCAACCAATCTGATGTACCAAATAGGACCTACTTTGCTTATCATTCATTTTTCTTATACATGAATCTTCTGCATTTTGTATTGGTTCAAAACATTCTCTACCATGGGAGCCCAGCAAGGGATTAGAATATTGTCATATGTCACCATTAAGAGTCTCTCTTAGTCATCACACCCTACCATGGGAATGAAGCCAGCACAACCATGTCTACCACTTGCCTCTTCGAATCGTTGACTCTCATACCACCTTTTATGAATTAAACGTCTTAGGGAGTCTTCATGTGAGCGCTTGATGTATGTTTGTAGCATGTACTTTCATG
>NC_081545.1:29745914-29807360 GCF_901000735.1 Corylus avellana | reverse complement strand
TCTCTCTCTCTCTCCCTCAGAATGTGCGCGCGTTACTCTTCACAGTTCTAACAAAAAACTCGAAGATTCAAATCGAAGCCGAATCTGTTGAATTTGCAGGCATGGATCCCGACGCAGCTTTAGGGCTCGTAAAGCATGGCGCTACACTTCTCCTCCTCGATGTTCCTCAGTACAACGTCTTGGGCCTCGATACTCAGGTCAAGTCAAGTTCTCTGCTTGGTTCCTGAGAAAGTGTAAAGAAAGAAAAAAACGAAGTTAAAAACCTGAAGTTTGAATACTGCATTTACTCTTTGTTTTTTTAATCGTATTGATCATCTACTTGAGAAATGAAACGAGACTAGCGTTTAAGAGCAAACGGAGGGTATAGTTTTTTAAATTGGTTTGTTTGGTTGCTGAGAAAGTGTAGGTAAAAAGAGAGAAACATTGTTGTTGTTAAATGAAGAATAATTTAAATTACGCTTGTAAAGTTTTACATTTTTTATTTTTTTTTATCCAAGTTGGATTGTGTGAAGCTGTTTATGCTTTGTCATATATGTGTAATCTCGTAAAAGGCCTATAATTTCATCACTACAATTTTTTTTTTTTTTTTTTTTTCTTGCACTAACATTTTGATTATATCTTGCAGATGCTTTCTGCTGGGCCTAATTTTAAGGGTATTAAGATGATTCCTCCAGGTCCTCATTTTGTGTATTATAGTTCATCGAGCAGGTTACTTTATTTTGTTTTCTCTTTTTATCATCCTCCTTTTGAACATAAAGAGTTTTTTTAAAACAAAAAAAAAAAAAAAATTATTTATCAAAGAACAGTGTTCAGCTTAGCAACATATGACCTATTAGTTTGTTAGTGATCAAATTTTGCTTCCTTCAGCATGCGTGCTTGAGTTGGCTATTTAATGTTCTTGCTTTGGAATGTTTTACATTAACTGTTCTGCTCTAATTAGAATGTCACTAAAATCATTCTTTCATAGTCTTCTAACAATATTCAACAGTCAGGGACCTACCTAAAGATATGTATTTATTTTTTTGATAGGTAGGTTCCATGAGCATGAGGTGGGTCTTGAACCCAAAACTTCACCGTCCATCCTCTTCTTAAACTATATTTACAGATATTGAGTTGATCGTCAAGTATTAACTGAGGCTTTAGCATATCTCATCCTTTTGTCTTCCATTGCGGTTGTCATCTTACATGTCATTATATTGCAGTAAAATGAGACTCTGAGTCCCTTCTGCCTGTCAGCATTCACTATGTTAATCAGGTGTTATTCATCTGTTATGTTTTTCTTGGATGAGATACATATGAACTTAAACTTCCCCTAAATGGCTAAATAAATTCATACAAAATTAGAGTAGGTGGAGGGCCTTGTTGTACTTCTATGAGGCCGTTAATATACTCGGCCGAATTCAAATTACAAAAAATCTGACAGGAGAGTGAATGCTAGTGCAGACACCTGGCATATTCCAAAAGTAAAAAAGAAGATTGTGCACACGCTGTGGGGTTGGTGAAAGTGTTATAAAATTTGAGTTGTTTTCAACTTGAATATTTAGTGGTAGTAATGTTTTTCTTTTTCATGGTAATAGTGCTTACTCAGGTCTAAGAGCTTTGATTTTAGTGTATGATGCATAATGTGATGATTGAATACTGAGCATAATTAACCACTGTTTATGAATTGTTGAATTATAAATGTTCCTATTATCAAAACCCTTATGTTTCATTGTATTTGATTATCACATTTTTATGCCATTTTTATCTGTAAATCTATCTCATAATATTTGTTACATGTAGAGATGGCAAGGAGTTCTCGCCAATTATTGGCTTCTTTATTGACGCTAGCCCCTCTGAGGTTTGGAACACATATGTTTCCTTCCCTTTTTGATAAGTTATATTCCTTCACTTAGCTTCATGTGGAATCTTCCAAATGTTGATTTGTTCCTTGCACCAGTTTGTTAAACAGTATAGAATTTATCACAGTGTTGTATACTGCTGCTCAATTTTCATTGCTTGTTTTCCAACCTACCAAAAAAAATAAAAAATAAAAAAATAAAGATAGAAGAAAAGGAATTTTGATTCATCTACCATGGAAAGCTCTACTGGTCTTGTGATGTTAATGCATGACACAGTGAATTGATGGGACATGCTCCATTGAAATTGGTAGAGGGTGTAAAACTTTTCCAATTTCATTAATGTATGTATCAATGTAAACATTTCACTATCATTTGAAGCCAATATGCCTACTAGTGTCCTGCCAATTGCCATTGCATAAGGTCACAATCATTTTGCTGTTGCTTTATCTTAACTATGAAAAGATTAGATAAAGGAATGTGTATCCAAAATTAATAGCAAGTTGTTTTCAAAAGATCTTAAAGCGTGGGTGATGGAATGACCTGCAACAGGTAATTGTTCGGAGGTGGGATCAAAAGGAGGAACGATTAGTCAAAATATCGGAAGAAGAGGTATGCAATCATTTTAGTCATGCATTTTATTTGTTTATTTATTTTGTTTTTTTTTTTGTTTGTGATGCATATGATAGGATGGCAGCAAGACTCTACAAAGTTTCTAAAATATAAAAGAAGAAAGCTAGTTTTTATTTGGGATGAAACAGAACTGACATGTGAGCTTGAATAGGTAGAATGAAATTGACTAAGCTTAGAGGCCTTATGTTATTTTGTTGAATCTAGGCTATCTAGCCATACAACATGGATATGGAAAGCTTGTAGTACAGTCAGAATCCCGATTGACTTCATCTTTTCGCATGCTTATTGCTGACAAGTAACAACACATATTAAGTGATGTAGGGGGACGCAAAAGTACAGCTAAAGGGGGGCAGGCCTCCTTCACATGGTTAAGTTTACCACTTAAGAGTTCCAATTTGTTCAAATTATTGAGCAATAGGACATTCAGCGCTAAGATTTTATTTTGATAGGTGAAGATGTATATGATTTATAGCTATTGTGCCATTCAGTTTCATCAGTACTAAATCCAAGCTATCTGATTTGAAACTTGAAATATTGTCTGAGGCTTTGAATATAAATCCTATAGATCTGAATTTGTATTAGATATTATTTTATTTTCTTTTTATATCTTATTGATCTGAACGTGTTTATATATATTTTTTTATAAGTATCTGAATGCATTAGATACTAATTTTTTTTTTTGTTTATCTTCTCTCTCTCTCTCTCTCTCTCTCTCTCTCTCTCTCATTTTCACCCATTAAGGAAGAGAGATATTGTCAAGCAGTTAAAAGTTTGGAGTTTGACAGACAATTGGGTCCTTACAATCTAAGCCAGTATGGAGATTGGAAACACTTATCAAATTTCATTACTAAGAGCGTTATTGAACGAATTGGTATTCTCTATCTAACTACCTCTAGGGCTCTTCACACCACAGTTTGGTACATTCCATTAGGAATTTCTTTAATATTGTTGCTTGTGTTTGGAGGCTTGGCATTCTTTATTTTTAAACTGCATTCATCATTGCTTTTGCAATCAATTTTATGTTGTTTTTCTTTTGAAATTACTTGGTGTGTTGGATGCTTCATGGGTACTGGTTGTTGGAAACTTCGTGAAAATGAAAAGCTTCAACAAGTCAAATTAGTGTCTTGCTGCTTGGTGTATCTTTATTCTTCTATAGTCGTATCCAATGCAGCTCATCAATTATATATTGTATGGGGAAATGGAACTGTAAGAAGAGATAATCTTCCACTTATGAGCAGGAGTTCTATTTTCCAATAGAATGTTTATTGAAGATGTCCAAAGAGTGAGATATTGAAAGGAATTTACATCCCTGGCTCAAAAAAATTTTGATTTTATATGTATACAAGGCATGTAAATACATGCATAGTTGCGCACACAAAGACGTGCACATGCTCACAAAAAGAGAGGCAAAATCACTGTACGCAAAAAGTATACAAGAGACGTAATCCAACCAATCTGATGTACCACATAGGGCCTACTTTGCTTATCATTCATTTTTCTTATACAGGAATCTTCTGCATTTTGTATAGGTTCCAAACATTCTCTACCATGGGAGCCCAACAAGGGATTAGAATATTGCCATATGTCACCACCAAGAGTCTCTCTTAGTCATCACACACCAAAGAAAGAGGCAAAATCGTTGTAGACGAAAAGTATACAAGAGACTTAATCCAACCAATCTGATGTACCAAATAGGACCTACTTTGCTTATCATTCATTTTTCTTATACATGAATCTTCTGCATTTTGTATTGGTTCAAAACATTCTCTACCATGGGAGCCCAGCAAGGGATTAGAATATTGTCATATGTCACCATTAAGAGTCTCTCTTAGTCATCACACCCTACCATGGGAATGAAGCCAGCACAACCATGTCTACCACTTGCCTCTTCGAATCGTTGACTCTCATACCACCTTTTATGAATTAAACGTCTTAGGGAGTCTTCATGTGAGCGCTTGATGTATGTTTGTAGCATGTACTTTCATGAACTTGGATTATGCCCCCTTTAGGCATTCTTTGTGGTAAAATTTCAGTACTTATAAAAACAGAATTGTTCCCCTTAGTTTGTTAAATCTATGTTTAGCACTGACCAGATTTGTGGTGATTATTCTGCAACGGTTTTAAAATTCTAAACATGAGTTTGTGCCATTAACAAACTTCATTGAACCCAATGGATGCCTGAAATATGGTTGCCAAATTTTCTCTATTATTATTATTATTATTTTTTATATAAAAATTTTCTTCAATGATTTTGATTTCTTGTTGACTTTAAAACTGGGGTATGCCTCTTATGATGGTCAATTCTTAGTTTACCTTCTTATTTTCAATGATACATTTCGTGCACAGAACCCATTGGAGGAGAAATTACTGTTGCATGTGAACCTGGGATGGTTAAAAACACTCCAAAAACAGCGATGGAGAAAGCACTAGTTGAGCAGTTGAAGACTAGTAAGTTCTCAACATCTGTTGACGAGTCTCAGAGCAGAAGATGTTACTATACATCAATTCCACGAGTTATAAAACAAAAAGGAATTTGTGGCCAAGAACTTACTTCCTTGAATCTTGACAAGGTAACTCATCCACATCTTTTGAAGAACAATAGAACTCAACAGATTATTCCGCGGTTTAGCATTAGCTGATTTGGGTTTTGAACTCCACTGATCTGTTCAGACACAACTATTAGAAAGTTTACTGATAAAAGATTATGGAAGTTCTGAAGACATACTTCTTGGGGAGCTGCAATTTGCATTTATTGCATTTTTGGTATGTGCAGATCTATATTACACAATTTCATGTTGATATTGTTGTCAAATTTTGATGAAATCTGATAATTATGCAGATGGGACAATCACTTGAAGCGTTTCTGCAGTGGAAATCTTTGGTTAGCCTTTTATTTGGATGTACTGAAGCTGTAAGTATGATTTGAGTCCTAAGTTTCCCATCATTAATTTTTTTTTTATAAGTAAATGAAATATCATTAAAAGTGCAAAATTAAGATTTAAAGCAATTGTCTAGTGGCAAAGAGTTTTGAAAAAGAAAGACTTATGTTCCGCCACTGTCCTCTCACGGTCTTTAAAAAAAAAAACTTCTATAATTTCTTTCCCTCCAAAGACATCACAAAAGTCAGGATAGAACCATCTTCCACGTTGCTATGCTTTGAGGACTGTCTCCCACCCCTCTTTAATAAGCAAAATGGTCTACTACTCAATTAGGCATGACCCAATCTAACCCAACATGGCTGAAATAGAAATCCACAAGGCACTGACGATCTCACAATGGAGGAGAAGATGATCCACGGACTCTTTACTCCTCATACACATACAACACTATTCAACCACAATAACATGTTTCTTTAGGTTATCCACGATGAGGATCTTCTCTCGGTGGATATCCAAGCGAAAAACACAATTCTCAAGGGGGTCTTATGCTGCCAAATACTCTTTCAAGGGAAGAGGGTGTTATCATGAGGTATAAGGATGTTATAGAAAGATCTAATGTGAAGCATCCCTCTCTTGGAGGGTTCCCAACGAGCTTGTCTTCACCTCCCTGCCTCAGCCTAAGTTAAAAAATGAAGCAAAGACATCCATCTTCCATTCGTGAGCATCTCTGATAAAGCTTACATTCCATTGATGGGAAATAATTGGATGACTCCAAGTAATATGCCAAGGAAGCCTCCTTTATGCAAGCAATACTATGCATATCCGGAAAAATATCCTTAAGGACCTGATTCCTTGTGGGGTTCCTTGTCACAAAAAGAAGAAGAAGAAGGGAAATAATCTTTGTTGGGGGTGATCTGATTCTGGTGACTCTCTTTGACAAATTTGTTGTTCCTCTATTATTGTAAAACTAGCTTTTACTTCTTTTATAGGATAATTTATTAGTGATATTATGGCTTAATGTGAATGACCGTACTTGGAGTTGTATTGTATTTACATTCATAACTGCCTTTCTCACTGGTTAAGGTTTTTTTTTTTTTTTTTTTCTTATGTCTGAAAGTTTACATTTTTTACAGCCTTTTCATACAAGGACTCAGCTATTCACACAGGTAATGGTCAAAATTTGAGTTTTTTTTTTTTTTTTTTTGAAATATTTCTTGCTATCTTATTGGGTATGTACGATTATTGTAGTTTGGGATGTAATTATTAAATTATATCTAATCAGGAAGTAAACTGAACATAGCAAGGCCTTTACCAACTTCTTGATTTAGATATGTGATTTGCTCTATACGAGGCCATTTTGCCTGTTAGATTGTAGCCTTATATGTGTTTAATCATTGATATACCAAATGCAGAAGGATGACTGTTTTAACAGCCTGGCCTAGTTGATATAGGAAAATGTAATTAATTGGCCTTTTGATGCATCTGTTCTCTTATGTAAAGTATTTATTTTAGTTATTGGCTGAAGTCCTCTACTCTCAAAGTGCTTTAACAATTATCTAGTCCTTTATAGACTTGATTCTTAATTATTGCATGCAATAAGGCTTGAAATGAGATTGGCTGGTTTATCACTAAATTTGACATGTGTGTTGTCAACTTGCTCAAAATCTCTGTTGTCTGGCTCACCAAATTTAGGTCTCATTTCTTCTTTCATTTAATTATAGTACAATGCTCATGCTGTTCTTTTTGTGATGAACTCTGACATCTGATAGAATTCTCACAGTTCATTAAGGTTGTCTACTATCAACTGAAATATGGGCTTCAAAAAGATTGCGCAGATACCAGTGGTGCAGTGGGACAGGCATCAACACTGCTGGATGATTCATGGTTTTCTGCCGATAGCTTTTTGCATCATCTTTGCAAGGTAGGTCTCTGACGTTATGAAGTCATTCTTTAAATGCATGATTGTGCTGCCATGCTGAATGGGCATTTTTGAAAATTGTAATGCCTCTCGTGTATTAAATCATGTTTATTGCCAGTGAAATTTCTAATTTCATGTTTCCATTGATCTACTGAATTTTTCTGAAACACCAACTTTTTATTGTTCCTTTTATTTACTCCTTTTGTTAAAGGAATATTGCCAACAGAAACTAATGACATTGATTGTATCTTGTTTCGAGTACAAATTCCTTACTCAAAAAAAAAAAAAAAAAAAAGGTTAGCTCATGTTAATTTATTTTCTAATTAGTGAGATGTATTGCAGGACTTCTTTTCATTGATGCAAGATGCCTCACCTGTTGACGGACATCTTCTATCATGGGTATGAGTACTAACCCTGCCTTTTCATGTTAAATCTCTTATCTGTTTGGGGGTTGGGAGAACTTGCCAGACTTTCATTTTCTCCCCATATACTTTCCTCGATTCTTACTTTTGTTCTGCAAAAGATCATGAGGTTTTCGTACTGCAAAATCAGTTTTATGTCTATTTGTTACTTTAATTGATTCCATATGGATATATGTTTCCTGTATAACTCTATATAACATATATAAATCCGAGGAAACAAAAATATATGTCAAGGTCATTTGCTTTATTTATAAACCAGGCAGCATCGCTGGCGATAAGGCCAGTGCATCTATTCATTATTTGAAATTTTTTATATTTTGCAGGAAGTAGGTTACAATTAGTCATAAGGATCTGAACTAGATTATTATGGCTTAAGGCGCTCTTTTGTTATGTTAGGTTTGGAACAAGATTTGTCCTGAAAGAGTAGGCTTACAACTGTCAGCCACATTTTACATGAACAATAGATTTGCTTTGTGGCATTTCATGAACTATACTGAACACATCCATATAGTCCCTGCAAAAAAAAAAAAAAAGGAAAGAAAAAAATCACAATTGTACTTTGGGCAATCTGCTATTAGGGTTTCTTCTGGTTGATATCAGAAGGTTCTTAAAACAGACAGTATATCATGATGTCAAAGAGTGTTGTCATGTTAGCATCTTAATTTTTTGAGGCAGTTTTGATAGGATCTCGGTGGGTTGGTATTTGAAAATTTATAGGCTCTACTTGAGCGAAGTCATTTATTTGCTATGACCCTGACTCTTGTTCCAACATAGCTCACGTATTTATGTTGGTGGTTTTGAACTTTTGGATTTTGGTCTCTTTTTAGTTGGTAGCTCATTTTCCTCATTTAATTCATTTCCATACAGACGGCTATATCTTCATACGATTTTGGAATTATGAAAACCAAAGTAGGTGCTAGTTATATGCAAAAATGATTGCTATATTTTTGCTGGTATCAAGTATATAGTGGAACTTAGTGGAGGTTGGAAATCTAACATGCTACTTTTTCTCTTTTTGATGTGAGAGTTCTTAGGTTCTTGTGTTCTACAGCTTGAAAATGAAAATAAGTAGCCATTCTCTGATTTCGAAATAAGGGCGTTGTCTAGATTTCTTTTTTGATAGGTAAGTAGAATTCATGTACCCACATAGGATTAAATCTGTGATTTCACCCTACATCCTGTAGGAGAAGCCATTAGGTTCAAATACCGTTGGTATGGATGTGGTCAAGTTTTCAGTTGCATGTGTGTGTGTGTTTTGTTTTGATAATTTAATGTATGAAGTCTGTCTGTTTTGAATTCCATGTAGTTGCTTTATGCTGATTACTCATTCCGAGGAAAATCCTGAAGTTTTCAAAGTTTAATCTAATATTTCTACCCTTACAGACGAGGAAACTTAGGGAGCTGCTTGAGAACAGTCTAGGGTGGGATTTCCAGCTGACCAGTGCAGTTGATGGAATGCACTTCGAAGAAAATGATGAGGCCAGTGCATCTATTCATTGTTCATTTTCTCATTCCTGTTCATTTTCTCATCTCTCATTCTTGTTTATTGTTCAACTTCTGCAGTTTGCTCCTGTTGTTGAGATGTTGGATGACCCTAGTTTTAGCTAGATCTCAGGCAACTTTAAAACATGCGGATCATTTCATATCTTTTCACTTGCCAATTCGAAGACAAATGTATTTTACTTTGTACAGAACTGTTTGTAAATTAACAAAATAAGATTGATAGATTGTTCAAGCCTTTTCCGGTGATTTTGTATCGTTAATATTTTGCTACAAATTTTGGGATTTCTTTTGACTTGGTAGTAAAATCTGAGAATCAATTAGCAACTCAAGACGTTATAACAGTTTGTTTTTAGCAAAGGGCTGTCTAGTCATTTGGAACCTCTGATTTAATAACTCATATATTCACGCTCTAAATGCGCTCTAAGTTATTTGTTTTTGGCAATACACATCTATTGCTCCAAGTTTTTCTTTTTTGGTTGGGAAATTACGCTAAATCGGCTTTTGGAGGATGGAAAGGGAATAATGGGGTAGACTATAAAATGACTCTTTGTTTCCCTCGTTTTCTGTATAAATACCAATGCGTAAATACTGAAATTCATCGCTAAATACAATATCTTCTGTACTTTGCCTTCTTCCATAATTTTCTTTGAGTCAAAATTGTGATAATTTTTTTTTTTTTTTTTTTTGAAGTTTTTTATAATGATTTTCAATACGAGTTTGGGTTCAATCAGAAGATATTAAAGAGTATTCCCAGACATAAAAAAAAAAAAACCTTTTACTTTAGAACAAACGGAACTTAAAATATATAATTTGTAAACTTTATGGTAAAGTTCACTTAACCCCATCAAATTACCATCTCAATGACAATCTACCTCTCAAACTATCAATTGCGATAATTTACTTATCAAACTATTAAAACAATGACAATGTACCCCCCAATGCTAGTAAAGTGACGAAATTACTCCTATATAATTTTTAATAAGACAAAAATACTCTAAATTTTGAAAAAAAATAAATAAATTTTAGTATTTTTGTTTTTATTTTAGTAAAGGTAATTTTATCATTTTATTAAAAATAAAAGTACATTGTCATTGTTTTGTTAGTTTGGAGGGTAAATTGTCGTAATTGATAGATTGATAGTAAATTATCATTAGGGTGATAGTTTGAGGAGGTTAAATAGACTTTACCAAAACTTTTATTTATTCATTTTATTGTAGAGGCCAGAGGAGAACTCTACTAAATAGTTCCATTCAAATTTTCAGTATCTTTTAATGAACATACAAAAACACAATGACTTGGAGTTTTATTATCCAACTTACCGTACAATTTCCCACACAATTGACGTTCAAATTTTTCGGTGGAAGCTCCAGATTTTGGTAGTGATACAGTATTATACTTTTCTGGGTCGGCGTCGAATCTTCAATAAGTTGGCAGCTTCTCTTTCCAGTTCTGTATATTGAAAAGGTCCGTTTTTAATAGTCTTTATGATCGAACAATTTTAGAAGCTTATGTTCTGCAAGGGTGATGGCTCGCAGACTCTGTTCCCGCCTTTCCCTCCTCCCATCTCTTTGCAAAGTTCCAAAACCCCATTTTCAACCTTCACTTTCTCCAAGGTCAGATTCCTCTTCTCTTCCATCCCCTATACTTAAGTATGTATGCTAAAAGATATTTTATTTCTCTCTCTTTTAGTTTCATTGTAATTTCTGGTTGTAATGTTTGTTAGCATGGTTTCTTGACGAAATCTGAGAAACCCCATTTCGCTGTGTCTTCCAGAATAGAGACCCCTTCTGATTCAGCTGGAAGTGGTTCAAGACATCACATTAATTTTGGGTTTCACCCAAATTTTCAAGGTTTGCTTCTGCTTTCAAAAGTTTTGGATTTTATGGCTTCTGCCTTCGCTATTCTCATTGTTTTTGGATGAGTTTCGCAATTTTCTGTGTATGTGGAAGACCCGTCATGAGTTTGTGGTGGTTGGTGAACCCATTGTTCAAAGCTAGTGGTGTTATGCCATGCAGTCTATGTACTTGTACAAGGTCCTTGTAGAAGAAAATTAGATTGGTTATTTGAAAGTAACCTATTTCGACACTTCTATATGTGGTTCTGTGTTAGGTGCTCAAACTCTCAAGCGCGTAATGGGAAAGTTTAGTGTAGGTTGAAGAAACCTGGACTTCCTTCAAACGTACGTTTGGGGAATAATACTCTTGATAATTTTATTCATAGGATCAATTGTCTTTAAATAAAACTAGCATTACAAAACAACTCCAACTCATCTTCCTAACAAGTTGATGAGTGATAAGTGCTAAAGATAATAACTGAAGATAAGATAAATGCTAAAGATAAACTAAAGATAAGATCTGATACTAAAAAGATGAACTTCTGTGAAAAGCTTTTATTCTTGGACTGCATAGAAATGAGTATATATTAAAGGAAATACTAAGGTTTTGCGGAAAAACCATAAATTTTATGGCTGATTAAATTGTGTAGTCGGTCTTGAAATAAATATACATCATGGAGTAATTGGGTTTGAGTGGCTTTGACAAAGGGGGCTCTCCAGTTTTGGCTTTTGGTCCTCTTGACTTCCAAGCATATTAATAGAGCCTAATAGTTAGCTTTTTTAAGTGCCAGTAGATAAGATATACTTTTAAAAGGTAATGCACTATAAAATTATGAGGGCTTAAGAATAGTGGAACTTAATTATTATCGTCGTACTGGTTGGGGCTTTAGGTTGCTATCATCAACAACTAGACCATCCTTATAATTCTTATTTGGTAAATAGATGCATGAAGTCGGGCGGAACTAGAGATTTGTGTTTGGGAGGGTAAAATTCTAAAAAAAATAATTTGGGGGGTCAAAAATTAAATTTTATAGGAATTTTATAATTTTTATAATTTTTTTTTTTTTTTTGGGACCACCAAAGCCTCCAGGGTCCCCCAAGACCAACGTGGTTCCGCCGCTGCATGAAGTATATATGATAATACAGATACAATATAATTTTTTGGGCTACAAATTATTTGAAGCGATTTCTGTCATTCTCCTTAATTGTAATTCACAGTTACAACAAGGGTTAGTTTAGCATTGTCTACTGTTGTTCTTCATCACAGTTGCAACAATGATTTGTGAATGTTTTGCAGCATCACGATCATATGCTCGTGGTAGGCGCAAACATTATGATCTTTTTGGCACTGTGAAACCAGGTGATGAGGAATTCAGAAAAACATGGAAGAAGGAGATGGATGAAGATACTAGTCTATGGACAGGAAGTGAAGATGAAAGCGATGATAAAAAAGATCCAAAAAGTCATCTTGAAGAAGAAATCCGGAGAGTGAGACAGCAGGCAAAGGAGCACTCTGACCTAATTGATGCTGATGACAGTGATGAGTTAAGAAGTGTGTGGTCCGGGAGTGATGAGGAGAAGACGCTTTGGACGGGTAGTGAGGGTGATGATGATGACGATATTCCTACAGAAGCCTACCCAAATGAAAGTAGTGATAAGCATATCGATAAATTGTTTGAGTTTGAGGAAATGCCTAAATATCGAACACTCTCCGAATTATTGAAAGCTGAAGATGAACCAGAAGAGTTGTCCCCAGGAAAGCAAGCTAGGAAAATTGCAGTTGAGAATGCTTTGAAAAAATTGAAGAAAGGCCCAGATGGGCGTTACACTAATGTGTGGGAGGTCATGAGTGATTTAGACATCCTAATTGGAGCATTTGAAAATATTGTTTCAGGACCAGAGTATACCGAGCTTAGACAGGGAGGGCCTAAGAAATTGAATATTCAGTTCTTCAAGGATATACAAGCGCGTATGAGAGATCCAAATTATAAGTTCTCACCTGAGTTAAAGTTGAAGCCAAAGAGCAAAGTTGTATCTAGAAAGAAGTGGCAAAAGGCACAATCTAGACGGAGGAAAGCACAAAAGCGTTAAGTTGTAACAAGTTAGGTATGTATATTGTTTGTCCCTTGAAATTTTGCCATTTCATGTTTAATCTATTATCATTGATTTTTCTGAGCTCAAAGATTAGCCTCCACTGTTATATGATCATTCAGTCCATGCACCTGAGGAAGATTTCTTGATTTCTTCAACGCCTCAATAACCTTGGTCATTGTTTTGTTTTATTTTTGGTATCTGCTTTTTAATGGTTGCAACTTGCATCATGGGAGACCTTTGACAAATTTCCTTCTTAGTTGAGCATTTAAAGGCAGAGTGTCAAAAGAATTTGAGTTAAAGCATGTGCTCTGTTTTGTGTGCAAACAAGTTTATGATTTTGAATTTTGGCCACATATAGGCTCATGATAGTGTTATAAATTAACCTTTCCAAAATAACAAACCATCATGGCTCTGTTTGTTAATGCATGTCAGGGGATGCTTTTTGTATTTGGTTTGAAAGTGTTCTAATATGATGAAAATTGTTTTTGTGTTTTGAAGAGTGTTTTGTGTTTGAGTTGTTTTTTAATGTTTTTTTAAAAGAAAAAACAAAACACAGAATGCAGAAAACAAAAGTTTTTACAAATGAAGCTTAATCGTAACAATATCATCAACTAGGAAATCATTCTCATTAATATAGAGCTTATAAAGTACTCACTCACAAAGTCAAGCCACTTCTAATTACTACTGGGAAGTCTTAATAGAAGTTGCCACTCATGGAGAGAAGCGAAGATGTAGGGTTTATCATCTGGGGTTGATGCATGTGAACACTGTCATTCATCACCATATTGTTGATCGTGTTTCTGTCATGCATGTAAGTGTTCATCATCTCAGTTGATGGATAGTTGTAGTGGCACACTTGCCTGTTGGCCATCATCATCGATGATGGATGATCGTACTCGTGAATTGGTAAAGCCCTAGGAATGTCTTGATACCCACCAAATTCGTGGCCTCCTAAGCCAACAAAGCCTGCAGAGCCATTGCCATGAAAACCTGCATGGCCGCTCAATGGTATGATGTTGTTTTCCAATTTGTCATGACCGCCAATTGGGAGTACTCCATCCCCACCCAGGTTTGCATTTTGCATGGCTGCTATCAAATTTTGATTGAATTCACCTGTCTCGGCCTCGGTCCCCCTACTCTGATCAAAATACCTTTCAGATCCCCACCCATCATCTTCTCTGCCAAAGGTGGGGAACATGTTCTGATTTTTGGAGGCATTGAGGCCATTCATTAGATATTGGGTTTGGTTCTGGTTGTTGCCATCGTTGACCAATTTGGCTTGTTTCTTGTTAGAAATTGGAGACCAAAGCTCGGCATGTTTACCAGATCGGACCAGCTTATTGATCAAAGTAGAAGAATCCACACTACCTGTGACAGTGACCTTCTGCTCATCTGCGTCTATGCTTACTTGATAAACACCTGTTTCCAGTACCCAAAGTAAATAAACAAACAAATAAATATATAATTAAAAAAATGATAGAGATAAACAATAGAAGGATGAGGGATTGAGGTCACTGTATTACCTTTTTTTGTGGGCTATTTATTTTAAATAAACACTCAGATTGTGGCAACAAAGCCAACAAAAAATAAAAAGTCGGTTGTTGGGGTATTTTTTGAGTAGATGTTTGGTGGCCAAATCACCACTTAGATGGTTTGTTGGCAACTCATGATGAGTGAGGTTAAAAGTAATTACACAAAGAAATTTTTGGAAAAAAGAGTCCTAGGGAATAAGGACTGAACATCCGAGTAAAGGCACCACTGCTCACTTGGACATATGACTAGAATCCAACATCCAGGGAGAGATTCTTGACGCTCCAAAGGACCAAAAAGCCCAAAATAGAATATCAGCATCATTATCACCAAACCTTGGTAGTATCAACAGTAGTCATTGATGTGCCATTGAAGGCCTCTTACTCACTAGATGTGAAGATTTATTGAACATTCTATAGGATTTATATATATATATATATATATATATATATATATATATATATAGACTCTGCATGTATGCTCGATCACAAAAAAAAGCCTGTATGCTTACTCACTAATGTATAATGATTGTTCAATTAGTTAAAAACAAAAATTATATGATGGATAAAAATGATACTGTTAAATTTTTTTAAAAGAAATTTGGGTGTATTCAATTTAGTACCTCCAATTTTTCGGAGGAGTTTCTTCACTCTCTGCATGCACCCTTGACAGTTGATGTGCACTTTGAGAACGCATGTCTGAAAGAAAAGAATTAATCAAACTCGACGCAAAAAGGAAGCAAAAGTTAATAAGAATTGAGAACAAGTCAAGACAAAAAAGAATAATAATAGCAAAAAACAAAGAAAAGAGGACCTCAATCTTTAAGAACTCGAACTCATTTGTTGACATTTTCAACAGTGCTGTGCTGGTTACTTAAAAATGAAGGTGGTGTTTGGAACTCTGGCTTTCGCTTTTTCCTATTTTCTGCATTTCTCTACAGTGATTTCTTTCCTATTTATAGAACCCAGTTGAGCAGGTAAATCAAATTGGTTGGAAGCCCAACACTGCAGAGCAGAGGGAAAATCACGGATATATGCAGAGAGAGAGAGAGAGAGAGAGAGAGAGAGAGAGGTAAGATGATTTGACAAGGCTGAGAGACTTGACACATTTTGACAGGCATAGTCCATGTGCCTTTTCTATCTATTTTTAGTCATGCACTCTACATTTTCCTGCCAACCATTTTCTCGTGATGGTTGCATGGTTTAGACAAAGTCCAGTTCGGTTGCTTCCTTGGTCCCAACTCAAATATTCCTTGATTTGATTTGCTAGTTTGACCAATGTACTCTTTTTTGGGGGGGGGGAGGGGGTGTGGTCCTTGAAGGCTTGAACGAAGCAACTGAAATAGTTTTCAGTCTTGAGGATGCTGCTTCCCTTGAACTAGCTAGTGCAAAATTGACTGAAATTTCTTTGGATTTGGCCAAGGTTCAGCCCTAACTTAGACGTGATATGAATTATGCACCTTAAGAAACAGACACGAAAATAATCAAATGGCATTTGTAGGGACAGGATGGCGTTTTGGATTTAATTTGTACTATGTTAACACAAATTTTTTTTACATGTTCTGAAAAGTTCAAAAACATGTTTGTAACAGTTTTCACATGTCTGTTACGTGCATCTGTATATCCAGGGTTGGGCGTCGCCAAAATATCGGTAAAGTTGAAAATTTTACTGACTTATTCTGCCAAATTTTTGTCCCGACACCGATAGGCAGTCGGTAAAGTCGGTATGTGAAAAAATTGAAAATTATCGGCGAAGTCGGTTGGTAAAGTCTGTTCAGTTAACAAATTTTATTTCGCCAACCGAATTTGTCGAAAAAAAAAAAAAAAATTGCCTACCACCCATTGGTTAATCTTTGTCGATAGAAATCGATCGGCTATCAGTCGGTAGGTATTTGAAAGTCGGTAGGCGGTGAGTTTGCCCCGGCCTATGTATATCCATCTTGAGGGATATTAAACTTTGGGGGTGAATATCAAAGAAGGGTGTCCTAACAGTTTGTTAGTTACCGTAGGAGACCATAATGTAAAGTTTTGAGAAGCGTTTAAAATTTTATATTTTGAAAAGGGCAAAAATTAAGAATTAATTTGATGGGGTCACATTTGGAGAAAAAAAAAAAGTGACGTCCAAGAAAGAAAATACGTTTAATAAATTTTGAGTAGTGTTTCTTAAAAACAAAAAAAAAAAACAAAAACAAAAACAAAAACAAAAAACCAAAATAAAGAGTATTTTCCAAAATAATTTTTTTAGAGTTTACATTATGTAGTGGTGGCTACCTGGCAGTAGCCACTAAAGTGACCGCGCCAGATAATTCTAACAGTCATTGTGATGTAGCTAATGCGGAACCCACACGTGGGTTTTGCAACTAATGTGGGGCCACTAGATAGATCTAGTGGCCAACACAGAGGATTTGAAGGGGAGAGGGTGCTAGACGAATCTATAGGTGACTGTAGGGTGGTTAGACGACCCTAGCAACCAACACGGAGCCGCAAATGGTCCTTACAACCACCGTGGGGTTGCTCGACAGATTAGCAATCACCAGGGGGATCATCACCATCAACGGTCAAGTGGCCACTATGCTTATTTAATTAATTTTTATATGTTTCCATTTTTTGCATGTAATTAGGCAACCTTAAACCTGGAAAAAATGTACAACAGTCTCCACACGTAAAAATTTTACTTAGTTAAATGACCTAGGGAGAATTCCACAATGGCCTTTCCCTTTTTATTTGACTCTTCATCAATGAGTATTCTTCTTCATCTTCTTTTTTCTTTTTCTATTTCTTTTCTTTTTTTTTTATTTTAAAAAAATAAATAATAAGGGAGAAAATTACTAGGAAGAGAGGGATCCATGTCCCTGTCAAATCAAATGGACAAATTATAAATAAGAAGAAGAGAATCCAAGAATGCAGTCAGAAAAAAAAATTGGTAACAGTCATTTTCATAGATACTTAATATGCCAATAGAAATAACCGAGGAATTACTATCATCATAGTAAGGACTTGTTTGGCTGCAGCCTGCATAAGACATAAGAGGTGTAAGAGTTATGTTATCACAGTGTCTTGTATTTGAATTTTACTACGGAATCTGTTTATTTCGGTGGTTATATATATATAGGTCCAAATACTCTTATAATTAATCGTTTCTCAAAATGACTTTTCTCTTCGTCTGGGAAAGTCAATGAGAATCACACCCACCCAGTTATGAGATTGCAGGCGTTCCACTCAGGGCCAGCTCAATGTTTTATGGGGCCTTACTAAAAAAAATTGGGCCTTAAATTAACCCAAAAAAAAAAAAAAATTATTAAAAAAATTTTTTGGACCAATTTTTTTTTTTTTTTAGCCTTATTAATTCAGGAGCTCTAGGCAGACACCTGAGTCGCCTAGCCTTTGAGCCGGCCCTGGTTCCACTTCATCTTTATGACGAAGAGACAGTTAAAGTATATATTAGCTGGATGGATGTAAAACAAACTTGTTTCTTTCACCATACTACTCAAATGAAAAGAAGCCAATGATTTCTTCCATTTACGCATTCTTTTGAATTTGTAGGAAGTTTGGTTCCAGGGCAATTGCACTTTCGGTGGGCCAAAGGCCACGAGCAAAAGTATGTTGGCCTAAATCATTGGGAAGGTTTTACACTTTTGGGATTCGAGAATTGAATTAAGCACTCTATTATATTCCCCCATCTTCAAATCATAGGGAGGAAATAAAGGATCCACGGCATCCACTTTATTGAGAGACATAAGATATTGTCTGCAATCACAATTTCACAAGTCATGTGAGATTCAAATGGATTCTACATATTGGATGGTTCAAATCATTGCGTTCAAATTGCAACGAATGTATCCAAAGCTTTATAATAATTTAACTTCTTTCTCGTTAAGTGCAAAGAGATTTGTCAACTATTAGGCCAACAAAGTCACATGGCCCCACAAAACACATCCGCGGAGGTCCAAAATCGGTTAGTAGACAAAAATACAGGCTCCGAGACTCGGTTTTATTATGCTACGCGTAACTGAGGATCCGCTCCGATATCAAAAAAGTGTATGCCAAGTCACACTCTTAAATTTAGGGGATATGAGATGCGTAAACCTAAATCATCATGAGAGGAAACTCCACGATCATGCTAGAACATGGTGGGAAAGAAGTTATATCTATAATATTAATTATAAACCAATAAATGTTGGCCTCAAACTCAAAACTCGGATTAAACACATTTATATTTCATTCACAAACACATTTCATTCACAAACACTATACTGACCTAAGCATTAGAGCTATCTTCCGTCGGCACCCACTAACAAGCTCTAGCTAGTGCTTACATCCTTTATCTTTTACAGGTATGAATTGATCCGACGTTTGACACTAGAAAACTATTCTAATACTACACATCACATGTAACCATTGGGCAAATCAAGTTATCATTATTGAATAATATTTTAGAAAATTCTCTCTTTATTATGCTATTTTTGATACTTTTAAGATTAATAAGATATCCATAGTTTAAGTGAATGAAAAAGATTTGATTGAAGAAGCTTTTACATCTAATATTCCTAGGCGAATCACTCAATTTAAAGTGAGGTATTTTACTTTTATTAATACCATTTTAATCTTAAAGGCTCTTTGCAGTAGATGGTCCGAGAGTTACCATTTGTTTGTCATATGGATTGGTATCTCCTTTACTGTCGAATTTTGTTGATCTGTCTGTGTCCAATCACGTTGACTTTCTTGTCCAAGTTCTTGACTTTTGGTCAAAGAAATTCCCCAAATCGGACTGATCTGACGGTAATGCTTGCTTTGGCTAATTAAATTAAATTGGTGATAGATCGATAAAGAAAAAAAAATCTAACTCAGTGGGTTAGAATCCCAACAACATAAAAAAAATACCACAAATTGCAATTAAAATAATAGGATGTTGGAGTAATGGATGCATTTTGATGTGAATGAAAGCACCAAAGATTGCTGAAAAGGCCCAAAAGCTCACTCATTTAATACAATTAAGTTTCAAAAAAAAAACTCCAGGCCAAGGGTGGTGCTCCCACTCCCAGTAATCATCATTATATATCCCTCTTTTGGCCTTAGGTGGATAAATCATTAATTAATTAACCAATCAATCTGTCTCTTCATTATTATTTTCTAATCAAGCCTGGCGCCGACATGCCTCAAAGATATGGTTTGCTTAATTAACTACTAATTTATAAATTTTATCATCCCAGCGGCGCCGTTTGGCATTATTGGGGTATGGAAGGTTGGTTTCTTATTGCCCCTTCATACAAGTAATTAGCTACTCCATCTTCCTACCTATTAATACATTTATTTTATACTTACTAATGTCACTTAAAAAAAAACGTTACGTTAATCCGTATGAAATGAGTATGAAAAATAACACGTAAATAAGACGTTGGAAATAAGATCAAATCCAGATCAAAGTCACGACCATCATTTTGAAATTGAGTGCTACGTCATGCCATTAACGTTAAAGCCAGAACTTAGGGATATGGCGTTGAAAAATGAGGATTCTTCTTTGATCACCACCAGGTTTTACGGGAGAAAATTTGTAATAGAAAATTCATTATACAAAACAGATGGGAATGAATACAATTAGGTCGACATTTATATAGTTGCAACATGCACTTCTTAAAGCTTAATTAGCATATATAATATAATATATTACAAACGGGAAATTGTACATGCCCCTCGCACTAACTCGTATTTGCAATCACCCTTAAACTTTAAAGTACTAGTAATTTTCACTTTGCCTCTAACGCCCCCACCATTATTTTCTATTAATTTGGATGGAAAATATATCGCGCGATCCACACTTGACTCCAATTGTTCAGTGGGGGTCTTTATGGAAGGAGACCTACGGTCTGGCCCAATCCCGATCGATTCAAAGATGAGGCACTTATAAGTAGGGTATGTATGATGACCCATTGGATATTGGTGGTTGGATTTGATGGAGAAAGTGAGGGGATTGATAGACAGAATCTGGCCGGCCGGCAACCCTCGTTGACGAAGCTCAATGATGAAAGGGCCGAATCGACTGCAAACCATCCATTAATTTGTGTACAAGGCCAAGCAACTTCCAACTCTCCGCATATGTTCACGATTCTAACAAACGGCCCCCTCCTAGCTAATCAACGTACATTTTAGCTTAAATTGTAAGTATTGTTGTTACATGAATGGGGTCCCTTGGAATGTTGCTTTAAATATTCCAACAAGGCATTATAATATAGGTATACATGTCTGGCAGTAATTATCATTATATTAGCTGAAGCCAGCAGTTTGAAGGAAATATTCTCTAACCTATTTAAAATAGTGTCAAGTGTCTATAAACATTTAAAAAGCACATTAAATATAGTCTAAGTTAGTAAAATGGTATTAATGACTTTAAGAATTTATTGTGCCTTTTAAATGTTTATAGAATTGTCACTATTTTAAATGGACAAGGATCCTCTCCAGTCCACTTTGAACTGGAGAGAATCCAGTTGATGTTAGAGATCCTAAGGCCATCAACTTGCCACATGGCACATTAAAAAAAAATAATACTATTTTATTTTTAAAAATATATAAAAAACAAAATAATAAAAAATTAAAAACAAATATAAAAAAGAAGAAGGGTGGCTTCGGCCACCCCCAACCGGCCCATGGGGGTGGCGTCGCCACCCCCATGCCCCAAAATGTGGTGGCCGGCCACCCCCTGTGGCCAACATGGGTGGCCAGCCACCCTTCTTTTTTTTTTATATTTGTTTTTAATTTTTTATGATTTTGTTTTTTATTTATTTTTAAACATAAAATAATAAAATAGTATTATTTTTTTTAATGTGTCATGTGGCAAGTTGATGGCCTTAGGATCTCTAAGGAGAGATCCTAGCCATTAACTGGATCCTCTCTAGTTCAAAGTGGACCGGAGAGGTTCCTTGTCCATTTTAAATGGGTTGGAAGATATTTCGAAAATTTTTGTCCTTAGCGGAATGCCATCCAGTTGAAATTAATTAACAGCCATTTTAATCATTATTCCATCTTTCTGTGGTAAGGAACTATAATCAATCTTATATATATTCCAATGGAACATCATCCCTTCCATCAAACCTGCAACAACTCGGGATAGTTTAATTGGGCGGGTTGATGACGATTCATATTGTAACACTCCCGTCCTACTTTGAGGAAACGACAAATAGTTTACATACAATAGTACTACATGACATGATCCTAACGTCTTAATAACAGATTGTAACACTTTACTTGATACATTTTATCAAAATTTTCAATGATGTGGCACTATGTATACCGTTTGATTCTACCAAAATTTTGAATGTAGAGATTTCTAAAGTACATAGTTAAGCTCCCAAAGAATGAAATCACACACATTTATATATACCTATAGTCACAAAATACATGGTCATGTATCATTGCTGCATGTCACATTCATACATGGGAGAAAATGTTACAAGGTTCTTGTCTAGAAGAACCACATCGTTCGTTTTCAGTAACATATTTACATGATGGAACATGCGTTCACATTATCATCACTGAAGAGTGAGACAATGTTGTCCTCGGGTGCATTTGAGGCCGGAAAAGGTTGCACAACGTTTCGAACGAAGCCGGATGGTGCCCTTCTGTCGTAGGTTCCAGAAGCATAAGGATAGTGTACCAGATGTTGTGGGATATAAGGCCAAAATTCAGCTCTCTTCCCTGTACTCTTCACTCTCTTCAACACCTTGTTTGGTTCAACATAACCACTCACTGTTACCCGGTGTTGCTTTCGGTTCACCTCCACAGATTTTACACCTAAATGCAATTTTAGAGCTACAATTGATTAAATAAATTTACCCACAAAACAAAATACTCAAATATACATATATATTTGGTTGTTCCCCATGCACCCTTTTTTGCTTGAAAAGAAAGGAGCTAGACTTAAAGAAATTTAAACCAAAAAGAGAGTGTGTATGCGTGTGTTAATTTTGACAGATGTACGACACCAACATGTTAAATTACCAATTATTTCAAATGTTTAAGCTAATCGGAAGAGATAAATTTAATTATTTAATCATTACTTTAACACAACAGTCCTACTACTATGACAACTCTATGACCAAGAAAGAGAAAGCCAGAGAACCACTTAAACCAACTTGCAAAACAAGAACTCGACCCCTTGAGTGCAAATGATGTTTTGGACACGTCTGTGGCAAAAGCTCGAATTTTATTTGACTCGTATGGAGGAGATGCTCTGTATGGTGTCGGGATCTAGACGAGACAAAGCCGCTTGTAACCCGGTTATAATAAAAAATTAAAAAAAAAAAAAGAAGAAAAGGAACTGTGTATCTACTCTAGGATTTTTCAGTTCCCCAAGTGTCATACGTTAGACAAAAAAGGGGTAACAACGGAGGTTTTGTAACGGACGGGAGCCGAGACCTTGTTTTGCAGTCTATTGTCTGCTTAACTGTCAGCTGTCATAACTAATTACAACGAAAAAAGAAAACATGTAAAAGTTTAATATTGAATTATTGATGATGGGTTTTCAGAGGTTCACAAAGATCATTTGTTTCCGTTTTTTTATTTATTTTATGTTTGTGGATAATTTGTTTTTCTTATAAACGCAGCTGCTATATGTATGATGTATCCCTTTATTTCACGGGTGCTTCATGTGACATGTCAGGGAATTGCAATGCAGGGGACAAAACAAAGCTAAAACACAGAGAGAGAGAGAGAGCTTCAGAATGTAACCTTTCATGTTGGTAACAGCATTTTTAACTCTCCTTTCACAGCCATCACAGTCCATTTTGACTTTGATCTCCACTGTCTGGGAAAGAGAACATAAACCATCCTTAAAGTTTAAGAAACAGGATCACAGAACAAAACATAACAGTGCAACAGAGAGAGAGAGAGAGAGAGAGAGAGAACCGCGAGCAGAGTATATTATCTAAGTATGAAAGGGTTATCTAATTGGCGATAATATATTGATGAGTACCTGCATTGCTTTGCGCTTGCTCCTTGTGCTGGTGACAGTGCAAAAGTTGGAGAGGTAATCAAGAGCACCCATTTCCCTTTAGAACAAAGCAAATAATGAGAGAGAGAGAGAGAGAGAGAGAGAGAGAGAGAGAGTTATATGATACACTGCGAAGGCTCTGAATATATATATACAAGAGAAGAAGCTGCTTGTTAGATTTAAAAGAAGATATATATGAAAGAAAGCAGGGTCTAGAAAATCGAGTATTATTCCATAAAAAAAAGGGGGAAAAAAAATTCCACAAAGCATGCTAATGTGTCTACAAATAATGAAAGGCAACACTGCTTTTGGGTATGCGTCTTTGTTTATTTTAGTTAGGTTAAAGAAAAGATATTTGTAAAGATCTCTCATATATGTTTACTTTAAATTTTCTTTTTCAATAAGAGTGTGGTTTTGCTTTCCAATTATTTTATCACGAGAAGTTTGTATTAAGAAATTTCCCCCTTTTTTTTAGCATCTCTTGCGTTGGTGGCTATTTTACTTATTAAAAACTACTACATTTTCAACACAAAGTACTCCAACATATTATCTATTACACTCTTTATTGTCTTTAATTGTTATTTTTCAATATGCTTAAGGAGGGAGAAACTAATAAAAAAACAAAAAGTAAACTATTGTCTTCAATATTATATTTTATTCAATGTGCTACAGTGAACTTTTATATGACGTTCACATATGAGAGTTTACTGTCACAAACATTTTACTTTGAAGTATCTGTTGGAGAGCCAAAAAAACATCAATAACTCATTTGATTAATGTTAGCATCTTGAGGGTGAGTGATAGTAAATGTGAAACGGAGATGATCCATTTCATGATTCATTTTTGTTTCATAATATCTAACGATTTATATGGTGTTATGTCATTTACAAATTTTAAATGATGTGGTAACATATTTATCATGTGACACCATATATACCATTAAATCTGTGAAATATAATCTGGACCTTGAAATAAATTTTATCAATTTCACTCGAAACCGCACCGATCACATTAATGAGTTTTTAACTGCATATACACCCACGCATTTATAGTATAAACTATTGAGTTCTCATAATGAGTAGTAATGATGAGTACTTATTAGTGTATAATATATGATCGAGATTACCATCCCCCCAATCTCTCTCATGTAAATACTTTTTTTTTTTCCTCTTCTTTTCTTCTTTGATTTAGAAATATTTTTAATTTGTTCTAGGCTCCTAGCATAGGCATCGGGTGTGCCAAGGGCTAATGTTTAATCGTCTAGAAGATTATATATTATTGTCAATCATCAACCCTAGAAAGTTCAAAGAAGCTCTTTGAGTGATGGCCCTTTAAATTCCCATAGAGAATCTCCTGAATTATGAGCTACCACTCAATTTTCAGACTTCTTTGTTCATTATATTCTGCAACTTTTCTTCTACACCATTAATTTAATCAAAAATTTAAATTTAAATCGAGATTAGACAATCCCAAACAGAGAAGATAAAAGCTCAAGAGAGCAAAAGTATCATAGAGGTGATTTTTAGCCACTGTGTTTTGCTTCAAACTTGCTTCATTAATCACCAAAGAACTTAATAACGAGAAATAAGAGAATTGCTAAACTTTAGAGATAATTTTATCTAAACTTCAGCAAGCACTAGTGCCCACTAAGAGAGACTGAATTTCGATTTTTTTTTTTTCTTTAAAAAGTATTTCATGGTTCGTATTATATTTTGTTGCATGTCTTTGCAAAACAAATTCTCTAAATGAACTTTAATATTTTGCTTTGGAAACATTTTACAATGGAAGACATTTAAAGAGTCTAGGAAGAGGATCCTATTCCGAAGAAGGCTAGTGATACATATAATACTGGTGTGCATGACCAATGTTATTTAATTATAAAATATAATTAAATAATTATTTAAACAGTATATATATATATATATTATAACACTGACGGGCATGATTGTTCATGCACACCAGTATTATATGAATCATTGTTCTCTGAAGAACGCAGAGTCTCAGATGAGAAAGAGAAAAAAAATAATGGAGGCATTTACAATGCCAAGTCACTATTGCTTTAAGGCAATACTTGAGTGTCTACACTTGTGTTATGCTCTAGTATAATGCGAAGGAATGGACGCGTTAAATTAAGTTTGAATTAAAACATAAATAGCCCACTTTAAACAAATTGAAGTTTTATCTTCTTCTATCTCTCGAAATCTTTCTTCCTTGTTAGAATAGAAACTCCAAAAGTGTTCTGATTTGGTTTCATTTTGTGCAAAATGCAATCAAATCTAAGTTTTTTTAGCTCGATTGTATTCCGGAAAAATATTTGGTACAACTAAGTTGCACACCTATTGAATCATTCATCAGAATTGGTGGACACAAATAATTTCTTAAAGAAAGCGCCTTTGTAACGCACCTTCATAGCATTACTTCTTCTGTTGAGATTTCTTTACTAACACGTCATACGGCTATTAGTGAATTGCTGTATAAAATTTAGCAAATACGATAAAGATTGCCAGACTTTGAGCATGGTAACAAGCAAAAGGCTACGTTTTCTCCAACAAAAAGAACCATTTTGATGCTTTGTGCCAGAAACGCGGCATCCATGCCTGCTTATCTGGACCATAATTAAGATGTTGCATCACACCCCCACCAGTGGACCAGAACAAACAGATTTTATAGATTTAAGCGTTATATGATTCTGGATGTCCAATGATGGTGCTGTAACATAATTACATAAACAACTAGAAAGTAATTCTGCCAGATCAATGTTCAAGAAAGAATCTACATCATCTAGTTAATGAACTTGATGCTTCAAGAGGCATTAAAATAGTTACAAATAGTAATGAGGAAGCAAGCTGCTACATTGTTAGAGATTTTTCTCCCATTCAAAAAAAGCACTAGCTATATCTGCGCTATCACTCCAAAATAGCTAACAAAATTTCAATTAGAGCTCCATGGAATAATCGCCTACAAACCCTAGTCTTACCTAGTAAAGAACGAAACATGTACAGCACAACAAGCACATATATAATGGGAGGAGAGCTTAGAAAGTCTCCAACGTAGCTCTTGTTTAAATGAAATTTGAATATCAATTGCAGCTGAAAGTTTGCTTGTAGTTGTACATGAATTGAAAACAATGGCAAATGGACAACAGAAACAAAAACATAAAATGACAGAAAAAATGATGACTCCACAAATTTTCCTAACTTGAACCTCAACCTAAATCTTAAATGCCGCCTAAATAAAATGATCCATTTGTCATAACTTTTTCAGCTTCTGACCTCGCAAGCCATTCCAAAAGGCAGCCGCACTATACACCTTCTTCCCAGGAAGTTGAAGTTCCAAAACCTGGTGGCGTTACCAAAGAAACAAAATCAGCAAGTCATAAAGAGTGAATGTTGTGTGTTTGCCATATTGAAGATGTCAACAGAATATCCACTTTCACTTCCAATGTTTTCCGTTTGAATATATATACCTACATATATTGCAGGTTGACACTGTGAATATATATTCATATGATACATGTTGGTATTGTTTTTTGTTTGTATATATACATACATACATACATATCAATATTCCAAATATTAGGTTTTATACACCAAATGACATTTACAGAGAAAGAAAAGAAAAAGAAAACGTATACTAACATGCCATTCAAACAACCAAAGTAATAAATAAATAAATAAAAACAAATAGAGACTCAAAGATATGGTTGTAGATATTATGAAGCATACCTCAAGTGCTGTGTTCCCTCCGCATGGAAATACCAAGACACCCTTGACAAAAGTAATGTCATCAACATTGCCCTGAATATTTCTTAGGCCACAAACTCTCGTAGTGATAATTTTAAGCTCTACGATATTCTGGTGACCATTTTTCTCATCAATAACTACAATCTTAGCTCGGGTTCCAGGCCACCCTGCAAATGCACGAACCTGGGAAGGTTGTATGTCATGACTGCATGCTTGGACTCAAATAAGAAAGAGCTTACCTTATTATGTAGGACTAGAGCTTCTTCATCAAAAGATAGCCACGACTCTTCAGGACTTATCTGCATAAAGCAGGAAAACCTAAATGTGAGTAATCTTTTACCAATTGAATGTCACTGAACATAAAATATTTGGCCAACTTAATATGCTGCAGAGGTTCATCAACGTATAGATAATTCAGAAACATAAAAGGGTCAGTTTCTCTCCAGTTCCACCTTGTTTGCTAAAATATTCAAATTCTTGGGATTGGATTTGCGGTCAAATGCTGTATGCTACATCCTACAAAGGCACCAAATACCATATTCACTTGTGAATTTTGATATTATTAAAAGCAAAACCACCTTCTGGAGAGAAAAATGGGATTTGCACACAGAAAAATGTTAATAATGCGCGCACACACACAATGTCACCAAGTTCTGCCAACAGTATGTTAAAGACTTGGTAGCCAAAACAACAAGAGCACCACATCATTTGACACACATGTTACACCTCGAAGTATCGCTATAAAATATTGCAAGATAGTAGTACTCCTAGTTCTGTTTCTAGTATGATAGAAATCACACAATGGTACCTTTGGAGCTAAGGTAGCTTTAGAGTCATCCTGGGGTTGTGCTTTCACCCTAGCTGATCCGTCAAATATAGAAGGAAGTTCACGGATTAGAAGTTTAGACCCTGAATATTTCAAAGTAGATCACTCATCAACAAAGTAACTGAATCAAAATGTATATTTAATTGGCAAATAGAATTGTCTGTGACACAAATTAAGTAGCGCATAATTTGCTCATTGAAGAACTTACACTGGACAAAGATACCAGGAAACAAGTTTACGATAACAAATCACCATCAACCAAAAGCTATTGCAGTCTTCATCTAGTAAACCTCATAACTATAACTTTAGAAAACCACGTTGAGGTTCACTTAATGGCAACATGGCCTTAGAATACCCCAGGGCTTATAAGATCAGGAGTCTGCTTACGCATAGTGGTGAAGTTTCATGCCATTTTGCCTACTTACACTTTTTAGTACACCCTGATTCGGTAGGGTATAACTGTTTTTTTTTTTTTTTTTTTAATGATGGGGAACCGTTAAGGCTAGCCACCCACCCTGAAGGTAAATCCCATACCCATGCAAGCCCCATGAATCGGGTAAGACTCAGCTTCACTACGGGCATGACCCCAAATAATTATTTGCACTCGGGAGGAAATACTTGAAATAACTGTTGACCTGTTTCCTTTTATTTTTATGTTTCTATGTTTAATCTGGTTTCTTGATTTAAATATATTCAACCCCAAATGGTAGCTTAATCAGTTGGAAACCACGCCTCATGAAACGAAAGTCACTAATTTGAATTCCACCCCTCCTGGGGCCAATACTTATAAAAAAAAAAAAAAAATTATATTCAGCCTACTTTGGAAGCTCTTTACACAATCTCATGTGATTCATTGAGTGGTTTTGTTTGACAATGTTATTTGTTATTATAAGGTGTGCTTAATATAATTGCCCTGCTTTTAGACAACTTATGCTTTTGGGACTACTGGTTAACAACATGGTGTAAGAGTCAGATTGTCCTTACCTTTGATTCAAGGTTTGTTGGGCAAGCCTGCACATGTAAGGGGAAGTTCGTGAAATGTGCATGTGCAGGCCAGACATATTGTGCAGTCTTCCTATACATAATGTGCAAGACATGGGGAGTTAATTTTCAAATTCCGCTGGCTGTTTTGGTCAGAAAACCTATCCTCTTAATCCAACCTCCAGTCGGATGCATGTCTTCCAAGCACCGACCATTGATGCGTAAGCTTTTTTAAATTACCTTATATTAGTCGTAGTAACAGTTTAAATATAACTAGTAAAAAATTTCTATTTGAAATGTTGAAGAGAGGATACAAACCGATTAATTTTATTATAAAAATAAAAAAATAAACTTGCTGATGAATGTCATACATAGATACAAAGACACATTTTTCCGTGTTCATCTATGAAACAATTACTGTGATACATTTAGAAAGTTAATTGATCAAGGCACCTCGGCCTATAGCATTATCAAGCACAACTACATCATTGTCGGGTAACACAATTTCAGCTTTAGATACAAAGATGAAGTAGCTATAGTTAATTAACTGCATGAATGTTCGACATATTATTAACTAAATGTAGATACTAACAAAAAACCGCACCTTCAGAAAATAGCAATTCAAGTAAATCAGGTGCCTGTAAGCAAAGTATTTTAAGGTTAGTTAGAAGGCGCTAAAAAAGAAGAAAGCAGTCATCCCCTTTCAAGGCAGATAAAGAGGATATTATGAGTTTCATCCAAACAGAGAGAGAGAGAGTTTCAAATCATTTATAAAATTAACTCTTACAATGCCTCAGCTAAAAATGCACACTAAGACTGCTAAGACTGAAGCTAAATGCACAGATACAGCAGTGTCTGTGCTTGCAAAGAGAGACAATAAAGTGCAGCAAATGAAGGAGCCCCTTCCAAAAAAATAGAATAATAACAACAAAGAAGGATAAAAGCTGAACAATTGCAGGATAACAAATAGCTACCATCTTGAATTTAACATACATGACACAATCAATAAGATTTCATCAAACTCAACAGATCTTGCCTCCAAATGCATGTTATGGAGTAATTGATTCAGGCAAATCCACGACAGTTTCAAACAGGACTTAGCAAAAATAAAGACTGGCAGAATCCTTAAACTTGCCTCTATATGCCCCATAATCAATGTAGTAGTTCCAGATTAGCATACCTTAATTTGATCATCAACTTCCAATCTTTCACAGGTAATGACAGGTCCAGCATCAAGTGCACGCACCGTGAATGCCAATGATACTCCTGTTTCTTTAACACCATCCTAATGCATAAATTTACAGATGTCACTGTATACACTTTAGAAGGAAGAAGTGTATTAAGTAGTTAACACAAAGAACATCATAAACCTACAAAGATAAAGAACCTGCAATGCTCTTTGAACAGGGGCAGCACCACGGTACAGTGGCAGCAGACTGGGGTGTATGTTCACTGTCCCTGAGAAAATTAAATTTCAACCTTTGAAATTTTTATAGCAGATTTTTTCAGGCTTCATATGAATCATATCACTTGAAAATTTAGATACTTCAATAGCCATTACTATTGAGTGATAATAAATTGCTATGACATATTGGAAGATTTCCTCATAATGCCAAAGAAACCTAATCCCTCTACCTTAAGAAATAATAAAAAACTGAAAGTAAAGTTTCTTGCTCCCACATTTCCCAAAAGAACATTTTCTTGTTTATATATTATTTATTATGGTGGTTAAACATATCCAAATGGTTTATTTATTAATGGGAAAACGAATGACGAAACAAATATCCATCAATAACTCTATTAGATATGCGTAGGTGAACACATGTACAAGGCACAAAAATCATGAGGCTTACAACTCAAACTCAAGGTCTGTACTTCACATAATCCGAAACCAATATGCTTTTTCCAATGAAAAGATTGGAGGCAAGAGTAAAAACTTGGACATTATAATAAACCGCACAAGCCATAAGCAAGATAAATTCTTACTCTTTTTTGCATTACTAGAGAATGTGCAAGTAATTGGGTATGCTCAAACATTGTAAATGGCATATTTATGTGACAAAAAAAAATGTGGTCCCATTGATGCTCATGCCATTAACAAAGAAGTGGGAAGCACAATATTCTCAATTTTGTTAGAAAAGAATATATTTGACTAACCCAATGGTGGAATATTGAGAAACTTGCTGGGTAAAATATTCCCATATGCTGCTGTAATGCAGAGTTCTGGATGCAAAGCTTTTAAATTTGACAAGAACATGTCCTGCATACAGAAAGAAAAATGAATCTCTTCCTGTGGTCTGCCATCTATTCTAGATGAAGTTAAAATGATAGTCTTGTACCTGTTTTCGGTTTTGGGATTTGAAGAGTTTTTGAAAAGTGAAAATTGAGAAGTGTCTTCAGTTGGGGCGACATTTGAAAATGTGTTGATTGTGGGGTCCACGAAAGAAATTTTTTTTGATAATTGAAATGTGTTTTCGATTTTTTTTTTTTTTTAATTATTTTTTTTTTAAAAAAAAAGTGTTTTTAAAACATAAAACAGGAGGATAAAACAAATCTGTTGGAGGCTCCCCAGTCTTTTACTATAGCTTCACGTAATGATCCGAAAACTTGAATAAGAAAGAAAATATAATTTACTTGATTAAAGTTTGCAGTGCTTGCAGTGCCCAATTTGTATTCACAAGTTCCTTTTCTGTATGAAAACCCACTGGCAGACAAAATTTTTTGAATGTAGCAAACGTTCTCAACCCCCTTTTTTCATTATATAAGTTTAAATTTATTTCAACAAAAGATCATGAGAGGCATAACCCAATTAAATTTGCAAAAACAAAATGGCAATACTATCACAAGGAAAGGACGAGTTTACAAACTTCTGCAATAAGAAGAAAATGCAGGTCTAGTGCAGGAATTCACCCAGATACACAAACCCAAACACCACTTACGGGATTGAACAAGTGGCTTCACCTTCCGCCTCTTGCTTATGCAAGAAGGAAATGCCATTTTGTCGAAAGACCAGGCTTGTATGTTGTAAATGAATCCAATCACTACTTTAACTGCTACTTAAACATAATTTCAGAAGCAGAAACCATTGATTACCTCTCCAGCCTTCTCAGGTGTGAAAATGAGGTCAGAAGAGAAGCCTCTGTCCAGAGCATACTGAGCCAATGGAGAAGGCATCACCTTTCCCCCTCTATTCCTTCTAGAAGGCGGCTGAGTAACAATTGCTGCAACCTAAACCATACCAAATTAGCAATCAATAACATCAACCTCTTAAAACAATCTAAATTCTAAACGTTAACAGTCAATCCCTAAAATCTTCTCTGACGGCTCAACGAACTAACTTTTACACTGACATATGCACTCTGGCCATAAATTAAGCTTCAAAGAGTAAGATTAAAATTAAAAAGATGCTAAGAATCCTAATGCTATAAAAGTAACCCCAATCAAATAAATAGTAAAATAAACACTCCAAGTAATATGACAGATATGAAACTGAAGGAACAAAAGTCAGCCCAATATAATGGAATGAAATTATGGTCCAATACCTCAAACAAGGAGTCTGGAGCAGTAGATGCACTGAGAAGGGTATCAAGGACTGTTGCAGAGACCTGCAAGAATACCCATTTCGTTAGAGACCCAAATAACAAAGATAGACACAGCAAACGAACGAGAGAGCGTACCTGAGGAGAGCCCAAGAAGACAAGGGGCTTCTTCTTGGAACAGAAGCTTAGAGAAGAAGATGAAGAGGTGGAACTCTGGAAACAGAAACAACGACGAAGCATCAGCGAGGAATTCATTCCTCTTCCTCGCTGTCTCTCTCTCCCCCTCTGTTCAACGGCTACTGGAGTTTTACCTCTGCTCTGCTCTATATCTGTACGTGTAATGTTATCTGCTACATCCGTAGTTTCATTTGATGTTCCGTTCAAGAAGAGGCTCAGGTGGAAGGTCGAAAGGATTAAGGTGCGGCTCGGGCAGGTTGGGCTCACTTGGGTCGACTTAAAGCGCAGTCCAAGCCCAGTTTAGAAAGACCCAGATTGGGTTCACTTGGTCCATTTGGGTTTATAATTTCAAAACGTGCAATGTAAAAATAATAATTTTAAAATATAAAATTTCAAAATGTGATTTTAAAAATATAGTTAAAAATTTGGTAAAATCGCAATTTAGCATTTACATTATACATTTTAAAAAACGCACCATTTGAAATCAGATGTTTTCTTATGTTTTCAAATCGCAATTATTTAAAAACGCACTCATATACCATACAATTTTTTATAATTTGGGTAAAAATTTTACTTTTTAATCTGTAAAATTGTAATGCCAAACATACTTGTTTTGTATGACTGACAATGCTGACTAATATTATGTGTCATTGTGGTAAATTGAAGGCATTTTTTGTTTCCAATGATTCCAAAAACACTTTTCTAACATAGTTGTAATCCTCAAGTAATTTATATTTTCATTTTTCACTTCCGATCTAGAAGGAAATCCTGTCATCTTTGCACTTAAAAAGTTATTTCTCAGAACCCATTCGTCAAAAATTAAGAAGTGAAGCCATGATATCTATTTTGAGTAGTTTGCTTGGGAAATGCTTATTGGCTACCTTTATAGTTGAATCTCACAACTAAGAGTCTTGGCTTCAGGCTTGGTTGATTTGACCTGATTTTCTTTTCTTAGACAAGTAAATTGAGTTGATATGTGATATAGACGTGGTTATTTCTCAATATGGCTTCTACTCGTGGCTTGCGTGATAGTTATATTTGAAGACTTGGCATGAATTCCAACTCTTGTCATGATTGGAGCTTTATATATTAGATGATTGACTTTTGATGTTCCAACACGCAAAATAGTCTAGGTGTTATCTTTGTGATCCTGATAATGGCAATGGTTTCTTAGTTTTAGTTGTGGTGGAGAAAGGAAGGAGGGTGAGATATTTCTCGCATGGCGAAAGACTAGTCTCGGAGAAGACGAGAGAGGAAGACTTGGGAACAGAATGCAAGCACCATCTTCTTTATACTCTTCAACTTAGTTTCAGATCAGCAATTAGAGACTACATTGATCCTAGTCAACCTTTTATCAATCTGTTTATTTGTTTGTCCAAGGCAATCAGTAAGATATTCCATTCTGATTTCTCAGACCATAATTTTACAAGGAATATTTCCAAGGCCCCTGAAAGAGAGAGGAAAGTGGTATACTATACCCTTTACAAACTAGTAATCAAGGGCAATCTGCACCAAGCTCTGTAGAATTCCATATACAAACATCCAAGTTGATATGTCCAGACCTACTAATGAAACGAAATGGAATCAGAAGAAAATCCATTTGGGGAAAACCTTCCACCCGTCCTGGAAAAGTCTCTGTCACTGATTTTAATCTCAAAGAGCTGCTTCCTCTTCCTGATACAAGATCATACAAGAATCTTCCCTTTGATGAGCTTGGTCCAATACAAGTTATCATGACAGTGTTCCCAATACTTTCAACACCCTTGTTCAGGAGAAAAAGAACACCATCCTCCTCTGCTTGAAGAACAAGGAACTGTTCATGCATCCCTAAGGAGACAGCCAATGGGCTATTATACCGGAAGCGCCTTCCAGAATCCCAATGTTTACTGCTGAAGTGTAGTGACAACTGATCAGATGAGCCAACAAAGCTGCAGTCTAGAAGCGGGCATGAACATGATGGAGCATAGATGCATGTTTCTTCATGGTCATTATTCATGTAATCTACTGTTTCATTACAACCGTACTCTTTGGTCCGGCACGGCATTCTGACTGAATCAACCACCACCTCAATGTCCCCACAGACAACATTTTCACTCCTAATAAGAATTGGCATCTCTTCCTGTAGAATCATATCAACCAAGCCCGCCCTTAAATTATATAAAAATAAAATGAATGAATACACTTTTATGCAGTTATGGTCAAACTCCTCAATAAATCTTTCATTTTTTTTCTTTTTTCTTTTTAATTATATATTATGAAATAGGGAAAGACTTTCTCAAGCGAAGAAAACACTGGTATCAGGAGAGTCTAATATGAATTTATGGTCCAATTCGGGAAAAAGAATTTAAAACAATAAATCTATCTGCTGGATAAGTAGTAATCAGCAATCGACTCCTAGTGTATCTCAAGACACTAACAATGCCAATAACTACTTGCTGATAAACAGCCCATATGAACAATACTTTCTTTTATCTTCAATTTTTTGTTGGGTGAACAAGACATAGAGATACCCTAATTTCTTTCCATCAGAAGTACTATGATTATACAACCCCAATCGTTTAAGTGAAAAAAAGAAAAGAAAAAGAAACAGATAATATTTTGAGACACTCTTAATTATTATTCTCCATTCTGCAACTGTTGCAAGCATAGTGTACTGGTGAAAACAGTGACCTCCCAATTGTTAAGAAGAAGAGGATGTTTACTGTAATTTTAGTCATAAAACCTAGGATGTAAGCAGATCTTTATTATCCAAACTATATATATACTCCGAAAACCAATAAGATAATCCATTAATACAAATTTTAGTACATTACGTATATTGACCAAACTGCTCTGTACATTTTATCATTCTAATTAGATCTGATTTCTTTTCTTTTCTTTTCTTTTTACTGGTTGTTTTATGCATTATATATGTGCATCATGGTATATCAACCAATATCATGTCCTACATAACCATCAAATTGTATTTAAGCAATTACGCCAGTCTACAGCCACACTATGACAAAGATAATGCTCTGACGGCAACAGCCATCAATGCCATGTGTCTTGTCACAGCATATAAACAAGAGAGGAGATGTCAAGGATTCATCTCTAACTGTATGTCCTCCTAGATTGATTAAAACATATGAAACTATACATATCACAACCCCTCCCCACTGTCATGTGACTATTGTTAAGAGGAAGGAGACAACAAGAAGCAAGTTTAAAGAGAAAGAGTCAGAGAATTGACGACCTCATCCATAGTAATCTCCCCGTTCATTTGTTCTTTGTCAGGCTATGAAACAGAGAAACACAAGAACACAGTGTGTCAAACATTTTACTTATACGGAGGGTGATCCTTTAATAGGTTATAATACACTTTTAGGTGAAGGGACCTTAGATATGTCACTTATGCCAAAAAAAAAAAAAATTTGTTATGCAATAATATTCTTTCCAATATCAAGGCAAACAGGTCAATCTCAAGACAAAACTTAAGCCTACAGCTGAACAAAACACATCTTGGCTAGAAATAAGAGGAACAGAGACAGGATTTTAACTTAGGATTGCAAAAATAATAAAAACAAAAGGAAATTAAAAAGAAAAAGTGATAATATTATAATAAGTTACAAACTCAACAATAAAATTTTTAGGGTAAAGTCCACATACTCCACTCAAACTACCACTCAATTGACAATGTCTCCATCCAAACTTTCAATTGAGACAATGTCCCCCCAAACTACAAAAAATTGCCAATGTCCCCAATGACAAAAATACCATTAACAAAATAAAATAAAAGTTAAAAAAATTCTAAAACTAATTTAAAAATAAAAAATAAAAAACTAGGGTGTGAAATTAAAAAAAAAAAAAAAAAAATTGTTTTTTTTTCAAGATTTCAAATTTATTTGAGTATTTTTGTCTTATTGAAAAACATCTAGGGTCACTTCTATCTTTTTGCTGGTTTTGGGGGGAGGGAGGGGCTTGGGGGAGGACATTGTCATTAGATGTGGCTCCTATAGATAACACTTTTTTCAGATGTGGTCCACAAAGGCAACACTTTTTCAAAAATACTTTTCAAAACGCTTTTCAAAAACTTTACCAAACAAGCCCAAATTATTTCTCAAGAATCTCAATGCCGTGACTACCTGTTTCCCCTCCTGCTCAAAAACAGGACCAAGCTTAACCGTGATGCCTATGCTGTCTACTGGTTGGCCATCGAGTTGATCTCTGCACTCTGAGGACTCCATGCCAAGGCACCTCTCCTTGCATATCACCTGCACAACAGCAGCTAGTTTGATAAATGCATACGTAGTTATACCATCACATATAGCAAATTTGAATGTACCTGTCCTAAGCCATAGCCACCAAGTTCTTTTTCTCGTCTTTCTCTCTCAGTAATCTCCTCCTCACCCCATGAAGACAAGCATGGAACAACTGCACTGGACAAAGGAGCACATCCCTCAATGGAGATGCTCTCATAGTAAAAGAGCTGAAAAGAAATATAAGTTCAGTGAAATCAATAATATGTTCGAATAGTTTAAGATAAAGTCATCACAGCTTACTTATAAGAATCTATTTACCTGGAGAAACAACAGACAACCACCAACTGCCAGTTGCTTCCCTAGACGAAAGCGAGATACTTCTCGAACTAGACGGTCAAGTAAGAATTTCCCCCAGTTGTACTGATGGACAACATCCATATTTGTCAAAAAGTGGAGGAACGATGGGCTAACGTCCAGCCTCGCTGTTGGGGACAGCAGAGTGCCTAATGCATAGAGGACAAATGATCTCTTAAAATCCTCTCCTGCTTCTGGAGCTGCCAACCGCTCCTCTAGAAGTCGCACTGAAATCCCATGATTTGTAGCATTGTAACTATGACGTAAGTTTGCAATCAAATCATCCGGCCCTGAGTTCACTACATCCTTTCCACTAGCCACTAATCCCATCACAAGCTCCACATCTTTTGGGGATAAAGAAACCCTCTCACCACAAATCTCCAAGCTACATCTTGTAGTGTTGAACCTCTCCAATAGCCAAAGGCACAAACTGCGGCGGAGTGTCCTACATCTAAGGCCAAGAAGGCTTCCAAATCCCATGCTCTTCACCGCAGCCTTCTGTTCAGGTGTGAAACGCTGTAACACATTGAATAAGCGTCCAGGAGAGCATCTTGTTACAAGCTTACTCTGCATTGTAGAGGCTGTAAAATTCACCAGATGCAAACTCATAGGGAAAAAAAAAAAAAAAAAATACCGAGAAATCTGCATTACCTGTTTCCTTGGCTTGGGGCTACGGGCAGGAGATGTACTCAAGTAGTTATCCCACACTTCACGAGCACGCTTAGTGTATTTTGCTTTCTCCTCCGGGCTCATAGACTTCCAAGCATCCGATGCAGCCTTTGTGGCCTGAAATGGAAAAAGTCATTACATCCAATCATTTGTTTAAATATAGATACCAATAAAAAAAATAATGCATTGCTACTCAATTTAAAAGTCGATCAAGAGGCTCACAGCTTTAAGACCAGAGGACTCAGGATGAGAAGCACTATACTCCTTGATAAACTCCCGGCTATAATTTTATTTTAGAGATTAGTTTTTGGAAATAATAACCCAAACAGGTATTTGCTTAGAAAAAGCAGATACTACTTCAAAGAAAAGCATTACCTAAAGTACACCCATGAGCATGCAGGACGAGGAGTGGCAACTTGCTTCTTTTTCTTCTTCTTTTTCCTCTTTTCTTCTGAGACAATCTGATCATCAGCCTTTCGCTTTACTCTTGCAATATCTCCTTCATTAGGTACCTGGAATTTTAGGTCAAACAAAATGTTGTAGGTCAATGGCTAACAAAATAAAATCCTATAAAGAAATGTTTTATATCCAAAAAAGCTTACCAAATAGAATAGAATTTATTAGTACTAGATACAATATCTCAAGAAGAAAACTCTAGAGGCACCTTGAACTTCATAGCTCTCCATGGTAAAAAGCAAGATATAACTAATTTCTCATGAAAGACTGCTGATCTTGGTCATACCTTAAGCAGCTTTGAGTGATGGGTGATGTTCAAAAAGCTACTACGACATTTTCTATGTTCGATGCAGAATTTAGAGGCCCACAAATGAGAATACTCAAAGTGATGCTTATGAAGAATTGGTGTCATTTCTGGCTAGGGCAGCTTGCAAATTCTTTTGGTAATTTGTGGAACAGAGGAGGCCTTCAGCTTGTTTATCTAATAGGATACTTAGCCTGTAAATACTTCAACATGAAAGTTACCTCTGTAGCTTATCGTTTTGAGGTGCTGATGGACGAATGAAATAAAGTGTTTCAGCCTCTTATGGTTTATTCGTGGGGTGTGATGCCATAATTTGGGTATTGGCGTGGTTGTGATGCTCAAGAAACCTAGGTCTGGCACTTGGTTGTTTTTCATAAGTTAATTTCATCTAGTTTCTTCTCTCTCTCTCTTCTTTTTTTTTTTTTTTTTTTTTCAAATGACGGATAACCCCTAAGGCAGCCATTTCGTGTACCTACCCCTAAAAAGCAAAACCCGGATGCGTGCAAGGCTCCCCTCTCACACATGCAAATCGGGTAAGACTCGGCTTTGCCACAGATGTGGCACTAAAGAATTGTTTGCACCCAAGACATCTATTTTCATCTCTTCAAGTTCTAAAGAACTATTATTACCATAAGACTGCCACAAACCTAATAAATTCAGCAAGAATCCATTCCTTCATAGAATTAGTAGTGCTGGAATATAAGATTTGAATAAGATCTATTACTATTGACTAAACCAGCCCCAAAATCCTTACATCCTTAGTTATTAGGTGTTGACCAAGTAAGATATTGCATCCTTCTAAACGACATATCTTTGAGGTCAGGTCTTTTTTCCATAAGCTTTCTTCCTTGGGGACATCCTTTTTCCCGTGGAGGAGTATATGAAAAGTAAAAGTTCCATTGAGAGTTAGTTTCTTTGTGTGGACAACGACTCTTGGAAAGATTTTGACCTTGGATAATTTGCGTAAAAGAGGTATCATTGTGGTGGGCTGGTGTTGTATATGCAAGCATAGTGGCGAGTCTATAAACCATCTTCTCCTTCACTATGAAGTGGCCCGAGCCTTATGGAGTCTGGTTTTCTCTCTTTTTGCTGTTACTTGGGTCATGCCTAGAGTAGGGGTAGATTTGTTAGCCTGTTCGCGCGGTCAGCAAGGCAATATTTCAGCTAAGGAGGTATAGTGAATTGCACCACTGTGTGCCATGTGGATTATTTGGCGAGAGCGGAATGGAAGATGTTTTGAAGATCAAGAAAGGTTAATGGAAGAGCTCAAAAAGTTGTTTATTCAAACTCTATTCCATTGGGCCGACGCTTTTAGTGTGCCTCAATTTTCTACTATGTCTCAATTTTTATCTTTATGTTCTTCTTTCTGCCTTTAGTGGGGCCTTTCTTTGTATACTTCATGTATACTAGGGTTGCGCCCCTCTGCACTTTTCAATGAATCACTTATTTATCAAAAAGATACTGCATCAGATTTGGTTCCACAGCTCTTTGTCCTACATCAATATCACAGATGAGAGAGCTTACATCAATATCCCCATTATTCTCCAATCAGCCACTCATGTTCTTTATTCAATTTAGAGTCTTCCTAGGTGGTTTACCAGATTCATGATCATGCTTTTAGCAGAGCACCTCAATGCTATTCACGGCTGTACCTTGTGATTTTATTTTATTTTATTTTTTAAAAATCTTTAAGATGGACATAATCTTGTGTTCTCAAAGCAACTAATTTAGTCTTTCATGGATACAATTTCTTACCAAGTAAAATATATGTACGTTAATGTATATATTAAATAAAAATCTGCCATTCAAGTGGTACATAAAGCTGTTTTCAGTGACAATGAACTGCTTAAAAACAGCCATGCTTTTCCGGGTGGTACCTATGCCGTTCAACATTGTACACTACAACATATTCAAGCATCTTCTAATTCTCTTTTAACAGAAATCCCATGCCTTTCAAAATAGTAACATAAACCCAATGAAATTCAAGCATTAAACCATTCAGAAACGTACACAGAGCCTAACCAAATCCAAATATAAAAATCACTACCGGGTTGTACCTCATGCTGTCACGCATTGTACCTTCCCAGTTATATTTATATCTAGCTGAATTTAACATAATTGGAAACTGTTATTGCGAAAGCAACAGAAATAAAAATCGTATAGGGTTTGAGAAGCAAAACCATTTTTCTGAGAACGATGCCTGCAGCTGAAGCAAAATTAGGATTAGAGGGGCCTCGGATTCCGTGAATCTCAATGGGAATCGACTCCAATTGAAGTCGCAGTAGGTGAAAGAAAAGGGCTTTTGCTATTGACTCTCATCTTCATCCTCCTCGCCTTTGCACTTTGCAGAGTCGCTGTGTTGCGTTGTACTTTCTGATTTTGTGACCAAAAAAAATGTTGTTTTATTAGTAAAATAAATTATTTTCTTTACTGGTTAAGGTTATGCTGGGGTCACTTGGAAAAAATGTTGAAAATGCATGGCAACTACTAAACTTCATTTATAAAACATCTTAATACATCTTTTATCACATTTGAATTGGCATTTTTTGAAGGACGAAATTAGGATTTTTTTGTGCGGGAAAGGCCAAATTTCAATTAGAATCGCTCGGAGGGACCATAATTAACTTTGTAGGTCCTTCGTACGAAAATGCCTTGTTTTGAAGGACTATAATTAGTCTATAATGGATTTACGAAAAAAAAAAAAAAAAAACCAATTATTATATTCACTTAAGATAAGAAATTAATAATTTAAAACCGAATTTGAATAAATTATCTAACTCAATAATAAACTAGAATCGGGCTTATGTTCAAATAAAAATTAAACGAAACGAATTTAAACAAAAACAAAATGAGTTTAAGCATTTCATTAACTCGACAACTCTAATTACGTATCAATTATCATTAAAAATAAAAAAATAAAAAAAAAATAAGTGCTATCATAATCACACCTTGAAACTTGTGATTATCTTTGAGCGTGTCCCTGCCCTCCTTTCTACTCTTATCAATATTTATGCATTGAAGTATTTTGACTTCTCCTTTGATATTGATAGAAAATATAAACTTGATTTTGATTATCAATAAAGATATGAGTATTTTTCGAGTTAGGATACCAAAAATTGAGCTTAGCGTAATTTCAGAGGTAAGAAAAATATAATTTAGCCAATAAGAAAAGGGAAAGAAACTTACGTATGTATGCCATGTTAGAAACACAAGTAGGATAGATAGCATGATGAAAAATGATCTAGGCAGCAATTGGTGCAATGTGTAGTTGAGGTTTTTTTAATTTTTATATAATTATTCACATAATCTAGAGAGAAATAAAGTAAATTGGCACAGGGCTTCAAAGAACCGATGCCAGTAACATAGTAGGGAGCACACATAACCTTGATCACAAGGAATATTATTTTTTCTTGCCTTTTATTTCTACAAAACAAGCACGAAATGAGTGAAAATAAGGTAGAGCTCAGCTACTTGCAAATAAAGATGCTTTCGTTGTTCAAAGAGACTGCTCTAACTTGAGCATGATCTTACTGGGTAATCATGTTCCTTACCACAAAATATTCTTAACAAAAAAACCTGCAATCAAGAAATAAACTATTTGCACGGCTTTAGATAACCAAAAATGATGAGGTAACTTTAACTAAACATTTGTAAGAGCAGGAAAAACAAAAATGAAAACCAAACAGATATAGAAACTTTTCTAAAGCAGATAATTTATATATCAACAACAATAGTCACTTTTCCAAAACATTATCACATGTCAATAACATCAGTAACTTTAAAGTTTAAACAGGATCCATTCTTCGGGGAGATGCAAACCACGAAGAATTGCGCTGGATCCAGACGTCCAACTTGAACTGGCCACTTGAACCAAAAAAGTCAGAAGGAATTAGAAGGAACCCAGTTGCTGTTGAAGTAGGCTTATCCATGCAATGTTGACGGTTCTTTGTGAAAGATTGTAATTGGAGAGAGCTTCCATGGATTTTGGCCAGAAGAGTGTAGGGGAACCCTCCTGTTGATGAGCAGGGCCCAATGCAATAAACTCTCACTAAATTCCCAATAATTTCCACACTATTGTTGAGGACAAATAGAACACTGTCATTCTGTTCTTTAAGGACAATAAATTTATCATTAACCTTTAAGGTAACAGAGAACATAGAACCGTACTGGAAGCATGTTGCAGAAGTTGGATGTTTCCTGCTGAAGTGTATGTATAGTTGCTTGGATGAAGCGATAAAGTTGCAATTTGAAAGGGGGCATGAACAAGGTGCATAGCTGCATGTCTTCTCATGGTCACTTTTCTTACTGTAACTAACTGCTTCTTTGCACCCATACTTGGCGTTTGGGCATGAAATTTTGACTGATTCTAGAACCTTCTCAATGGACCGGCAACGATTATATCCAATAGGCCAAAAGCAAGAGGGACATTTATTCTTAAGTTTGATGCAGCAGGAAGCGCAAGCTATATGCCCATTCTCGCACTGAATTAACACACAAGCAGACAGAAAGTTATCAGACTGGATTTAATAATATATATGTAATCCATGAATGATATACTAGGAAGGGATTGCAACCCACTCAAAAAAAAAGGAAGGAATTGCAACATGGATAGTTGAAGATGCGCATATTCTGAAGCAGCAAAATGGCAACATTCTTAGGTAATTGCTCAAATCACAAAATAACAAAGATCACCAATTCTGGATTGTTATTGGGGCAACCAACAGTACATATCTCTTAATCAATTTTAAACAACACGACAATTTCACAGTGTATTGCTTACCTGTTAACACAGTTTCACGCTCAATGTATCTGTATCTACACCATGACTGATACTTCAACAAGATTCATTAAAATTGAATCTCTGTCCTTGAATTTAGCCATTATCACGACAGGACTACCTCTTTAGGACTAAATGACTACTTAAACACTACAGAGAGAGAAAGAACGATAAAAGAAGACCGTGTTAAAAAATAAGTGTACAATTATATCTTTTCACACCAAAACTATATATGCTATGTTTGTTTGTGTTTTTGTTTTTGTTAATATACATATATATATACAAACAACTCAAAACACAAAAACACAATTTTCACCTTTATGTCACATTAGAACACTTTTTTTCAAACTAAAAACAAAAAAAAACCCTGCAAAACTGATTAATAAACATAACCCTAATATTAATGCTTCCATAAAATTAAGCTGTCAAAAGGATCAAGCAAGCCAGTGCAGCTCAGGTCAACTTTCATGCTTCCAAGCCAAAAACTTGAAGGAACCACAATGAGAACACTCCCCTCTTTGATGCATCTAGGCAAGGTCTTCAGCTTAAAAAGTTTTTCTTTAATTTTGGCCAGTAATTACACTCAAATTAAAATGCAATTGAATTCTTTATTCCCTTTCTTTTGGGGAAAATGAAAGTGGGATTCATTCAAAAGGTCAAGGCACGTGACAATAAACCAAAATCATAAGGAAAGAAAGAGAGTACACCAACAAGTTTCCTACATAAGGTCCCTGCAGCCACTCAGCAATAATACACCGACTAAAGTGTCTCATATATTCAAGAATTCAAAGCTCACAAGCAAATCTATGTAAATTTAGCAAATGAAGATATGGATATAGCAACCATATTGTCAATACTGAAATCTCTTTCACTGTTGAAGTGGAACACCCGCCACCTCACCATTGAATGATTCTCACTGATTTCCTAAATGAAGATAAAAGCCACATCATACAACTTCCTTAAATGGAAGAAAAAAATGTAAATTGAATCATTATACGTCTTTTCATCTAATTTCCTAGGAGAGCATCATAATCAGTTGCAAGTAAGTGAATATTGTCTTATACGGAGGGGTTACTTAAATGTAATAAGACCCAGCTCTCTCTCGTAATGCTTTAGCCAAGAATATCCCTCTCTTCCCGCTCCTTGTGTTCTTTCTCCTGTATCCAAGCTCCTCCCTATCCTCTCCTAGTTCCTTCACTGAATCACTCCATTGCTGGTCCCTCTCACTCCGTTGCCAATCCCTCTTCCTTCTTCCCTTCCCCCCTATGGCCTACCCCACACCTGAAATTGACCTCCTAATCAAGAGAACTGAAGATCTCAACTAGCAAGACAAACCCTCAAAATCTCCAACCAGTCAGCCCAGACACCCTCACAAACTCCAAATTCTTGAAGGGGATTCTACCATTGTCATTATGGCCATTAATCGGACAAACCTTATATCTGCTTGGCACATTGACCCCATCATCAGGGACATTCACCATATCCTTGCTTCTTTCCTCAGTTCGAAAGCCATCAAAATTTGAAAACATGCGAATTTGTGAGCTCATGTAGCAGCTAAATGGGCTGCTTCCCATAATTCATTCGGAAGCATTCCCTGTAACTCCCTCTTTTTGTGCATGGGATAGCAAACATTGTTAAGCTTGATAATTTTATTTTATTTTTACCTTTTTACTTTGGACAAAAATTTCCTCCAACCTAGTCTATAAAGCTGTCATGTGTCTCTTTGCATGTGAAAAGCACATGGTTTTTTAATAGAACTACTCACGTATTCAAATGACACATGGCAGTTTTATAGACTAAGAAAATTTATGTCCTACTTTTTCATTTTGAAGTCACAAAATGACACTTGACATCTTTCTAACAAAGACCGTATCTTAACAACCTTTTTTGGCCTGGTCACATAAGGTTGTGGAGACCTTGTAGTTCAGAACTTCAATTAAATTTATGAGCACATATAATTATGAGCTTCTCAATTAGAGCTATAGAGGTGGTGGCAGGTAGTAGGTATTACATATAACCGCTAACCGCATTAGGCGGTTACCAACCATCCTCACCACCGGTTAGCAGTTATTTATGCCCAAATCGCACAGCGATAACTGGGCCTATTTTGGTATTTTGGGCTTCTTTTTAGGGCATGTTTTAGTGTTTAGGTACCCAATACAAAAACAACGTTGTTTTGATATATATATAATAACAGCCTCTGCCTACCGTATCACGGTTAACCGCACCGCCTTAGGTTACCTCCGAGTCGCTATATATTTGTAGACTGTCTGTACAGTCCTATTCTCAAGTTTCACAATGTCTCATTTAATCTATTCTACAAACTCATCACAAGTCAGAAGAAGTAAAACCTCAATTTTTACTTCCACCATCTAACAAAGCTCCTTGCATCAACGACTTTGAGTAAGCCAGACAACCTTCTCTTAAACACTTATTTCTATGATCAACCCATATTCGACAAACCATAAGCTAGTATCTCTTACAAAACACTATCTTTTGACAAACAACAAAAAGGGTCATTAACCAGTGCGTTAGGAAGGGTGGCTTAGATATGGTCCTACCCTTCACTATCTTTTTGCATGAAGCGACCGCTCTTGAGACTCGAAAACGCACACAGTGGCGCAGACCACAACAAGATAACTACAATGACAACCAAAACCCAAAATTCAAATCCAAGAAACCAAATGGAATTCTTTCTCGAGCATCGCACACTATACGATCACAACGCTCCTCGAAAGTCGAACCCAAGATACAAAATTCAAGAAATCAAATCGAATTATCAATCATTCTCACGCATACCAAACCAAAACACAATAAACCCATGAATTTCCATCACATTCAACATAAAACATCATGATTAAATCGTAAACGAAAAACAGAGAAAGAAGCTAGAGAAGTGGACGAAGAGAAGAGACCTGGAAGACAGGAATTGACAAGGGTTCGTAGCAAATGGAGCAATCGAGGACTTCTGGGTCAGTAAGGGTCACGGAAATTGACCCGTCACGACCCACTTGGGGGCCACCGTTGGATCTGGGTCCTACAGTCACAGTAGGGCCCGGATCTTCTTCTTCTACGTTGTCTTCTTCTTCTTCATCATAAAAACTTTCTTCTTCCTCTTCGTAATCGCTTTCTTCTTCTTCCTCCTCCTCTTCTTCTTCTTCTTCTTCTTCGTGAGTTTCTTGCTCTCCTTCATCTTCGCAGTGTTCTCCTTCTCGTTCTCGATAGTCTCTATCTACGGCGTTGCTTTGCACAGAGATCCTCAGCCGCTTCGGCCTCCGGCTACTCGGGCCTTCCCCATCTTCGTCTCCACCCAGCGAAAACCTCGTCATCTCTTTGTCTCTCTCTGTCTCTCTCTTCGACACGGAGCTCCAACCCAAAAACCACCCAAAACGATAACGGTTTCGAGTCTATGTTATTAACAATCATTTCAATATAGAAAATTTTAAAAATAGAAAACACTTCTTGAAATTAAAATAACACTGACGGACACACACACTGTTTAAAATCATTATTGGCACGTTTTCTTTTTTCTTTTTTTTCTTTTTTGGGCGCATAAAAGAGTTTAATTTTAAAAAATCCCAACGGTACTGTATATTCTTCATTTTTTTTTTTTTTCTAAATTTTAAAATTTTGGTTTTTTAGTGGTTGTTTAAAAATTTTTACGCACTTATCATTTTGATAAGAAAAATATTAGGGGTCAATAAATTTTTCATATTTGGCTTATATTCTCTTATAAATTGAATAGATTAACTATTAGATTTGTAGAGTCCACTATTAACTTATAGGAGTATCTCCAATAGAAGTAGGCAAAATAGTTACGGAAAAAATACAATTTTTTACTTCAGCTACTCATTTTTTCATATACACTCCAACAAATTCTCTACTATACTATCTATTTTCTTAAAATATTATTGTGTGTTTAAGAGTATGAAAGAAAGAGGAGAGAGAGTAAAAGGAAGAAAGGGGGACAAAAATAATAATAAACAAAGTTTATATTGTAAATAGTAAATAGGTCAATCAACTTATTTACTATTCATACTATAAGAAAAAACTACAAAATAGTTATTCTGTTGGAGAAGAAAAAAGGCTAATAATAGTCAAATCTGACTATTATGAATCAACCTATTTACCCTTTTTTTTTGACATGTCCACACAAGAGGGGGAAACGGGATTTGAACTAGTGACATCTGCTTCATTATGCGTGATTCCAATCGATTGAGCTACCTCTTAAAAATTATTTACTATTCATACTATAATGAGGAATTACAAAATAACTATTCTACTGGAGAGGAAAAAAAAAAGCTAATAATAGTTAAATTTGACTATTATGAAGGATTTGCCTATTCTCTTAGAGATGCTCTAAGGTTCATATAAGTCAACAAATCTAATGATTAATCGTAAGAAAATATGAAAATATATATATATTAACCTTTAACATTTTGCTTTTGACAATGCATAATTTATTATAAGTCTTATTCTGTAAAAAGAATGTGACCTAAAAATGTTAGAATTGCTTGGAAACGATATATCTTTTCTTATGACTTTGATTCATAGTAGAAACCTATAATATGTCATTTCAAAAATGTATTCAAAGAAAAAAAAAATCACAAACATGATGATTTATAACATTTATAATATCAATATGATTAGATAATGTAATACTTAAGGACTCAAAAAGACCTGTCTAACTTGAAGTTTACATTGTGATCGAACATAAGGGTTGAAGATACAAGTTGTCAATGTTTTGAGAACAAGAGATGGTGAGACAATAATGGTACTTAGAGATTGGGAAAAAGGTCTTGTAACAATGGTGGAAGGTACCGCCCTTATTGAGACCAAGTATCATTAGAAGAGTAATACTATTTATCAGGCTGCTATATAACTGTTACACAACTTAATGATCTGATAGTAAAACCCAACCCTTAGACCAGCATTTATAAAAAATAAAATTAAAGGCTGATTTTTACTACCACGTTATTTCAGCTGAATAGCAATCATATAACAATCTATTAAATAGCATTACTCATGTAAGAAATGTCTGTCTAGACCTGAACAGTGGATCAAAGTATGAATATGACTAATGTCCCAAAAAAAAGGATCCAATAGACCGTTGTGTTATCCCAAAACCACCCTGAGAACTTCACAAGAATGATTAAACAAGCCTAGATTACGTATAAAAGATACCTTGAGCATTTAAACAAGCCTAAAATAACAATAACCTCCCGGCTTTGGGAGATGAACATTACAAGTTAAACTAAAATAGAGCCAAAGGGATGAGTTCAAAATCTATCTCATACAGGAGTAGGTGCTTGGTTTTCTTGTTCACTGCCTCTCTCCCCATCGCCTCCTTGATCCCCTCCATATCCATTCTGTAAAATCTTATGCTCTGAAGGCAAATTCTTCTTTGCTTTCCTACTACCCTCAACCTTCCATAGATCCCATACCCGAGTCTTCGGTGGAGGTGTTGCATCTCCGATGGGTGCAACTAATCCTGGCTTGCCATCATCAATAACCACATCAACCAGTCCATATTCCTTAGCTTCCCAAGGATTCATGAAATTATCACGGTCTGTGTCCTCTTCAATCTGCAATTAACCACACAAAAGAAGAAGAAGAAATAAGAGTCATCTGAAATGCAAAGAGGTAGTTGGACATCAATAGAAATGTAATAAACATGGGAATATGATTTGATGCACAACCTGCTCTAAAGGCTTCCCTGTGATTCTTGACAGTATTTTGTTCAGCTTAATCTTGTGATATACCATTTCTCTGATCCGTATACCCATATCTGTTGCCTGGAATCACACGTGACCACTAAGTGAGAAAGAACAAAGAGTTTTTCTTTATGACCACTAATCGAAGGATCAACCTCCTCAAAACATAATGTGTCCTTTCTACACTAACATGTAACTCATATGAAGCCGAAATAACTTCCTAATGTCATAATAAGTTTATAATATTTGTTTACGCAGAGCAAGAAAAAACAGATATCCAAATTGTGACCAGAATATCTATGACTGGTTCTATCAATCAAAAATTTATCTGCTAAGGCTAATTCTTGTGCTATGAAAATCATTGTTCGGCTAAACTTTCCTTACTAATAGCTAACCATAATAATGGGAATTATTATTATTATTATTATTATTATTATTATTAAAAAAGCCCTTTTGAATTCATTGTCTATCATGACTGAAGAAAGTTAACCTTTGCACTCATATTGAAATAACCAGTCATCAGCCCTCACCTCATACCTCATAGAAAATTTATGGCCAATTCATAAACAAAAAGCAAACTAAGCAACTTCTTGACAGCGCAAAGGTAAATGCACTCTAAATTGGCATGAACTCAGACCATTAAGGTTACTACAACCTGAAGATCCAAAGATGTTAACCCTTATGCCAAACAATGTATTCAAGTTCTTCACCAAAAGAACTAAAGCCACTTGCTCTTCTATAAAGAACAGCCAAAAAAAGAGTCCAGACCTAATGTAATTTCAAGCATATGCCCAAGGAAGAAAAGGAAAAAAGGGCAACTTTACAATTTAAAAGAGTCTAAAACTCAGTAAAGAAAAAGAATAATCTTCCCTCTTAAATTATAAACTGTAATCTAACTGAGCGAGACAGCACACTTGTGCATGAAAAGTGTAACTATATTCAATTTTATACCAAACAAGGCAGGAGAAATCATCAAAACATCATGAGATTTAGAAAACTAGGAACCTTGAAAGAGATTGGAACTTGAACTAAATAAGAAGAGGAAAAAATGCATATTCATAAATGAAAAATATTTCACAAGCAATAAAGTTCGGTAAGGTGAATGTTACAGCTGCCTTCAGGGATCCATGCCTTAGATTCTAGCATATAACTAGACAACGCACTCTTGGACCATGAACAAGAAATATCAACGGCCTAAGGGTCAAAACGACAAAGGCAGAAGAAAAGCATATGATGAGGAGGTGATAGTTATGTGTTCCTTTCATTGACTGTAATATAAGAAGAAGGTTAGGACATGACAGTTTGGTATTCAATTGCTTATCCTTTGTATGCAAATCCAATGCATTGACCTTGGACAAAACTAATTTCTTGGAATGGCTACTCAATCCTACTTATCAAAATGAAGATAAATAGTAATAATATTTTTTTGATGAATAATAATTTATTGAAGAAGGATAAATATTTTAATATGTGCGACACCAGCCTAATAAGAGACATGTTTCACCATCCATAATTGTTTTTTTTTTTTGATAAGTAACTATCCATAATTGTATGAGTTATTCCCAAGAATTCTTACCACAGCAACTCTAATAGTATGTTGAATAAAACAGAATTGTAAGGTAAATTATTTTAATTTGCAGAAGGTATCACCCTCATCCTTTAATGTCACATTCAGTAAAAGATTACATCCCCTATATGCTGGTACTTATTGCTTCAGAAGGAGGAATTTGATAACATAAACATTGCTTTGAAATTTCAAGTTGGGGTGTAGTGCAACAGGTCTACAAATTATTGTGCATTTGCAACTCTTGGTCAGAGAGTCTCGAAATGTGTCATTCCTGTCCGAATCTGAATCTCATCCATCTTTTCTTGGATACCTATCTAAGTTTACCATGATTAGTCTCACAGCTATTATGCCAATATTTGTAATATATTGTGAGTCACTTTAGAGAGAAAACAACTAAACCAACATTGGGATCATGGCAAAGCACAAGAAAGCCAAGAACTAACATTAAGATTGGGAGTTTAAGGGAAAGGGGAAGAGAGGAGAACAGAGGGGCAGAAGAATAAAGGAGAAAGGATGGAGATCTTTTCTCTTGTTTGGGTGTGTTGAAGAGAAAAGGAAAAAGAGAGGAAACAATTTATTCATTATTGTACCCTTTCTTTGATGGGTTAACAATGGTTCTAGTTGAGGGTATGTGGCATTATATATGAATTAATTAAAAGATTTTGCTCACCCTCAAAACTGCTCACCTTTAGGAAGATTTGGAAGGATTAAAAGGTAGGCCAAATTGGGGATGTCTTTCTCCTCAAAATAATCTCCTCTCCTCTCATTAAGGTACCAATAAAAGAATTATTTCCATCCCTTCCTTTTTTATTTTTGATAAGTATTTCCATCGCTTCCCTTTTACTCTCCTTTAATCCCAACAACACACACCCCCCTTTGTAAATCAATACCCACAAAATTCAGACCAAGCACTTACTTTGCCCCCAGCAGTTCCAAGTGGTTGATGGATCATCACTCTCGCATTTGGCATGCAGAACCTCTTCCCTTTTGAACCAGAAGCAAGGATAAAGGCACCCATAGATGCAGCAAGCCCCAGGCAAACAGTTGAAACATCTGCCTTACACAACTTCATTGCATCATATATTCCCATTCCTACATGCATCAGATAAATGAAGTGAGAACAAGATAATCAGAAGTAGACCAAGGAGTTCTTTTGATTTACTGAATACATTAAAGTTTTATTCCTCAATCACTTGGATTGACTACAAACCAAGTTTTCCGTTTAGCTCTATGCGTAGCCACTTAGGAGCTCCATAGTTTTTTTTCTCGTCTAGGGTGGGGGAGTGTTTGCAATTCAACTAATAAAGTGACTGTCATCCTAATTAAAACCTCCTTTCCCAGGAGTTGGGACTCGTTAATTGGTTGGGTAAACCTTCAGCCCCCATGGACAACAGTCTTGAAGTTCCTGACCTGTGACTAAGATATTCCAAGGAAGAATCCAAAGCTTGAAGATGTGTAGAGACAAGAAAAATATAAGAAACCAACAAGGAACAGGCTAGCTATGCCAACATTCATTAGTTAACTAGTTGTCAAAGATGTCATCACAATCCAAGCGAAAACTCAATACAGAAAGGATCAACATTGTCCAAACTGTCCACTAGTAGGACATATGCATCCCATATCAAAGAAGAACATAGAGATAAATTCACTGAGAGAAGCTATGACAAACTTTTCAAAGTCGAGTTCTCTTTCAAAGGCATAATGACCTTTTTAATATCTGCAAAATTATTCACACGATCTCCCACTAGTAGGACATATGCATCCCATGTTGGAATGTGTGCAATTAATCCATTTCTTTTTACACAGTAAAATAACTAATCTCTTGGGCCTTTAACAGAAACTGACCAGTATAACAACTTTGGACCATTTCAGATCAAACTCCTTCCATTTTTTTCAACTTAAGTCCATGCTCCTTTAAGACTTATTATGAGTTAAAAGTAATCGAAATATCATTAAAAGCAAAAGGTGCAATCCGGGTACAAAGGAAGTATACAAGAAAAACATCTAGCTAGAAGGAGAGAAAAATAACAAGGAAAACATGAAATCTAAGCACAAAAGGAGCTAAAAATGCAAATATCCAAACATTTTTGTTGTGAGTGCACTTGTGAGTATTGTGTCCCACATTGAGAAAATATAAAAGAAAAGAGTGCTTAATATACCTAAGTGGACCTTAGCCCATGAGTTTAGGATTTTGGGCTAGAGTTGTGTTCAACTATGTATATTAATGTACTCTTGGTAAAGAACTCCGTAACCGCTTTATCTTCCAACAAATGGTATCAGAGCCATGGTTACCTTCCTGGGACGAGTGTTTGGATGCGTCGGGTTTAGAGTTGTGTCCACCTTCCGCAACTCTTGACGTAAGACACTCTTGGAAATGTAAAAAGACTCACAAGCGAGGGGGAGTTGGGTCAATGTGAAGAGTCTCACAAGTGAGGGGGAGATTGTTGTGAGTGCACTTGTGAGTGTTGTGTCCCACATTGAGAAAATATAAGAGAAAAGAGTGTTTAATATACCTAAGTGGACCTTAGCCCATTAGCTTAGGCTTTTGGGCTAGAGTTGTGTTCAACTATGTATATTAATGTACTCTGGGTAAAAACTCCATACTCGCTTTATCTCCCAACAATTTTTTTTTTTTTTGTTTGATAAGTAAAATAGAAAAGCATTTAGTAAGAAAACAAATATCCAAACATTATGAGTTATTCAGTACGAGTTTCCAAAATCCCAGTTGAAATTAACTTCTGAAAGGGCTTCAACTCCATCCGTGGGTCTAGTCCAACCCCGATCCTAATGAAAAACAAAAATTTCTTGCAAAATCACCACCCACATACTTTATAATATACGTACATCATAGACACACAAACACACAACTCACCAACATGATGAAAAAACATTTAGTGCAATTCTTCAAGTCAAACGTTTGATGAACAGGCCTACAAGGAGAGGTCAAGCTGAGCCATTGCATAACTCCATTTATTGCCCAGCAACTAGGGTTTGATATCAGTTTCACTTGTTCTTTGTTGATCCAAGATGCCGTGGGTAACACACATAAGTCCACATGCTTAAAAATCATATGGGTATCTTGTCCAGAAATTTCCCTTTCAATATAGCTTCCAGTTTATTGCACATTAATAAAATAGGTAGGATAATATTTTGCTTTTTTTCTTTATGAGACCTGTGCAACTAACAGTAATATTCAGTACATTGCAGAAATAAGCAGTCTGTACAACATCAAAAGACATCCTCTGACAAATCCATCACAGACTTACCAATAACAACCTCTTAACTTTCACAACGATTTTTGGAGGAATTCCCAGCATCTTTTAAGTAACTTTACAAAACCAATATATAGCTGTATATTTGTTCAGGTCAATCAGAAGGCACAGAGATAGATAGAACTGACGAAGTATGGAAAACATCTCATAATGGATTCAACCAGAAAATTGACCCTATTTGTCACTGAATCTTAGGCGTGGAAGTTGGATTTCATATAGCAATGAAAAAAGGGACATGGTATATCTGGAACATACAAAACATTTCTCTCTGTCCCATAGTAGATGTTCTGCTTAAAAATTGCATCACTCTGTCCCACAGCAGATGTCCTACCTAAAAATTGCAGGATTGTTAATGAAATGGTGAAAATTTAGTGATCCTTCTTAAACGTCCTTTATATCAAAGGAGGCATGACTTTTTAATAAGAACCTTCTTTGCTCTAAAAATAAATAACTTTTAATAATAACTTTGTACACCACGATTCTTTCTAGATAGTACTTTCGCCTGCCATACACTCCACCCATGAAAGGATAAGTTCTCTTCTTTCTTTAATGCCTCATAGTACAAACTTTATTTAATGAATTGATTATCTCAGGATGTCAACCATATTTTGTTTTCACCTTCCCCACAAACATTAACCATACAAGTAAGTCTAGAAATGAAACCAAGGACTCCAGCTCCCAATCTTGCAAAGCCCTCATAAACGTTGGAGATCAAGTAATATTCCATTTCAACCAATCCATATAACCTACCACTGTTGTGCTTCTATCAGCAGCAATGTGAAGCAATTCTGAATAGGCATCTTTTGACAGATTATCTCCACACCATAAGCCATGCCAAAACCAGATCTTAGTATTGTTTCCTACCTCATACAGAACAAACCCCCCTAATATGCTTCCCAAGTCTCATGCAATAGAGCCCCCCATATCAATGAACACCATTGACCCCACCAAACACCATACTTCCTATTTACAACCTACCTCCAAAGACAATCTCTATTCTTCACCATATCGCCACAACCACTTCCCCAACAAAGCTTGGTTGAAACACAAAATAAGTATAACATACACCAAAAGCTATTTGCTTCTTAATTAAACCTCACTCCCTATACATTAATTACCAGTTACTCCTTTAAAATTCTTCCAATCTTTTTTCTTTCCCTCAACGAATCCTTTGAAGTGCATTCTCTAGCGACTAGGTGGGGTTTCTTCAGGCATTATGTTTCAATGTTTGGTTGTCTGATACAAGAATGACCACCATATACAGCATACCCAAGGCTCTTCATAAACATCTCATTTCTTTCACCACCCTCAGCATTAGCTCTAATACATATAAAATATGAAGAGATACCACAACAATAAACATTAAGGAAGAAGCACAGAATCAACCATAGTGAATAAATTTTCAGACATACCAGCAGTAACAGAGCCACCAGGTGAATTAATAAACAATTTAATGTCTTTCTTTGGGTCTTCAGCATCCAGAAATAAAAGCTGGCTTATGATCAAATCTGCTGTCATGTCATCCACCTGCCATCATTCAGGAGAAACAAATCTAAACACTTTTAGGGCAATCTTTTTCTTTTTCACTTTTTGGGGGATATGGGAAGAGGAGGGTCAGAAAAGGGAGGAGATTCAATCTTCCAATACGAACGATTATGATAGATCAACTTCTGAACTACAACACATGCACTAGAGTCATCCAACATTAACAGCTACCTCTATCTTAAGGAAAATTCAATAGGTAACAGAATTCTCAAAAGCAAAATCATACACCACCAAAAGTTCACTGGAATGAACTGAATAGCTAATAATCAACAAAACACCTTTCAGTCAGAAAAGTTAACTTCAACTAAAAGCAAATGCAGCAAATTAACAACAATCTTGAAAACTCATGTCCCGAATCCAATGTTTAAGCCCAAAATAGTCAGCTATCCGATAGAGGTATACCCATCACCATATCTAGAACCACTTCCCTACATCTCCAACAAAAGAAACATAACACCAACAACCAACAATAAGCAAAACCCATCTGAGAAATCCAATAACTAGTCCAAAAATTAAATAATAAAAACCCAACTTTCACGATTCTAGTGAGACAGAAAGAACGAGACCTGCGAGCCCAAGAATATAATTCTCTGGCGAAGCAACGCGTTGGCGGTGTCGAGCTCCTCGAATCTGGGCCGCCATGGAGATGAACTTGCAGAGTAATCTTGTGAAACGTCCCAGTTGCTCGATAAGGTCTGCTTGGAAGACGAGCCATTCAAAGCCTTAATTGCAGACGCGGGTTTTCTTCTCATTCTTTTGCCACTACCAGTACCATTACTAAGACCTGGAGTGTTCCTCTTAATGGCTACAGCAGGGAACGGTGGGTGTAAAACGCCATGGTTGAGGCACATAGACCTTGGAGGTGAGGCTGCACACGTCAAACCCATCTCCATGCTCCTCTGTTTCGCTGTCTGATTTGATGATTTTCTCACCCTTTCGTTTCGTCCTCTTGCTTGCTTTCGTTGCTCATCGTGAAAAATGGGAAGCCAACGTTGTTTGGCTGAGTTGGTTACGACGTCGTTAAGGATGCGCTGCCTTCCAAAAACAAAAAAAAATCAAAACCAAAAGAATCTTTTTTATTTTTGGGTGAGCAGCGAGAACAGGACTCTTTGTAATGTTTTGAGTAACCAAGCATCTAATAATTGCCACGTCTTCCAATGTTTTTCATTTTATCTAAACTTTTACGTCTTTATCACAAGGCCTGAAAAAATAACTTAATTATATGATAATATGGTAAGTATAACAGAAAGTAGAATTGACCTCATAATTTAGTATAAGAAAATACAATGTATATATTTTATTTATTTTTTTAAACAAAAAGGTATGAATTCACAATCTCCTTTCATTAATTTTGTGTCACCCAACAAATTAATTTCATGTTGAGATGATGAATTCTCCACATAAAATGAATGAATTATAAAGAAGCTCATGGATATTTAAAACATGTTTAGAATTATATTTGAGAAATATAGCTTTTAAGTCAAAAATTGTTTTTTAAACTTTTGCCAAAAATACATTTAGGCTATTTTTGGACGTTTTAGACCCTTAAAAGTGTTTTTAATTTTTTTTTTACCAAACAAATACATTTTTTTAAAAAAACTGACTTTTTGATAATTAAAAGTATTTTTAGACTCCTCAAACGCATATCCAAACAAACCCTTAGTTTTAGGTGAATTTCAAAGGTTTCAATTGCAACTTGACTAGCTATTTTAAAGTGATAATGCAAATGTAACTAGCATTTTTCTTAATCTCTTACAATTGATTAAGGTGATGTTTCTACAAAATTGGAGATTAAGGCGATCAATGGCTTGATAAATGGTATAGTGGTATGAATGAATAATAAGAGGCAGAATATTTACAACAAAAAAAAAAAAAAAGAGAGAGAGAGATAATAATAATAATAATAATAATAATAAGAGGCAGATTTACCTTCTACAGTTAGTTAAATAATATTAGTAAAGGAATTAATACATTGGACAATTAAAGGGCCAGGAGGACACCTTTATCTTCACCACAAAAGTCCTACGCATACTTTACAAAGACATGGCAATCGAGTCTGTCTAGTCATCAATCCTTAGAGCCAAGCTTGGTTTGCAATGTTGCTTTTTCTCTGAAATGGAAAGAGAACAAGAAACTTAAGCTCCGTTTTTGTAGAAATTGGAAATGCTCCTAGACTTCGACTCCCAGAGCTGGTGTCACCTTCACATGGCCAACCCAGAACCAGAGAATGTGTTCAGCATACAGTCATTTATAAAAGCTCTGTCAAGTTTAGATCCAGGAGACGCATTCCCACTCTTTTGCCTCAATGTTCAATTCAATAAGCTCTTGACCATGCAAAAACCACATTATGTCAACCAAGGTTACAGAAATTAGTTCCAAGGTGATCCACTTGGTTCATACTAGATTGAGTTGACAGAGTCACCATCACTGCTTTCACTATCACTGCTGCTACTACTGCTTCTGCTTCCGCTCCCGCTCTTGCTCCCACTTTCAGTCCCGCTACTGTCACTCCCACTGCTACTGCTGGCACTCGAAGTCTGCTCCTCTCTCGCCTCAGCATTCACCTGAGCTCTAAGGGCTTCTGCAGCATTAGGGCCCTTATCTGTTTCATCATCATTGACATCTACTTCAGCAATCTCATCATCCATGTCAGCTGGATGTGGTAAGTTAATATCAAAACCCGTGTTGAATTCCCGTTTAGTAATATTTTCTTTCTCAGCTGTTCCACAGCCATCATCATCATCATCATCATCATTTATTATATCTAAATGTTCCTCCAGTTCACAATCCTCGGAGTCACCATTTATTATATCTAAATGTTCCTCCAGTTCACAATCCTTGGAGTCTGGTGACGAAGTTGATGGATTTGGATGTGAAGGTGGATAATCCACATCCTTCACATTTTTAGCTTTCGCACCTGGGTCAGGAGGATAATAAGTTGGTCATTTTAACATAAATGAGAAAACATATCCATGTTTACTTAAGAAGACAGAAAACAGTCAAAAAGGGTAATTAATGCAGAAAAAAGAAGCCATTTGATGCAATAAAATTACTCAGTGCTAAAGATTCACGTTAGCAAAGGGTTGCATTTTCAGTTGCAAACTGATTTGTAGATAAATTGATTTATTTTCATACATCCATTATTTACAACAACAAAAAAGTTTGATTTGAAATATAAAGGCAGGAAGAGATAATAAGTGTTAGGTTCTGCACCTTTGGGCATGAAGACAAAAAATGGTAGAGAATGTGTATGTGTGTGGATGGATGGTTGCCTTGTGTGTCTGTGCAAGAATAAACAAGAATTAAAAAAAAAAAAAAAAAATGTTGTCACTGGGATCTTAAGCAATCAAAATTCTGCTTGCAAAATGTTTTAAATTTCATATTCAATGTGAGTTTCAAATGACATACAAATACAATGATTGATTTTTTCTATTTCAAACTCTCATTTGCATGCAAAAACACTTGGCATAAAGTAAGGCCAGAGTTGACTGAAGTTTCAAAATTTTCAACTTAATTGTTTTGCCATCTTGAACAAAATTGAGCTTTCACAATAGAGCTCCAAACCCCCTTTCCATCTAAAAGCACTTTCCAGCAATTCCCAATTCCCCTAAACCAATCTACAAAAATCTTAAACCTTAATTTTATGCAAAAGAAATAGATCATTTTCTAGCCTACAGCACTTGAAATTTTATCCAAGCAAATTATGAAAATAAGGAGGGAAAATAAAAGAAATAAAGAAATACCTAAGCACTCTGAGTTGCCAACATCAATTCGTTCAAACTCAGCCTGTACATGACATAAAAGAAGAAATTTAGCTCATTAATAGAATTGAAGAGGAACTCACAAAAACAGAAGGATTACAATGCCAAGCAACTGCATCTAACTTTTTTCAACCTTCCTTCCCTCATCACAAATGAACCAGATGTCGCATTGATGTGTTCAAACTTGGTTCGTCAACTTTTTCATCAAGCCCAAACTGAATTTTAGCTCAAGATCGAGCGTAATTATTATGTTCAAACTTGGTTCAGTAGTTTCCTGAACGAGCTGGAGTATGTTATGAGCTTTATTAAGCTGGTTAACCAAATTAATTTAATATAATTTTTTCTTTAAAAACCTCTACTCCTACCTCCGTTTATGCATATTAGCCACCAAACATGTTTTAAACATTTACAAACTAATTCAATACACTTAAACAGTGATAACGATTGTAGAGCACAAAATAAAGATGGATTTTTTTGACATTTTCTTTTAAGTTGTAACACAGTACTCATGTGGTGAACGATGATCTAAAACAGATGTCTTAAAAACCAAACTGAGTTGTTCATGAGCAACTGGTTTGTTTTCCAGCATTTTTTACGTGTCTGCTATGGTCTAAATGGTCCAAGCTATTTAGATTGAAAGAGCTTAGATATGCACTTCAAAAATACCATTATCTAGTAAGTTTAGTATATGCAAGCCCTAGCAATGCAAAATAAAAATGATGATTTTTCTATTTGCATCTTTTGATAAAAGAGTTCACCTGATGATTATTTGCTCTTTTGATGTTTTTATCCTTGAAAGAGATATAAGGAATTGCAAAACCAAAGAAAACTCACTGGTACTTGATGAACCATGCCTTTGTTCAAAGACTGAACTTTTGCCCCTTTATCCAGTGGTGGTGAATAAGATTCTGCAGCTGATCCAACCAAAGCAGTTGGGGCTGAGGTAGCTGCAGCTGCAGACTCACCAGGCAGCCGAACATGCCTCAACCGCTTCACTGCCCTGTGCAACCGCTCCAACCGAAAGGTCTGACCATCAAAGAACAAGACCGCATCATTCTCCTTGTAATCCTCACTTATACCTTCAAAGCTCACTTTGGGCTTCCCATGTTGGTTATTGTGAAATTCCACTGTAACTCTGTTGTCCTTGTTCTTATGGAGTGACCCGGATTGGTTCTTATCAATTGAAGCTGGTTTAAATTCATCTGGGTAAACACACAAGTGAGGACATTATCTTTTTACACCCTTTCATATATAGAAGCTGATTATTGAAAGAGTACAAGCAATTGATAAAAGATGTATACATTTGTATATTATACATCAACCAAATTACATCTTTGCAGAGCAATTAGGCACAGTTCAGTAGAGATTTTCTGTCCCCAAGACTATAATCAGCAATAATTGTAAGAATCCTATTACGATTTTAAGTGTCCCACATGACTTAAGTGTAATCTTAATTATGTGTATTAGTGTATATAAGCTCTTTAGTACTTTCCATTTGTAAGACGGTTTTCAATGGTGAATTCTACCTGAAGTTTGTATCATTTTGAATTAGAGAGAATCATCCCATCAAGTATGAAATTGGACACAGTTCGTCGATTATGAGATCAAATGGGTTGCAAAGTCAGGGAGAGGGTGCCCTGTAGGTTAAATTAAATTGTCTTAAAATGTCTTGACACTATATATGGACATAATATTAAGTCATTAAATACTGAGTGGAGCCGTCAAAAGAGAAAAGGCTACCATCGGATCAGTACCAATAGAGTGGACTGCCGAGGATGTCAGTTATTGAGCGTGATGGTATGTTACGATCCTAAGTCTCCCACAAGGCTTAAATGCAATCTTAACTATGTGTATATAAGCTCTGGGGAACCCTTCTCTTGTAATCCGGGT
>NC_081545.1:29709790-29745814 GCF_901000735.1 Corylus avellana | reverse complement strand
TCCTTAGAGCCAAGCTTGGTTTGCAATGTTGCTTTTTCTCTGAAATGGAAAGAGAACAAGAAACTTAAGCTCCGTTTTTGTAGAAATTGGAAATGCTCCTAGACTTCGACTCCCAGAGCTGGTGTCACCTTCACATGGCCAACCCAGAACCAGAGAATGTGTTCAGCATACAGTCATTTATAAAAGCTCTGTCAAGTTTAGATCCAGGAGACGCATTCCCACTCTTTTGCCTCAATGTTCAATTCAATAAGCTCTTGACCATGCAAAAACCACATTATGTCAACCAAGGTTACAGAAATTAGTTCCAAGGTGATCCACTTGGTTCATACTAGATTGAGTTGACAGAGTCACCATCACTGCTTTCACTATCACTGCTGCTACTACTGCTTCTGCTTCCGCTCCCGCTCTTGCTCCCACTTTCAGTCCCGCTACTGTCACTCCCACTGCTACTGCTGGCACTCGAAGTCTGCTCCTCTCTCGCCTCAGCATTCACCTGAGCTCTAAGGGCTTCTGCAGCATTAGGGCCCTTATCTGTTTCATCATCATTGACATCTACTTCAGCAATCTCATCATCCATGTCAGCTGGATGCGGTAAGTTAATATCAAAACCCGTGTTGAATTCCCGTTTAGTAATATTTTCTTTCTCAGCTGTTCCACAGCCATCATCATCATCATCATCATCATCATTTATTATATCTAAATGTTCCTCCAGTTCACAATCCTCGGAGTCACCATTTATTATATCTAAATGTTCCTCCAGTTCACAATCCTTGGAGTCTGGTGACGAAGTTGATGGATTTGGATGTGAAGGTGGATAATCCACATCCTTCACATTTTTAGCTTTCGCACCTGGGTCAGGAGGATAATAAGTTGGTCATTTTAACATAAATGAGAAAACATATCCATGTTTACTTAAGAAGACAGAAAACAGTCAAAAAGGGTAATTAATGCAGAAAAAAGAAGCCATTTGATGCAATAAAATTACTCAGTGCTAAAGATTCACGTTAGCAAAGGGTTGCATTTTCAGTTGCAAACTGATTTGTAGATAAATTGATTTATTTTCATACATCCATTATTTACAACAACAAAAAAGTTTGATTTGAAATATAAAGGCAGGAAGAGATAATAAGTGTTAGGTTCTGCACCTTTGGGCATGAAGACAAAAAATGGTAGAGAATGTGTATGTGTGTGGATGGATGGCTGCCTTGTGTGTCTGTGCAAGAATAAACAAGAATTAAAAAAAAAAAAAAAAAAAATGTTGTCACTGGGATCTTAAGCAATCAAAATTCTGCTTGCAAAATGTTTTAAATTTCATATTCAATGTGAGTTTCAAATGACATACAAATACAATGATTGATTTTTTCTATTTCAAACTCTCATTTGCATGCAAAAACACTTGGCATAAAGTAAGGCCAGAGTTGACTGAAGTTTCAAAATTTTCAACTTAATTGTTTTGCCATCTTGAACAAAATTGAGCTTTCACAATAGAGCTCCAAACCCCCTTTCCATTTAAAAGCACTTTCCAGCAATTCCCAATTCCCCTAAACCAATCTACAAAAATCTTAAACCTTAATTTTATGCATGCAAAAGAAATAGATCATTTTCTAGCCTACAGCACTTGAAATTTTATCCAGGCAAAATATGAAAATAAGGAGGGAAAATAAAAGAAATAAAGAAATACCTAAGCACTCTGAGTTGCCAACATCAATTCGTTCAAACTCAGCCTGTACATGACATAAAAGAAGAAATTTAGCTCATTAATAGAATTGAAGAGGAACTCACAAAAACAGAAGGATTACAATGCCAAGCAACTGCATCTAACTTTTTCAACCTTCCTTCCCTCATCACAAATGAACCAGATGTCGCATTGATGTGTTCAAACTTGGTTCGTCAACTCTTCATCAAGCCCAAACTGAATTTTAGCTCAAGATCGAGCGTAATTATTATGTTCAAACTCGGTTCAGTAGTTTCCTGAACGAGCTGGAGTATGTTATGAGCTTTGTTAAGCTGGTTAACCAAATTAATTTAATATAATTTTTTCTTTAAAAACCTCTACTCCTACCTCTGTTTATGCATATTAGCCACCAAACATGTTTTAAACATTTACAAACTAATTCAATACACTTAAACAGTGATAATGATTGTAGAGCACGAAATAAAGATGGATTTTTTTGACATTTTCTTTTAAGTTGTAACACAGTACTCATGTGGTGAACGATGATCTAAAACAGAAGTCTTAAAAACCAAACTGAGTTGTTCATGAGCAACTGGTTTGTTTTCCAGCATTTTTTACGTGTCTGCTATGGTCTAAATGGTCTAAGCTATTTAGATTGAAAGAGCTTAGATATGCACTTCAAAAATACCATTATCTAGTAAGTTTAGTATATGCAAGCCCTAGCAATGCAAAATAAAAATGATGATTTTTCTATTTGCATCTTTTGATAAAAGAGTTCACCTGATGATTATTTGCTCTTTTGATGTTTTTATCCTTGAAAGAGATATAAGGAATTGCAAAACCAAAGAAAACTCACTGGTACTTGATGAACCGTGCCTTTGTTCAAAGACTGAACTTTTGCCCCTTTATCCAGTGGTGGTGAATAAGATTCTGCAGCTGCTCCAACCAAAGCAGTTGGGGCTGAGGTAGCTGCAGCTGCAGACTCACCAGGCAGCCGAACATGCCTCAACCGCTTCACTGCCCTGTGCAACCGCTCCAACCGAAAGGTCTGACCGTCAAAGAACAAGACCGCATCATTCTCCTTGTAATCCTCACTTATACCTTCAAAGCTCACTTTGGGCTTCCCATGTTGGTTATTGTGAAATTCCACTGTAACTCTGTTGTCCTTGTTCTTATGGAGTGACCCGGATTGGTTCTTATCAATTGAAGCTGGTTTAAATTCATCTGGGTAAACACACAAGTGAGGACAATATCTTTTTACACCCTTTCATATATAGAAGCTGATTATTGAAAGAGTACAAGCAATTGATAAAAGATGTATACATTTGTATATTATACATCAACCAAATTACATCTTTGCAGAGCAATTAGGCACAGTTCAGTAGAGATTTTCTGTCCCCAAGACTATAATCAGCAATAATTGTAAGAATCCTATTACGATTTTAAGTGTCCCACATGACTTAAGTGTAATCTTAATTATGTGTATTAGTGTATATAAGCTCTTTAGTACTTTCCATTTGTAAGACGGTTTTCAATGGTGAATTCTACTTGAAGTTTGTATCATTTTGAATTAGAGAGAATCATCCCATCAAGTATGAAATTGGACGCAGTTCGTCGATTATGAGATCAAATGGGTTGCAGAGTCAGGGAGAGGGTGCCCTGTAGGTTAAATTAAATTGTCTTAAAATGTCTTGACACTATATATGGACATAATATTAAGTCATTAAATACTGAGTAGAGCCGTCAAAAGAGAAAAGGCTACCATCGGATCAGTACCAATAGAGTGGACTGCCGAGGATGTCAGTTATTGAGTGTGATGGTATGTTACGATCCTAAGTCTCCCACAAGGCTTAAATGCAATCTTAACTATGTGTATATAAGCTCTAGGGAACCCTTCCCTTGTAATCCGGGTTTTAAGGTAAGTTTTACCTGAAGTTTCTATCAAATCCGAAGTTTTTTCTTTTTCTCACCTCCTTCCCTTCTCAACCAAACAGATCCAAAAAAAAAAAAAAATCGGTTTCATGACAAAACCACTATTTATTTGAACTTAAATCTGTTTCAAAATAATAATAATAATAAGCACTAATCTTATAATAAACCTGGCTCATCTGACATTCAAAGTCTTCCTCTTTATTCATCAAAAAAAAAAAGTCTTCCTCATTTATCTCACTATAAAATTTTCTTACCAAAAAAAACTCAGCATAACACAATCGCAATTAACATCTAAATTTTTTCAAACTTTTAGGTTTAATAAATTATTCGGTCCAACTGAGTTAATTTTGAGTCAAATTTTTCCCAGAACTCTGAACCCAAAGCAACTTAAACAAACATAAAACACCAAAAAGTTTTCTTGTCTCCCTTTCTTTCTACACAGCTTTCTCGGAAACAATATAGAACCCAGGAAATGGGTTTGATTGAAAATGGAGGGACTTACAACGTAAAGTGCAAAACTTGGAAGAGGGATGGTGATCCTTGAAAGAAGGTCCTAGGGCTAGGTTGTACCACCTCTCTGGCTGTGGAGCAGTGCTGGGCTCCTCTTTGTTGCTGCTCTTTGCCATTTTTTTGTCCTGTGGAACCAATTCAAACTCTAGGGATTTGGGGAGTCAGTTGTAGAGAGTCAGAGAGAGAGACAGAGAGAGTCAGCGAGAGGCATTGTGAAGCAGATGTAAGTTTGTTCGTTTTGTTAGTTTAAAAAAATTATTAGTTCTTAATTTTTTGAAAAGTCCCGTACCATTCAACGTGCCACCTGTTTAGTCTGTTTAGACTTTCTCAATTTGTAAAGTCTCATTAAACTTTCAAATCACATAATGTTTTCTCAAACTACAACAAACTTGTATCCTCTGCTACCAGAAAGATAAAAATGACTATAAAATTTGTTAAATAAGACAAAAATATCCTTATGGGTTTTTTTCTTAAAAAAAAATTATTGGTAATTTTAAAAATCATATCACATTGGAATGATTGAAGGAAGACTCTAGTCTTACTTATAGCATTACTCCTATCTTACTATGCTATATGGTATTGTTAATCCATGATTACATTTGTTTCCTTTTTAAGTAAGATTAATTTAAGAATGAATTGATAATGCCACGTATTTAAAAATAGTGGTAGGATCGAAGCATGCTACATAGCATTACTTGTCTAAATGATTTCGTATGAAACACGAGAATCATAAACACTCCTCGAGTAGATTCAAGCCAAAGCCTCACCATAACTCTATGGAAGGCATTTTGCCTATAATAGGTGCAATGGACAATTAAAATACTCGTTTACGAGCAAAGAAACTAACAGTAAAGTTATATATATAACTCTCAATTCACTTTCATTTTATTGGATAGATGTGAAAGTGCTCATCAACCATCGGATCCATTATTATTTAAAAAGAAAAAAAAAATTGATGGGCATTGACATATCAACCCAATAAAATAAGAGTAGTATGAATTGAGTATTTAGTGATGGATCCACCATTAGTATTACATAATCACAACATTTGGATTAATTCGGATCTTAGTCAAAACGGTGTCACTCCAATCAAAAGGCTAGCCCAACTTTAACTGACAAAGTCCGATCCATAACCCACCAGCCCAATTCAGAACCCGAACCCACTCCTTTATCCACTGAGCCGTTACTTTTTTCTGTAGACTGTTATCTGACACTTCATTTCAGGTCCCCCATCCTCCAAACCCTATCCCTGCCATAGCTCACGCTCACAGCTCCGCTCAGCTGGGCCATGGCTCTCACGCTTCCTCATCCGCTGGCTCGTTTGCCGTTCTACCATCAAACCCCACGGATGACTCAGCCATTGCATCGAGCTCCCACGTCGGAGACGGGCATAAGGTCGCTGGGATTCTCGGCCATTAGCTTCCCGGCGAAGCCTAGTGACCAAGTAGCCCTCAAAACTTGCTGGGATTCCAAGACCCAATACGGCCCTGTGCTCACTCGCGCTACCGCTAGCGGCACTCTGACTGCTGAATCTGAAGGTACCCCCCCTCAGCCCTTGTCAATTTGCTAAGGCTTGAGATTTTATTTGAGTTTGTATGTTTATGTTTTGATTACTGAGAATTTTGGTGCTTCATTTGTGTTCAGTTGGGAAATGAAGTTGTGATAATTTACATTGTATGTATTCTGCTATATATGATATTTTGTAAACCAATGGGTGTATGCGAGAGAAGGTGTATATATCAAACTGGATGTACATGTGCCAAAATTGACAAAAAGATGGGTAATTTCTGACTATCTCTAATCAATTATCAAGCAGATACAGAAAGAGATAAAATACAAATGCTGAGTAATTAATTGTTCATCAGTCCTTAGCGGCTGGACAAATATATGAAGCGGCAACGATTAATTGTAACACCCCAGTCCCATTTTAGCAAGATGAGTATCCTGCATAGAGTGGTTTATAAAGATATTTATGGGTGTTAAGTCCCACATTACTTACTAACTATGTAAACTAGGCTCTATAAGTGATTTTAGGGAAATTTCAAATTTATTAGTCGTTTTAGAGTCATAGCGCAGATGCTTTTCCTTTGTTGTTATAAAACGAAGGAAAATGGCTCCTAGGTTCTTAGCATTGGAGATATTAGATGAAGAACCTGCATATTGGTAAGTACCCTAATTCATACATGTGGCCAACAGGTGTTCATTATCTTTTTTCTCTTTGATTTCCTGAATGAGTCCTGGTTCGTGTTGAGGAAAAATTTTTTATAGAAGTCACTGAAAGGGTGATTTCCGAGGCACACTACATAAAAATTGAAATCCCTTATCAAAATGTAAAAATTGAAATCCCTTATCAAAATTTGAATGCAGTGTTTAAAGGGCTTAGATCATGTGAAGTTCTCTTCAAATTTTAATTTATTGACTGCTATCTTCCAACACTTTCCTGAGCCAACTTAGCATTAATCTGTATCCACTTGCTTATTGGACTCTTGTGCTTTCTAATGCTGTGACATCAAACAAATTACCTGCAATAAAAGCAAGTTATAGTCTATTAAAAATAACAATAATCATAATAAAAGAAAGCCATTGATGGGGTCAAAAACTCATTTGTAACTTAGATGCTGGTGGAAGTCTGCAAAATTTGAAGTAATGACACTTCTTTTGGTTGTTGCTTAAAAATCTTTCCAAATAATGGGAGGATGAACTTACTACTTAGAAGCTTTTCAGTGAGAAATGGAACAAAAACAAAAACGTTGGATTTTGTTTACTACAAGAGATATTTATGGCTGTATGCTGATATATACAGAATGCATTTCTGAGAATGTTGAAGTCATGATTCATATTTTTCAGTTTGTTGACATGTTACTTTATTCATGTTGTTGTGTATTATAAATCTAATGGAAATGGAATGGAGAAACTTATTAGTTACAAAAGTTGATGCACTTATGAACAAAATAGTTTAATGTGATTATTTAACACTGCAGGGACGGTGACAACAAAGAACACTAAGCAGGGCGGTTCTGCAGAAGCATATGCAATTGCTCGACACATACATATGTCTGCTAACAAAGCACGAAGGGTAATTGATCAGATACGGGGACGTTCGTACGAGGAATCACTTATGATACTAGAACTCATGCCTTACCGAGCATGTGATCCGATTCTTAAATTAATTTATTCTGCTGCTGCAAATGCTAGTAACAATTTGGGTTTGGACCAAGCGAACTTAATAGTTAGTACAGCTTATGTTAATGAGGGTGCCACGAGGAAAAAGCCTAGACCTCAAGCTCGAGGAAGAGCTTGTGCGATAAGGAGGCGCACCTGTCATATTACTGTTGTGTTGAAAGATTCAAGCTTGTAAAACATGCAACTTTTAGAACCATCTCAACCTGAGGTTTTCTGCTTGTAATATCCACTTAAATGCAAACTGTTGTAAATTCCATAGGAATTGTAAGTGCAATCCTATGTTTTTAAATCTTATCAATATCTTTTTAATTATTTTAGAAGATTGCATTTAACCCTTCTTTTTCCTTTGTCACTACTTTCATGAGACTCTTCTGAGTTTTGAGTGACTCATGTTTAAATTGGCTATGAATACTGTGACTGTGACAGGGTTCTTAATTACTGGGATTTCTGTGGGTCTGAAACCCTTTTACCTTTGATGCACTGTTGCTCACTCCTTTGATCACTAGTGTAGTTGACAATCTTCAGCAATCAATGGATTGCTCCCGATATTTCTTACTGTTTACTCCTAGTATTGTGTTTGTCAATCATGAGGATTAGCTTTAATCATCGCTCGTTTGGTGTAGTATCACAAGGCCGGCTCTTGGAACTTCAATTACTTAATACATGATTTTTGTGGACGCCTCATGTCTCTGAGATTTTACCCGACAAAATTGGGTTCGAAAGGGCCCTGCCTTGAAGGGTTCCTTATCATTAAAAAAATGTCTAAGAATATCGGTAATTCCAACTTGAAGTCCTTAAATTAGTGATCAATTTTGAATTAAATGATACAAATTTTATGATCAAAGCATATATTATATTTGAAAGATTTTCATTTTTTTAAGTTTTCATAATAATACATATTAAATTAGTTTTTTTTTTTTTTTTTAACCGCTGAAATTAATCAAGCAGAAACCATCTAAGTTAAAATTGGCCTAGAAGTTGTCGTAAAAATTGAATTTAGTGATTTACCAGGATCTTCTTAAAGTTCCTCTTCACACTTCACTCTTCAGCTCCTCAAAGCTCTCTCTCAGGCAAATCAAAAAAGAAAAGGCGAGGGAGGACTAGGGTTTTTTCTCTGAGACCCATGGCTCTAGCTCTTCCTCATTCACAGGCTCGCTTGCTACTCTCCTATCAAAGCCCACCGGCTGTTCCTCGATTCCGGCAAATACGAACAGCGAAGACGAGCGTTGAGTCGCCGCCGATCCGCGCAATCCGATGCTCGGCGAAACCGAATGACCAAGTTACCCTGAGAACGTGCAAGAATTGCAAGACCCAGTACGACCCCGCCCTCAATCACCCTCGCGCCTGCCGCTTCCACACTGCTCACTTTGGTGGTACGACATTCATTAATTTATTTGTTTCACTTTTAGCTCTTCGTTTTCTTGTATAAAAAAATTTCTGAAAAATCAAATGTTTGGGAAATTTGGATGTTATTGTGAATTGTGTAAATTCAGGTGTGGTTGAATGTTTTTACAATTTTAGAATTCGAAAACAGAATCTGAACATACATTTGTTTGTTGCTGAAAGACTGTTATAATAGTTCTTGAAATTGTTGATGAAATGACTAGTATGGAAGTATTCATTGTGATGTAATTTCGTTAAGGAAATGATAACTTGATTGTAGAAATTCTATTTGGCCCCGTTTCCCTGTTCTTTTGTGCAATTTTTTCTCCTGTAAATTCTCAAAATCATGAATAGATCACATTTATTGGGAACAGAAACCAGTACAATCCAAACTGTAAAGAATAATAAGTTCTGAGATTTAAATCTCTACTGTTGTGAAACATTGTCAGTAATAGTTGTCAGTAGCATACATATTTGTGTTTGATATTTTACATGTTTACTTTTGTATGTCTTTTGAGGTTTAATTTAGCTTTGATTTGCATCCGTTTCCATCCCCTACTCCCTCAGGAGAAACAAAGAGGAAGTTTGAGAGTGTATATTCAGGAGGCACCATGGACACTCCTGGCTCTGGCAAAGTTCTTCAATACTGGCATTGCTGTGGGTCTGAAGATCCCTTTGACCTTGGATGTACAGCGGCTCCTCATTCCTCCTATGATGATTGATGAAGTTGACAATCTTCCACAATTTAAATATGTAACACCCCTTTACCCCCTTCTCGTTGGAAGACGATATTACGCATCGTTCGAACAAAAAATGCAAGGATACAAGAATTTCATAAACTGAAAACCAAAGTAAACCAAGCATCTCATTATAATTAAAACTTAAACCATCATATTCCTGTTGCTACATCTCATCCCATTAAAACTTAAAACTTAATCTTAACATAAGAAAACATATTGAAACCTATTTAATCCTCTTCTAGGTGAAGGCTTCCGACTCTAGTTTTACTGGCCAGTAGAACCGTCTACGACGTCCTTGTTTGAGCAACCGTGTCGCCTGAACGACTGAGACCAACTGTAGAAACAGGCAATTTCCCGCGTACTATCCATAAGATGTTAATGAGATGTTTAGTCAGCTTTGAATTTCGATTTATGAAATTCTTGTATCTTTGCGTTTATGGTTCAAACAACACGTGATATCGTTTTCTTATGGGAAGGGGGTGTTACAAACTACATGGTTCACTTCTTTTACCCAAGAATCTCCACTCTTGCTTACTATCATTTGTTTGTCATATGTATATTGCACATATATTTCATTTTCCTTTTCAATCTAGGCATGTAGCAGTACATTCATATTGGTTATAACCCCAAGAATAGCACATTCTGTTTGAGGATCATTTCTCATGAAGTGGTATTCACTATTTCAAACCTCTCCTCCTTTGAGCCAATATTAAATGAAATTGATTATCATATCTTAAAGATGTTTAGCACTTACCCAGTCACCCCAGATTAACACCCTGAACGGAGGTATCACATGGCTCTTATAGTCTTATAGATGCATTCTGACTTTGTCTTTTGGTAATACAAGTATCATCAAACATGTTTAGGCAGCGACACGTGTTAGATCTCACATTTTCGTATCGTATGGTATCCACATGTAATTCCCTTGGAACCCGGCATATCCTATGTTAAACCTGCCCAAAACTTCAACAAACAAATTATTTTAATAACTCCACTTGTTACAACCGTTCAATTCTCCTTATATTATAATCTTTTGGTCACTTTATACATAAGCGCCGACCTTATTGCTGGCTAGCTTTCCAAGAAGAGAATAACTAAATGCACGGCACCGCCAAAAGGAGACGGCCAGACGCGGAGAAAGGACACGTGTCAATAACCCAACAAAGTTTTAGCTAACGTTAGATCTTGAGGCCTCATATCTATAAATATGAATATAGAGACCACCCCTTCCCCATATCCATCTTTCCACTTTGTTCAGCAATGGAAGCAACTTGTCTATTTTCCACAGCACATCCTCCTCTGCCATTTTCCCTGCTGGGAAAACCAGAGTGTAAGAAAATGAGATTCTTGCAAGGGAAAAGATCGAGCGCCATGGTTTTCGCTGCTGGAAGAGACTATAGAGGAGGCTTGGTCGACAAAAGCATGATCATCCTGAGGAAACGCATTCATGAGATGAAAATGATTGAGAGGAATTATGAGCCGCCGGAGGAATGGACGGAATGGGAGAAGCGATATTACACGTGCTATGATGAGTATATTTGTCAAGTTGTGGGTTTGTTGCAATCGTATTTGATGAACACCAGGCCCAGCTTCTCTCTTGGGATGCTTGCGCTCATCACCATGAGCGTCCCGGCATCGACGGTCATGATTGTGCTTCGCTTGATTGAGGGGGCTAACGGGGTCCTCTCTGCCGTTCATCACGGTTGATGTGGTTCTTGGAGTGCTTCTTGTCTATGAATTTGAATGTATGGATAATTTTATATGTATATATAATTTCATTTTCCCCATTTTTTTTAAACCGGGAAACGACAGGATTCTTTCAATCGACTGTACATGTGTTTTTTTAAAAGTCAGTTCATTAATTAAACAAAATATACGGGAAGGTGTCGGTATCATTAAAACTATAAATTTTTATGTTTCAGTGCCTTTTTTTAATGTAATAATATAATAACCTTAGAATTTGATACTAGTTTTAAGTAATAATTTGAAATTTCAATTGCAACAAAGTCCAACTATCAATTATTCAAAACCATTACAATATGAACCATTACAATTATTACAATTATTACAATTATTCAATTATCTATTACAATTATTCAATTATTCAACTATTATTCAAAACCATTACAATTGCTACAAAGTCCAACTATCAACTATGAATTATAGCATATCTATGTTAACTGAAATAAATAAATAAATATATAACTTACCTTTGAGATCTAGCTTGGTATAAAAACTCCCTCCATGTGACTCATCATTCATGCATGGTATTTTGGCCAAATCCAAGGGGGTTTGAATTGAGTGAAATCCTTCAAAATCCTTTTCTTCGACCTTATTTTTAGTGACGGCTCCTCCTTAATTTGGTTAAATGACCTACATAAGGCAGGAAAACCGCCCCTTAGATCCTCAAGTGTGATCATATTTCTTTTTCTTATTGAGTTCAAAAAGAGTTTCAAAGAAGAAAAAAACAAAGAAAAGAAATTGAATTCCAAGGGAGTTTTGGAGAACTAAAAGCAAGGTAAATTTGGTTGAAGGACCCATAAAAATCTTTCCAAATAAGGGGAAATGAACTTACTACTTAGTCGTACTTCAGCCATCAACAACCAATCACTGGCCTGTGCTTTCGCGATCACGTCTAATAGCTTATCTCTAGCCTGCAACAGTCATCATTTGGTCACCGCCACCTACAACTATCCTCTGGCCACCTCCTGCGACAATAGTTCTCTAATAGCATCCTACGACTACTACATTTGGCTTATACCTTAAGTTTGATGAGAGATGTTAGAATAATTTCCATATTAGCTTGGTTTTGTTTTCTTGTAGGTCTACCATTGATTCCCTATCTTATGTAGCTAACCTTGCCTTATTTACCACATGTCAAAAAAAAATCTCAATAAATACAATCTATTGTAATATAAACATCACATAATTAATACAATCGATCAAGATGTAGCTCTAAGGGCCTTTGTCAGTTTCTTCTTCTCTATATGCTTCTACTAACTTTTCTTTACTATTATAGTATTATATATATTTCTACAATATCATATCAAAAAACTTTTTCAAGCAAAAACCAAAAAATACTTTTAAACATTAGGACATCTATTTTTATGTTATAAGGGATCAATGTATGCTTATAGAAGGAAAAAAAAAAAGGCAATATGTTAAAAAACAAAAATGACATCAAAATTCAAGGGGACATCTCAAGATTTTGGGAGTCGATAGAAATAAGAACCTCAGTATGAGGAAAGGCAGAGCAGAGATAGAGGGCAATCTTAAGAGGCCAGGCCTTGGTAGTTGGTCCCCTCTAAAAATTTGAAATAGAACAAAAATTTTATAGGTATTTTTATTTTATTAAAAACGACACCCCTCCCCCCAAAAGAAAAAAAAAAATCAATCCAACCCAATGTTTTAGACTGAATTCTTATCTTCACCCCAGAGGGGCTATGACCCCTTAAACCCTCTCCTTGTGCTTCTTAAACATGAGTATGAATGAACCCTAATTAATTTTTATTTTATTGGCGAAAGTAGTAAGGAAAGTGATGATGATGGTATTAGGTAATTAGTAATTAAAAATTGCCAGCTGAATCCTTCTACAACACTCCTAACTCCTAAGTGGATTCTTACCTGTTAATTTTCTCCAAATTCCAATTATTATAATCAACTATTGTAATCGTAAGCATTTTCCAACATTCGTGTTCTCTTCAACGCAACTTCAAAAGTTGTCGCCGTCGATTGTTACCTTTTTGTCTTCTTTTATTACTCGTTTTCTTTACGATAATTAAAGAGTCGGGGCCTAAAGAGGCTAAGACAAGACGAGACAAGACAGATTACTTCTTAATTAAGTAAGCCAACTTCGACCGTCTCCAAGAACTTCTTGAAGAACTCTTGAACCATACACCACACGACACACGAGTCCGCGTTTTGCCATAACTGAGACACGAACAGTAATACGCGTTGTCGTAGATGCCCCCACTTGCCACTCCACACGTTTTCGACACACAACCTTAGCTTAACCTCTTATATATATACATATATATATTTCCCTATCGATCTTCAGGATTAATATTAATTTGGTTGGCCAAACAAAAAACAGACAAGATCACCTAGCTAGGATCTCCAACAATGCAAGCAACCAACTTTTCATCCGCCAAGCTTCCACTCGGGGCAGTTTGGTCATCATCATCATCGCCCCCAGGTTCTTCCAGGAGATCAAAGGCTGTTAATGGCGGCGGCCCGCGGCTTGTGATCATTGCAAGCGGTGGAGGAAGACACCAACATGGACGACGAGATTATGGGGGGAGGATTGTGGACGAGAACATGATATTGCTACGAATGCGTATTAGGGAGTTGAAGATGTTGGAGACGAGCCAGCAGGAACCACCTGCGAGTTGGATGCAGTGGGAGAAGAAATACTATACACATTACGACGAGGATGTTTGCGAGGCGGTGGGGCTGTTGCAGTCTTATTTGATGAATGTTAGGCCGAGTTTGGCGTTAGCGATGGCGGCGCTTTTTATGTTGAGTGTCCCTTTTTCTGCCGGGGTGCTCTTCTTTCATGCTTTTGAGATGGCTAAGGCAATCTTATAATAGCTTATCTAATTAAGTTTATATATATATATATTGTTTTTTTTTTCACAACATTTTGTCAATTACATTCAATGATAAGCAAGCTATCCCATGACGGATTAAATACAACTCTATATATGTATCATATATTTATATGGTGGGTGGCCTTTACATTATTATTATTATTATTATTATTATTATTATGTAATCAAATTAAAAAAAAAAAAAGAAAAAAAAAAAGCGGGTTACATGATTGCCGTAACATGATTAATGGAACTACGTACAGCACAACATATAGTAAAACAAATGAAAAAAGACAAACATATGTAAGTGCTCATCAATCGGAGAGAGAGAGTGAGGAGGCCAGGGGGGTGACAATAGAGGAGGAAGGTGCTAGTGCATTATTAATTTTGTTTGGTAATGGGGATGGGGTTGGCCCAAATACTATTCATCACTATTTCCCAAAAAAATCAACATCAAAACATTCTAACTTTTTCACTTTTAATATCAAATCATTAACTTTTTATTATTATTCAAATAAAAAAATCACTACAAAACAAAACTTTTTCACTTTTTCATACCACTTTTTCATTTTTTTATACTAAATATTCTTACTTTTTTTTTCACATCAATTACAGTGTTTAGGCCATCCCCTTTGCCAAACACCCCCTTATTCTTTTCTCCCCGATCCCGTTTAATAGTTCTAATCATCTTTCGAGAAGAATTTCTTTTGATCTGACAGCACTAGGCAAGTGAAAAAAGAATAAGACAAAGTGTGTACGAGGTACATGCACACTAAATTTCATATTCACACGCAAGCTGGCTGTTGTAAGTAATTATGGCTGCGTTTGCTGATGAAAAAAATAAAACCCCTCAAACTATTCATCTTAAATTCAATTTCAATTTTATCTTTCTTATTTTTTACATCACATCAGTCGCATTTTATTACTATTCAACTAAAAAAATCATTACAAAACAAAATTTTTCACTTTTTTCATATCAAATATTCATACTTTTTTCACACATCAATCAAATCTTACTACAATTTCAAACCACTTTTTTTTTTCCAAGTCATTGGCAAACAAAGCCATAGAGCTGATGATGATATTGGCAGATAATAAGTCTGAACATATATGATTATGTAAATGTATTACTACATTTTAAAATATCAACACAAAATTATTAGCTAGAAAGATAATTAGAGCAAAGTTTCTTGGCTTTGTATGAAGATTTTGAATCAAATCTTGACTTCAACTGATCATTAGAGTATACTTCGAGGGATGAAGGAGAGCCACTGGCCTGCTTTGTTTATAAATTAATTGAAGGAGAAAAAGAATAAACATGAGAAGATCTATTTTTATGTTACAAGGGAATCGGGGACTCAATGTATGCTTATAGCAAAAAAAAAAAAAAAAAAAAAAGTTAAATGGATATTATTTTATAAAAAAAATATAAAAAAATAAAAAGTTTCTCTTATTTCTTTCACTTGGTTTAATTTTTAAAAAATAATATTCACCTAAGACAAAAAAAAAAAAAATACAAGGAAAACACAAAAAAAACACCTAATATTTTTAATAAATTGCGTGAATCGTTATTAGGTATACTGGCCACTCAGGCTTATATATATAGTCAGTGGATTCTTACCTGTTAATTTTGTCCTCTCTGTTTCCGCCAAGCTAGGACCCAACACTCCAAGAAAGAATGATGGAAAATGACATGATCATTTGCCTACTTTAGGATCTCAACATTATGCTATATGCTTTATCGATCCCCGGCCGATCGAACTTACCAAGTGATCATCTCTTCAACGCAACTTCAGAGGTTGTCCGAGATAAGAATCATCGCCCATGTTTAGTGCTTTTCTTTTCTTACTCGTTTTCTTTACGACAAAGTTTGGTGCCTAAGACAAGATACACGCGTCCGTACACGCTTTGTAAAGTGAGATATTATAACACGCGTTGTTATATAAGCCACTTGGCACTCGATCAACACGTTTTCGACATATATACATACGTGCAACCTTAACTTGTTTAATAAGATTTTCTGTTTTGTTACGTAAATTAACCGCTTTCTTCGACTACGTCTATCTATATATATCCCTCGATCTCTTCATGATTAGCGTCACAACAATTATTTGCTTCGCCAAAATAAATAAATAAATAAAAAATTATCAGCAATATCAATGCAAGCAACCAACTTTTCATCCGCCACGCTTCCACTTGGGCCAAGTTGGTCATCACCATCAGGTTCCAGGAGAAAGCCTGTTAATGGCGGCCTACTAATTGTGATGAGTGCGAGTGGAGGCCGAAGAGATCAGCATGGACGGCGAGATTATGGGGGGAGGATTGTGGACGAGAACATGATATTGCTACGAATGCGCATTAGGGAGTTGAAGATGTCAGAGATGAGCCAGGAACCACCTGCGAGTTGGATGGAGTGGGAGAAGAAATACTACACACAGTACGACGAGGATGTTTGTGAGGCGGTGGGGCTGTTGCAGTCTTATTTGTTGAGCATTAGGCCGAGTTTGGCATTAGGGATGGCGGCGCTTGTTATTTTGAGTGTGCCTTTTTCTGCTGGGGTGCTCTTCTTTCATGCTTTAGAGATGGCTAAGGCAATCTTGTAGCTTATCTAATTAAGTTTATATATATATATATATTGTTTTTTTTTTTCACAACATTTTGTCAACTAAATTTAATGATAAGCAAGCTATATATCCTATGATCGATGGATTTGTCGGAGAGTGTATATGTACACAGCAATCATACTTTCCGATATATGGAAAGGAGAGGGCCATTATGGTGGCCATCACAAGGGAGCTATACACAGCACAACATTTACTCAAACAAATGAAAAAGACAAACAGATTTAAGATTATTGAAAAGAGTGCAGCCATCCATGCCAGTCTCATCTATCCTTTCTAAGAGAGAAATTCAGGGCTGTTGTCTGAGCAAGGATGTCTCTATTAACAGAATACAGATGTATTGCTGTGTCGTGGATCTTGTTGTCGGTTAGGTGTTCTTTGTGTTTTCTTGTGATTGGTTTATATCCTTTTAGCTAGCTCTTGTTCTCCTGGGGAGCCAGTTCATGACGTACTTGTGCCTTTTATTTTGTTTATTTAATTTAATATATTATAATTCATTGAAAGAAAAGAAAAAGGTCAGATGACATTCTTCTTTTTATTTAATTTATGCGATATAAAAAAGCAAAAGATAAGAACGAATAAAGTTGCATTTTCCACTTTCGGTGAAGCTACGGCAGTCCTTGCTGCCTCCCTGACATCCTCCACGCAGCTCAAGTTCTTCACGTTGGAAGGGGACTCTTTGATTGTTTTCTTTTCCTTGCAACACCCTTCCATTAATGTCCAACAGTACTGGCATATTGAAAATCTTACTGCTGATGCTGTACGTTTCTCTTAATATTCCAGCCTCTTCCTATTGGGAAGCTAAAAAAATACACAGAATTTGGTCATGTAGCATATTGGGTTATGGCAAGAGTACTTAAATTGCATTTTCACGTTTTTTCGACCCCTCTATATTCCAATTTGAAGTGGCAAAGATACACTTTCCCTCTCTCTCCCTCTTTCCATTGATGGCATGTTTGTAATTCTTCTGGTTTTTAATTGAAATTGTTGTTATAAAAAATAAAAAATAAAAAGAATAAATTTATACAAAAAAAGGATTTTTTACTAACGTGGATTTCCTGACGTGTCAGGTTGTTTGACACGTCAGTAAACCCTACTGACGGGGCATTTTTGACTTGTTTTACGCTTCAAGTTTGTGGGTGTCAGGAATTGGCAATTTTCTGACGTGCCAAATATGGCACGTCAAAAATTCCTGACGTGTTAGATCCAACACGTCAGAAAATTCTGACGTGTCATTTTTTGGCACGTCAAAAAAACTTCCTGATGTGTCAAAATAGCACGTCAATATAGCTGCGGCAGTATTTACTGACGTGTCAATATAGCACGTCAGTATTTACTAACGTGTCAAATATTGACACGTCAGCAAATATAAAATTAATTAGTTATTTATTTTTAAATGTTGTAAAATTAAATTAGATTCGAATTTACTGACGTGTCAATTTTGACACGTCAGTAAATACTGATGTGTTTTTTTCAATACATCAGTAAATGTATTTGGCACGTCAAAAAAAAATTTGTTGACGTGCCACTTTTGGCACATCAGGATTAACTGACGTGGCAAAAAGTTCCTACTGTTTGCCACATCAAAAAATGGCCTTTTTTTTTTTTTTTGTAGTGAAAGTAGCATTTTCCAAGCCATTTTATTCTCTCACTACAACTTTCAAACGCATGATGTAGCCGAAGCAACACGAATTGAGATCCCAGCAAGTCTTACGAATTATAGGGGTATACAATTATCTCTCAATTACAACCGTTCATTTGTAATGAATGGCTGATAATTAAAGAGCCGCATCAACGATGAAGATGAAGAAAAAACAACAAAAGGATGGCCGGGTTTCTTTGTCAAATTTTTCTTTTTATGTCTATCGTTTTTATTTTTATTTTTTGTTGATGAATTTTTAGTACGGGTTAATCGGTGATGGCCGGACTACCTAAATGAAAAATAGCAAGAGATTGAAAACTCCGATGGCCCGGAGACCGGGAACTGCTAAAATTAGCATTCTTGTTTTGACTAAGAATATAGCAATGAATTAGGGATTTTGAGAGGAATTGAGTCTCTTTAATTTACTTGATACGTACATTAATGTCTTATTTTTATAAAACATTCAGAATTATTTTCATGTGTATATCACAAAGAGAACACTTCAAAAAAAAAGAAGCATACATTCAAAACACATTAACCTAAAACCATGTTCCTAATACATAAAACATTCAGAATTATTTTCACGTTTATATCACAAATATAACACTTTTTCAAAAAAGGCATACATTCAAAATTATTTTCACGTATATACCACACAAAAAACGCTTTTTATAAAAAAAAATATATATATTTTTATGGTGGTTCGGTTATACCCAAAATATATATATATATATATTGAAGCTAGATGGGGGTGGTTGGATTATCTCCCAAAATCAAGTTTGGAGAAATTTTGTTGCATGTTTATTTCTGCAAAATTTCTAATAACGCAATTCATTGATTCATTCTTAATCGTGATGACATGTTACTTAGGACACCTCAAAGCAAGTAACACATGCCAACCGCCTAAGGTCGTTGCTGGCGCATTCTCCCCCGCCGAATTTAAGAGTACTAATTAATCATATTTTTTCGCCGAATTTAAGAGTACTGATTAATCATATTTGGAAAAGAATTTGCTTTGATTTGACAGCACTCGATACATTCAGAATATAATTTTTTTTTTTTTTTACATCAATCAAATCAAATCAAATCTTGTTACTGTTTCAAGTCACTATCAAATACCTAACACATCCTATAAGACGGTATATATATATATATATATATATATATATATATATATATATATATGTATATATGTACAAGGATTAATTTCATGTCCACAGCTCCATTCACACGCTGTAGCTTTTGCGGTAACGTGTCGAGCGACCAAGTCGTTGCAAGTAACTGTAAGCTGATGTTGACATATATTCGATTTCTCTCTCTCTCTCTCCCACTCTCATGATAATATGATCGATATGCATCAGAAATTAACAAGTACACGATACAGACTGATCATTAGGCATGACTCATGCACATGAGACACATGTAAATGTAATTATTAGTATCATGATTTTGGTAACTTCAATTCATATTGTCTTAATTATGATCAAAAGCATGTTTTCATTAATTTCAACTATATATTTAATTATCTTCTCCATCTCTCCCATGTAAAATTAGCACTAGAAAATACTCAATAAATAAAAAACACTATATATAAGATGAGTCACGTAGTACTTCTGAGATGAATCTAAATGCTTTATACTTTTGACCACCGGCCATTAATTCCTGATCAGCTTAATAAGATCTTCCAATTAATGGAAATTTCCTTCTTAGGTAGTCCACCTTCTACAAATTATATACTAATTAACGTTCTTATGTATCGTATATATGCTAAAATAGTTTCCTATAAATACAGATAGAAACTTTTTAAGGTTGTTAATATGGCTTGAGATACTTTTGAAAGCATTAATATAAAATAAAAATGTAGAAAATATATTCTGAACGCACTATGTTCTCATTTGTTGTATATACTTTTTATTAATACTGTTGATTTTAGATTACAGTTACCCATTAAAAAAATGTAAATAATATACCAAAGTCCCATATATATATATTCCTGGTCGTTCTTGACATCTTGTTTTGTTTTGCCCAATGGCCAATTATCCCGTTACACTTTAGTTTTCTTTTTTTGACGCGACTTGGAACTATATCATCAAGTCACAGGTGGTCGACGATCGTGGCCCCATGCTATAATTATATATTATTGTTCTTGCACGAGAGCTTTTACGTTGGCGTTTTTTTAGCCTATCAATATCTCTCCTCCAAGCAGGAGACTCATTGCCAGCCGACATTTATGTCTTACAATAAAAGGACTTTTGTCTTTCGTGTTGAAAAATAAGATATAGATCGATCGAGAAAGAGCCGCAAGTCTCAATTAATTATTAGCATAGTGAGAGTTAGGAGGGTGAAAAGGCGAGCCGCCGCTAATTGTCTAGTAGTTACGGTAATTATTAACCGCATGTACATATGAAACAACGTCGTCTTTATTTTTAAAATTTTAAATATATATATAAAAATGTATAAAAATCTAGAAACGACGTGATATGTAGTATGATATTATCATATTACCACAAAAATGACATCATTTTGATTTTTTTTTTAAATAATTAGAATTTTTTTAATCTTTTTTCTTTTAAAAAATGATTAGCGGTTATTAGAGTTACTAACCACTAACCGCCGGTTAGCCACGTAGATGGTTAGTGGATTTTACTAACCTCTTTGGCCAATAACCGCTAACTGTAACCGCATTTTCATCCCTAAGAGTGAGAGACAGCTGTCGCAAAAAGATATCTGTTTGTCTTTCTTTGAAAAAAAAAAAAAAAAAAAAAAAAATTGAGATTTGAGTTTACTAGGGCATTAAAATTTATCTTCAAAATTGAAAAGATTGATAATGACATGTATCAACTCAATATCAGATTCAATACTTGGTAATTAATGATCAACCTACATGGATTATTAAGTCAATAAGAGAAATTAGGCAAGGGGACACTTTATTCCCTTATTACCTATTTATTCTTTACGATGAGGCTCTTTGTTTCCCACTTAATCAGGTGGAGGCTATTGAATCTCTGTTAGGCACACCTCTTACTAAAAGGGGGCCTAAATCATCTATTTTATGTTTATGAGAGCTTGAGAGCTTGTTTGATATTTTACAAATTAAAGTGAATTAAGGCCTTGCGACAAAAGGTTAATAAGGAGAAAACTTCGATTTTCTTTAGTAGGAATGCTAGTCACGAGGTTAAGGATCAAATTTTGGCGATTACCAAAATCCAAACTACACAAAGCTATGAGACGTATTTGGGATTACCACCATTGGTTGAAAAATCTAGAATCATGGCTTTTCAAAGTATAAGGGATAGGATTTGGAACAGATTGAACAACTGGAAGGTCAAATTCCTTACTCGAGCAAAAAAAAAAAAAAAATCTCTTAAAAGCGGCAATTCAAGCTATAATCACTTACAACATGCATGGGTGTATTTCAACTACCAAATGAGTCTAAGATATACCGGATGAATTGAAAAATAATTAATGGGGCTTTCAGAATCACATGACAGTTTCGTGTTAAGAGATTAATGCATCAACTTGCCAATTACTTTCAAACACAAGGTTGGAGGTTGATTAATAATCTAGATACTTGGGCTGTTAGAATCAAGAAGGCAAATTAAAGTAATATTAGAAGGGGAATTTTCTGAAAGCTAAGCTGGGGAAAAGACTCTCTTTTACTTGGAGAAGTATTAACTAGGCTTGTGATCTCCTCAAAGCTGGTCTAATATGGAGAATTGGAGATGGTGTAATAGTAACAATATGGAAAGATAAATGGCTACCTATTCCCACCACTTATTCAATTCAATCACCTAGAAGAATTATAGCAAAAGATGCAAGGGTGATGGGAATTTAAGATGGTGGAATTTACCATTGATCAAATTAAGCAGTGTTTAGAGAGGAAGAGGCTTATGTTATTAGTCAATTAACTTTAATCCCTTACCAACAAAAGGATCAACTAATTTGGCTATGCACTTCTAATTAGAGGGAGTTTTCGATGAGAAGTGCTTATTAAAAAAAAAAAAAGAAAAAAAAAAAAAAAGGCAATTAAAAGGAAAAAAAGGAGAAGGGTTGAGAATATCTTATCAACGCAGAATATGAAAGATGATATGGAAAATGAATGCTCTAGATGCAATGAAAATATTTGTATGGAGAGCGTGCTATAATTTGCTTCCAACCAAAATAGGCTTATTAAAGCGTACTTAAGGTGGGACATAGATATTAGTTTAAGTCCATTCCGAAAAGTTATAAAATCATAATTGAATCTCCATTCCGAAAAGTTAAAGTCTTACATTAAGTGGGTGAATTATGATGATGTTACAAAATCGGCGCCAAGTCTCAAATAAGTTTCTTCATAAACAGTTTTAAAAAATACTATAATTGCACATTTGACTACTGTTGCTGAAGTCCTATAATACAGACGTGGATAGCGTTTTCTGGATCTTGACTTAAGAATTCGGCGTATTCGGCGCAACTTAAGAATTCGGCGTATTCGGCGCAAAATGTATAGAGAAGTGATTTTGTCGGCACGAATGACATTAAAAATTAATTAAAAAAGAAACCGAAAGGGCAGTAAAAGGGGGTAAATGTTGTCACGTCAAAGCTACAATTACCTTGCATTGCATTTGGCCGCAGTAATAAATGAACGAAGGAAACAAATTGGCATGCCTAAAAGCTTTTCATGGTTTCAGCAACAAATTTCATCTTGTCTGCAAATTTTTGTCTTATTCATCAAACCATTGACTCGTTCATTCTGATGCAACAATTACAAGTCAATTACCCAAACGGTATATTTGATTAATTTGGAGATAATAATTAGTTAATGGTGTATATTGTGGAATTCCCATGCCCATGAGGATACAATATTACTCCTAATAGTCAAAAAGATATGATTCTTAATTACCATTATTTTGTTGACCGGATCCATGCACTGTGGCCAGAATCCTTATGCAGCCTTCCTCTGCCACTTCTCCGATGGTGGTACTGTTGTGTGGTAGGGGTGCAAAGGCGGTTACGGTTAGCGGTTAGTGGCAATAACCGCTAACCGTAACCGCCCTAGCGGTTAGTAAATTTCACTAACCGCAACCGCTAACCGCCTAGCGGTTAGCGGTTAGCGGTTAGTGGCCGGTTAGCGGTTAGTGAAATAGATAACCGCCCGCTAACCGCTTTTTTAAAATTGGGCTTTTTTTTGGGCTTTTTGGGCTTTTTTTTACCCTCATTTTTTTTTCTTGTATTTTTAATATCTTCTTGGGCCCAATTGCTATAAATATTTGAATTGTCATTGGATCATATGATTAAGTGTTGATCTTATAAACTTACAAACAAACAAAAATACTTCAATTGTAGTTATAAGTAACACATTGTTTAATCCAATGTCAATTACTTAATTTGATATTATATGAATCACATTGTCATTGTCATTGTACATGAATAATTGATTAAGTATTGGAATTGTAATTGGATCATATAGTTAAATATTTATCTTATACATTTATATTATTCAATATGCATATAATATAACTATAAGCAATTATATATATATATATATATATATATATATATAAAATTCAAAATTGTTCAAAATTGTTAATTTTCTTTTTTTTTTGTTTCTTTCAAAAAATGGTTAAATTTCTTTTTCTAAAAAATGTTCAAAAAATACATTAATACTTCAATTGTGATTATAAGTAACACATTGTTGAATCTAATGTCAATTACTTAATTTGATATTATATAATCATATAGTCTCATTAAATTATATCATATGATTCATATGATTAATTATTTAAATTCTTATCATATTTACTTATAATCTTTTTTCTTTGAATTGAACTTAATATCTAATGGTAAATGGCAATGTTCAAACTCCTAAATCCTAAATTCCTAAAGTATCTAATAATGCTTTAATTAAATTGTAGACTTGTAGTTATAAGTAACATATTGTTTAATTCAATTGAATCAATTGTGATTATCATTGTACATGAATCATATGATTAACTTGTAGACTTATGACTTATGAGTTATGTCATATTATATATGTATTATTTATTATTATATAATCATATGATTTAATGATCAAGTCATCATGTGATATATTTTTCCTGTATTTTTTGTCTTTATTGGGTATTGAATAGCAAAAAAAAAAAAAATAGAAAGTGAGAAAATAAAAGAACTTGAGGAAGAGTAGAGAGATGACACGTAGTGGAAAAATGATGGGAAATATGTAAGTCCTTGTGTAGTAATGAAATTTTCATGGTTTGAGAGGAATTCTACTTGCTTTGTAGACCGACACGTGCGCCCCCAAATTCCAGAAGAACTAACGATATTTTTTTTTTCAAAAAAAAGAATAGCCCTCAGACAATTTTCGATTCAAGTACCCCTGAGGCTGAAAGTAAAAACTAAAAAGAAAATAGATAAATGAGAAAAGGAAAAGGCGCCCAAGCAACCAACTTCCTCGCGCCACGTAGGTCGGTGGCATGTGTCAGCTTCGTCACGTCAGGCGTCCGAGATTGATATTGGCAGGCGGCCCTGGTATCCTAGAGAAAAAGTAAAACTGCGGCGAATAGTAAAGTAAATAAATACCTTTATTCCTGAAAAAAAAAAAAGAAAAACAAAAGGAATTTCCATTTCAAGTGCTAATGGCCCACTTTGATTTGTTTGAACTTTCAAGTGTGGATTCTACTCCATCTTCGACAAAACTTCTAAAATAATTGATCGAGTAAACAGTTTATATGCACTTCATTCGGCCAATATTATGAAATCTATGTGATTATTGCATTCATCATCTCTATTAAGGGTTAATATTTGAGAGTTAGATTTCGGTCATGTCGTCGATGTAGGAATATAAGATTATGTAGGTTAATGCTAATATGATTTATTTAATTAAATAGATTAGACATATTAACCCTAATTCGCTAATTCATATTAGGTTTATGGGTCGTGTTAAAAATTGATAGTCTTAATGTCTCGTGTTAGTTCAGATTAAGTCAATACCTGAATATAAGACTATAAATGTTAACCTTATAGCCCAATTCATTAAATATACATTTAACCAGATTCTCTTCCAAACCTTCCATTCTCTCGTAAATATTTCATCAATTATTACAAAAAAAATATTCCTAAACACTGAATCAGCAACAAACTTGTTACAAAGTATAAGGACGTTGCATTTGTGATTGCGATTTTGTTTGTGATTTTAAATAAAATCCTTGAAAATTGATTGTTTATGATTGCGCTTTTAAAATTATAAACCCAAACAAACACTAAGATCCTGTTTTGAATTGTATTTGAAAAATAGAGCTTTTCAGTAAAAAAAAAAAAATTGTTTGGCCATTTTTTAAGTTTTTTGGACCTTTAAAAACATTTTTTTTTAAATTTTTGTACCAAACGGGTACTTTTTTTTTAAATACATTTTTAGGCCCATCAAACACACACTCAAACAAGTTCTAAGACTATATAGATCAACTTTAATCCAACTCATTAAATTAAACGAATCAATCCCTCAATTCTAATCGATCGGTGAATTTCATAATAAGTTCGTATAAAATTTACAAACCGTGTTAAAATTGCAGCCCTACTCCTTTTACATAAAGTGAGCTCACAGCAAAAAAAAACAAAAGCTAGTAAGAAAGGCACAAAAATATAAATGAATAAATAAAACTAGTAGAAAATCTTGACTGGCGTCTCAAATTGTTAAACAGTAGTACGCGTCGTAAAGCGCGTCACTCTTCTTTTTTCCCTATAAAACTACCCCCCTCTTCATATAATTTTGTTCACTTCTAAGCTTTGCTTGATCCCTCTGTATCCTCGATCGCTTAGTATTATTGTATCTTCATCAATGGAAGCAACCAACCGATCACTCCCTACGCATCCCTGCCGCCTATTTTCTTTGACATCGCCACGGCAAAGGCAGCGCAGGAGCGTTAACTTAACGGTGGCAGCAAGAGGAGGTGCAGACGGACGAGATTACTGGGGCAGGCTGGTGGATGAGAACATGATTGTGCTCCGGTGCCGGATTAGGGAGATGAAGATCGTTGAGATGAATCATGACTTACCTTCGAATTGGATGGGGTGGGAGAAACAATACTTTTTTCGTTACAACGAGGATGTTTGTGAAGCATTAGGGTTGTTGCAAAATTTTTTGATGAGCACTAGGCCAAGTTTGGCTTTTGGGTTGATCGCACTTGTTATATTGAGTGTGCTCATATCTTCTGGGGTTGCCTTGTCTCATGCAATAGAGATTGCTAAGAGAATCCTTTCTGGGTTCTCCTCTAATTAACCTAGTCTTGTGGTTTTTACCTAGCTAGTGACTATATATTATTATTATTCATAAAAAAGAAGAAAAAAAAAAGTATATATATATATTGGTTTGTTTGTAGTTTGTTGTTGTTCCTGATATTTTGAGAATTTCTTTTTGAGTTAAATCCTTATTATGATATGAGTTTTTGCCATCACTTTGTAAATATTGCTTTCACGCATGGCGATATTAGAGTCTTTTGCAAGTGATCATAAGGAATACCAAAATCGTATGAGGTGAAAGTGAATATTTATTTATAATTTTGCTTTTTAATAAACCGGCCAACCCATTAATAAGGAACAGTTGGGAAGTAAAGATCGACGAAGTGTATGTGAGATAGGTTTATTTGAAAATGATTGGGAATTAAAGTATTAATTCTAGGCTGGGGATCCAGTGAAAAATCTAAGAGAAAAAAGGAATCACAGAATTTTTGGAGGGCAAGTTAGTTCAGAAGAAAATATATATATGTATGTATGTATCATGTATGTATATTGAAGATCATATCATGGGGATCGATGTGAAGGCTTCAAGGCTAGAATCGCTTCCAAGAATGGGTTTAAAGATTATAATTTGAATAGGGCTCTTTGTTCTTAATGGGGTGATCAGTTTTAGGGGAAAACGAGGTTGAAATTGTGTTGTAATTTTGTTTTGTTTTGTTTCGATTTTTGGGTGTTTTGTATTTCAGTCTTAATTAGGATTGTTTATTCATTCAAAACATGTAAGAAATCATATATAAGATGATGAAAACATGAAGACAACTGAAATTGAATGCCACGGAATTATTATGAATATGGAAACACACACACACACACACACACACACATATATATATATATATATATATATATATAACAATTCAAATTTTCTTTGATTATATATTCTCCATAATATCGAAGTACTGTTTGAAGATGATTCACATTGACTTCCTTGATATGTATCTTGGATTTGTGATTCTTTCAATGATCTCATCTCCTGATCTGTTTTCCTCAACCATGCATGCATGGCTACACGTGATTCATGCCTACGGTAATATCCTGGTCCAAGTTATACATAAAAATATTGATAGGTGTGCCATTTTGTCTGAATGAATCTTCATAGTATACAGTGTTCAAACCGGCTTAAAATAATTGGAATAATTAGCAATTTCTTGAACAAACTCCTTAAAATTTAAGCTTTAATTTCCTCCTTGAGTATAAATAAATTATCCTGTGGTAAAAATGTAACTCACCTGTGTCTGGAAATTTCTTGGATTCGCCATTGGTGGGTTGCACCTTTTCCCTTTCTTTTTTTACTTAATTAAGGACATGTTGGCATGCATGTTGGGTTTACTCTATCTGACGGGGTAACTTATAACTATATTTATTATCTTCTAAGAGCATTTTTAACCGTCTCATAAAATTTTACTCACCAAAATAATTAAAAGTACATTTTTTTTTTCTATTTTAATTACCCACTTTTTTAAAACACCCCATGTCGCCTCATTATTTTAACTATTAACTTTCACTATTCTATTTAAATATTCTTTTTCAAATACTTCTTTATTTTTTTTAAAAAAAAAAAAAAAATTCAAAGAATAGGGAATGAGAGAGAAAATTTATATTATTTTTATTCATTTGGTGAGTGAATAGTACTCACTATCTTTAGTGAGTACTGTTCACTCGCCATTTTATTTTAGTTAAAATGGTGAATTTGAAAAGTGAAGATTTAAATCATTTTTTGTTAAATTGCCTCACCAAATTAAAATAACCAAAAAATAGTTTTAGTGAGGCTGCAAGGAGTGCTCTAACTATCATCATATTTTAAATTTTTACGATGTTTCCCCCCATCTACCATTGGGTTTTAATATTCCCATCCATGTTCAAAAATGACAAATATATATATATTTGAGGAACTAGATGTAGTTTATCCTTATTTTATACAAGTTATACAACTAAACAGAAGGCATAATTTAATTAATTAACTTTCCTTTAGGAAGTACCCCCTCATGTAAATTAGAAAAACATAATTTTTAAATTTAATTCTTAGATATAATGGATGGCCATATTTAAAAATTTGAGAAATTCAAATTTTCTAAGAATTTGAGGGGATCCGGTCCCGTTAAAAAGGTACAATAAATTCCATAAATTGCTATAAACAAAGACAAAAACATCTATTTCTTTTTTTTTTTTTTTTTTTTTCTTTTTTCAGTTGGAGATATGCAAAAGTAAATGGTTAGATCAATTTATTGGAATTTACCGCATGCCTAAGATTCACTTGATTTTCTTTCAATCATGTCCACGCTAAGGAATTCGGCTTACATGTTGTAGTAAAAACTACAGCAATCAGCATGTATGTTGTTAGAACATGAAGGGCCAAGATTTAATCTCTAGTTACTCTCTCTCTCTCTCTTTTCTCTCAATTTTTGCACTTCCCTCTCTTTCTTTCTCTTTCTTTCTTCTCTTTGTTTTCTTTGACATTTCTCTGTTTCTCTCCCTAAGATTTTCTCTTAAATGATTTAATATAATTGAATTAGAAATTTAGAAGAGAAAAATCTCCTGTACGGCTCAAAAGAAAACAAAACCGAATATTAGTAAAAGAATTTCACAATAAAACCTGCCATACCCGACCAAAACAAGAAGACAATTCCAATGAAGTGAAGGAGTTGTGCAACAAAGTTACCCAGATGAAAGATAGTCAATTATTTGATAAATTTCAAATCCAGACCACATATATATAATTTTGTCCAAAACGCACGTAGCCCATACCCAAATGCCTAATCTTAAACAATCTTCAATTTGATTGTAGCAAAATAAGAACACAAAACAACCAGTGGCGGAGCCACGTTGCTCCTTGGGGGGTGCCGTGGATTTTTTTTTTTTTTTAACCCAAGGCACCCTCAAAATAAAAAAATAATTTTTTTTACAATTTTATCTACCCATTACCCAAGACACAACAACCCTTCTCCCGCACCCCCATTTAACCCACTGCAATTTGAGCACATATTTATGAATTTTTATAGATATTTTTTGTGATGCATATATTGTGTGAATTACCAAATTTTTAGGGTAGAGAAAATTTTTAAGACGCTAAAAAACTTTTAGCTGCACCCCCAATATAAAATGGCTGAATCCGCCACTGAAAACAACGATTTCCCTCTGCGATCCTGACCAAACACACAACAAAAATTAAGATGTCCATTGCGCAAGTACTTTTGAAGATCACTAACATCGGTCGTTCATCACTCCATAGAAAGGAGAGAAATGTCGAAGAAAATGCAAAGAAGAAAGAAAGAGACAGGCAAGATTACCCTGAATTTAAATGACATCAATCATGATTTATATTAAAAAAAAATTTAAAGACAAATACATTAACAAACAAATTAAATCACAAAACGCTATTAAAAACACACAATACAATCTTCACATTTTTTTATAGTTCTAGCTCCAAAAGAATAAATAAATAAACCGTACTCAAAAGTAAATGAGAAACATAAATATGACAGGCACCATTTCTTAACACAAGTTATAAGTTTTTTATAATCGTCTGAACAAGTCAAAGCCTATACGTTTATAAAGACAAAAAACTCCACAGTGAAGAAGAAAACAAAAGACTGTGACAAGAAAGGCAGCTGATGTAACCCGCAGGCCACATGAATGGGTAGGATTTGAAGATGGAAGAATTGAGAGGCCCCACAGCTCCATTTTTTAACCAAGTTTGGTGAAGATTTCAATACCTTTGCCAGAGGCCCCACAACCCGACTTTACTAGCCACTTTTCGATTGGTACAAGATTCGAGACAGCTTTACTAAAGACAAAACTCATATCTAAAGACAAAACTCAAAACCTTTACTAAAGTCACCAAGTTTGGAATGGATGGAGATCTTATATCTAAAGACAAAACTCAAAAAAAAATAAATAAATAAATAAATGAAAATAAATAAACAAATAAAAAGAGGAAAACCAGAGTCTATGACTTGGGGTTTTGGTCAAGTACCGTAGTAAAAATTGATTAATGTTAAAATAATAATAATAATAATATTTTAAAAAAAAAAAAATTAAAAAAGTAAAAATGTTTAGTATGAAAAAAATTTTATTTCGTAGTGATTTTTTTATTTGCATAATAATAAAAAGTTATTAATGTGATGTAAAAAAATAAAAAAATATTAAAAAAATGAAAAAATAAAATGAATAGTATTGGAACAAAAATGTTTAGCAAACTGGCCTTAAAAGCAGCTAATATGATCCACATGTTCTTGAAAGATGTGAAGATTGGAAGAATTCAGAGGCCCCACAACCCACCTTCACTAACCAAATTTGGATTTGAAGGTCTCGCAGTTCTTCCATGTTTTGTTTTCGAAGTCAAGAAGTTACTCCAATAACTTGTCGGCCAAATACTCAAACTCAATTACTTCTTTCTCATTCTCAGCACACGTACTTCTATCCACCTGCGATGAGGATGAAGATGAAGAAGATGAAAGAGAAGAGGAAGGAGGAGGAAAATCAACATTGGGTGATGATCGATGTTCATCTGGGAAGTTGAGAAACTTTCACTTACCATGTATTTTCATTTAAAAAAAAAAAAAAAAAGGTCTTAAGAAACATTAACAACCCAAACCAGCCCATAGAATTTGACCATGTTTATTGCTCTATGCTAATTGTAAGTTCTTGTTGACGTAATTCAGTAAGCAAAATTGTAACTAAAAGTGTCAAGACTTTTTATCCATGCAAATGCCGTTCGGACGCTCAAAGAATTCTATTTTTTCCGAAAGCTTCGAATGCAATCTTGTCTACACCCCATTCAGACGAAAACAATAAACAAGAATTCCAGAGAGCGTCATCTGCAATTTTGTCTGCAACTTGTTTGGACGCGCCGCGCCAAGAACGAAAGTTTGCGATGTGTTCCCGAGATTTGCCCCTTTGGCCGTGTTATTTGATCCTTGTCCGGATGGCAAATGTTCCAGTCCGGATGCCACATACCTGTAACAGTTTTAAATGATTTCAAACGGTGTCCTAGGTCTAGGGATTGTTGGGCTTCTAGTATAAATACATCTCTATAAAGAGAGAGAGGTACGAATTTCTATCCTAGAGTTCGTGAGAGGTTGTGCTAAGAGAGATCATATGTGGTGAACGTTAATTTGGATATCTTTTTAGAGTTTGATTTATTCATTTGATAGAATTTACGGTTGAGAAGTTTATCGGCAGGATTCGGTAAAGGAGAATCACATTGAAGAAAATTGTGAGTAAGGAGACGAGTTGTAGGCTCGTCGATCTTACAGAACCAATGTCCTGCAAAAGGTTGTAAGAGTTCCTAGTGTTTGTAATATCTGGATAATCTTTTAATAATAATTTCATGGGTGTGGCTGCCTCGAAGATGTATTACTTTTAAATCGTTTTCTAAAAGATTTCTTCTTCGTCACTAAAATCCATGTGTCTGCCTCTTTATTGCTTTATATATTTTGGTGCTTGAATTGTTTATTGTTTCATAGTATTAATTCCGCATAACTTGTGATAAACTAGTAATTGGAGTCGGTTAAGCGTTTTTCACTAATTATGATGGGTATTATTTGACTTCAATCCTCTTTCGTTTAGCAAAGCTGTAGAAGCATTGAAAAATGCCTTTTGAGTTCCTAAAGTAGCTGATTATCTATTAAAGTAATAGTTAAGTGATTAAATTTACTTCTTTTTACCAGCTTAAGCTTTTAAGATAAATAATGATTTAACATGGTATAGAGCCTAATGTTTTAAGTTCGAACCTTGACTCAATCAATTTACTCATATTTAAATTAAACATTTCACGTATTAGGCCTCACATATTAAAAGAGAGTTTGAGCTCACACATTAGGAGAGCTCACATGTTAGGGAGAGTGTTAAAATAATGTAGGATAAGTGGTGATTTAACAATTCGCTAATGTTTCCTTAAAAAGATGTTCACTTTGCAATTAGGCTAATGCTTTTAGAATTCCACATCAAAATTAGTCTAATAGATATGGTCCTTAAGCCACAATTAGGAATTCCACATCCTAATTAGTCATGGTATATATTTTTGTGTGTGTGGGCAAAAGATAGAGAAAATTTGAAGTTTTTGAGTATGTGTGGCATTGGCGGAGCCAGCAGGGTCGAGAAGGGGCACATGCCCCTCCCCCCCCAAAAAAACCCTTCTTTTACCAGTGAAATTTTTTTGTTTGCCCTGAACTTGCCCACCCTCAAAACTCTCTACCACTAATTCAGGGGGCACCCTTAGTAGAACTCCTTCTAGGAGCTATTGACGTTAAACCAGTAAATTCGTTGCTACTGTTTCAATTTTCACTCTTTAGAGCCCTTAGTAAATTATAACTTAGATGAACAATTGAACAAAGAAGGAAGATCAGCCTTCAAGTCTTTCAAGAACTAGCTCAGAAAAGAAGAAGAAAAAAAATCGATCTAGAACAAATAAAGAGAAACTTCATTCTTCGACTTCAAGCACAGAAAAGATGGAATGGCCCAAAAAAAAAACATAAAAAGAACGAAGAAGTAAGAGTGTGTTTGAGATGTTTAAAGTCATCAAGATATTTTTTAAGTGACGAGACATTGCTTACAATTCACAAGATATCACAATTAATTACAATGCACAAGCCACAAGACTTATTTGTGGCTAGTCTTTATTTAGGAAATGGAAGCCAAACTTTACAAAATAAAAAATAAAAAAATGAAAGCCAAATCTTCCACAACAACACTACCATATAGTCTCCAAGAGGTAATTCAATCGGCTAGAATCACGTTTAATAAAGTGGAGTTTATTAGTTCGAATCTCCATCTTCCCTCTTGTGCTGACATGTCAAAAATAAATAAAACACTACCATACATATCATAATTCAAAATTTGGCATTAAAAAAAAATTAAATTAAATTGAATCACTCATAGTTTTTTTTTTTTTTTTTAATCTTTCGAAGATGGATAAATGTGGCATCATAATTAATTAAAGTTACTCCCTAGTTAATTGTTGGATATACAGAGTTTAAACTTTAAGGTGTTTAAAACATATTTGCAGGAATAGCCTTTGCATTATATAATTAAATTTTTTGGATAATCTCTATCTCCATCAAAGTAAATTAAGCAAAATTGATTTTTTAGACGTTATCCGGAAACAACTCTTTTTTTAAAAAAAAAATATTCATTTCAGCATGCATATTGGATTAAAAATGGATGATCATTGTGCATCTAGAAACTCTAACTCATAAGATGATATTTTGATGGTCTTGAAGCCATTAATAGATTTAATTTATTGATTCAAATGGAAAGAGGTAATTCATTAATGTACAGTGAGTTTTAACTGCAAGACATCCCATCCCGTAAATAAATTTTGAAATTTCTCATGCTACCCCCTAATTAGATTGAACTCAATCACTTACTATTGAAATATATAATTAAAATTGATAATTTTTTTTTTTTTCCATTAGTTATATTTAGCCTCCTATGAACAAAAGTTCTGGCTCCGCCACCGGTGTGGTTGTTGTAAATGCAAATTTTAAGCGCCAATATTTTCAAAAATTACTTAGAATCATTTGAATAGTAACACAATATTCAAACGACACCTTTTGACGTGTGAATAGTAATATTATTACTGTTCAAATGTCGCCTAATAGTAATGCGCGAATAATAACATTGTTCAAATGTTGCCTAATAGTAATACATGAATAGTAATATTGTTCAAACATCCCCTAATAATGACGAGTGAATCGTAACACTGTTCAAAAGTCGCCCAATAGTGATGTGTGAATAGTATACGATTCAAACATCACTATTTTATGAATAACATCGTTTGAACAATAAAATGTCACAAGTTAGTGATGTTTTTATATACGTCACTAATTGGACCTTCTTCTTTTTTTTGTTTGTTTGTTTTTGTTTTTATAGTGCTTGAGCCACAATTAGTCAGCTAATTAGTTTATGTCAACTCTCAAATAATAACAGTCTAGAGTCTAGACCACAATAGGCATAAAAAAGCCTTGTCAAAAAATTGGTGTTGATTTCTCATTGCTGACGGAACACTCATCGGATTGCTTTGCTTTACTCTTACACGACTTGGATTTTTCTTCCATCCAAGATTTGGATGTTGGGTTTTATAGCTGCCCTTTTTTCCTCTTCTAAAAGAGGGGTATTCGTCCTTAATTTGTGCGAAACATGGCGCCGCACCCGCACATTGACTCTTTACCTTTGATTTTGAGAGCGCAGTGTAAAAGAGGGAAACCAAGAAAGCTTCGCATCTCAATTTTGAATGACTTTGTTGTCGGTCAGCTTAGGCATGATTAAAGGGAGTTTGAGCTCACACGTTAAGGGAAGTGTTAAAATAATAGTTAAGTGATTAAATTTACTTATTCTTATCAGTTTAAACTTTTAAGATAACTGAATAAGTGATGATTTAACAATTCGCTAATATTTCCTCAAAAAAATGTTCATTTTGCAATTAGGCTAATGCTTTTAGAATTCCACATCCTAATTAGTCATGGAATATATTTCGTTGTGTGCATGCACGTGCACCAGTGCCTGAGAAGAACGTGCGAAACATGTGAAGACAAAAATGTGTTGGTGTGAGCTCTCGATATAATTTGTTGTAATATTTGAAATGGAGAGAATCTTTTCATAAAAAATAGGCTCTGTATATTGACTTGATGAGACAGTTGTAATATTTGATTATCTTGATATTTAGAACAGATGATTGGCATTTGAATGTGAGTATATTTAATGGTAATTTGAGTAAAATATTGATCTAATGAGAAATTATTAAGTGGTGTAACGTTATAAATGAGTTACCACTACTTGATTAATCTGAACGGACGATGGTGATTAATCCTAATAAGATTCATCATGAGCACCGCCCTTCATTATTTTCTACCAACAAAAGAGTCAAAAGACATTCGACACGCGGGGCGGGTCCAACGAGGACAGTTAGGTTTAGAAGATTAGGTGCACAAATCACAAATGTATAACTTGGTGGGCCCTAGGGTTGATCATTCGGTTGCCAGTCAATTTGGCAGCTAATTATTGAGATCTAAGCCAAATCAATACTACATATTTCTGACCAAGTACAGCAGACAAATATGTCAACCGTTTTGGTTGGTCCATATTGTTTTTTGTTTTGTTTTATTTTTTTATTTTTTAACAACATAAATATCTAAATTTCATTAATGAAATATTAAGAGCATAAAATTCTTAAAAAATAGAATATAAAGTTTTGAAAAATCATTGCTAAAAAAATTTATGAAGTTACAAAGTCATAAATACAATCATACAAATATTATAATCAAGTACATATATATGACTTCAAGGTTTCGCTAACTCATGTACAGTTATAGTTAAGGAACAATCTGCATACCAGATTTAAGACATAATTAGCCCAAATTCAAATTCAAAAAAAAAAAAAAAATCAAAACAACAAAAAAACTAAAAAAACTAAAAATTCAGCTGTGAGAGATAACCTCACACAGATCTACTCCTCCTCGCCCTGAAGACAAAAAATCCC
>NC_081545.1:29667158-29709690 GCF_901000735.1 Corylus avellana | reverse complement strand
CGCAAAATGTATAGAGAAGTGATTTTGTCGGCACGAATGACATTAAAAATTAATTAAAAAAGAAACCGAAAGGGCAGTAAAAGGGGGTAAATGTTGTCACGTCAAAGCTACAATTACCTTGCATTGCATTTGGCCGCAGTAATAAATGAACGAAGGAAACAAATTGGCATGCCTAAAAGCTTTTCATGGTTTCAGCAACAAATTTCATCTTGTCTGCAAATTTTTGTCTTATTCATCAAACCATTGACTCGTTCATTCTGATGCAACAATTACAAGTCAATTACCCAAATGGTATATTTGATTAATTTGGAGATAATAATTAGTTAATGGTGTATATTGTGGAATTCCCATGCCCATGAGGATACAATATTACTCCTAATAGTCAAAAAGATATGATTCTTAATTACCATTATTTTGTTGACCGGATCCATGCACTGTGGCCAGAATCCTTATGCAGCCTTCCTCCGCCACTTCTCCGATGGTGGTACTGTTGTGTGGGTTTCTTTGTTTTTGTCTTTATTTTTCCTGTATTTTTTTATTCCTTGTGTTTTTGGTGGCTCGCTATTTAATTCCCTAGTTGTTTTTGGTTTATTATTGTACTGGAGATTATCTTGTGCTGGCTTTTTTCTCTTTTTTTGGGTTATGCTATGCCCCCAGAACCGACTACTAATGGTGGTTTTATTACCCTCAACTAACTATTGATGATCGTGTTGTTTTTTTAACAGGGATTCGTGTTGATATCGTATTCGACTGGTACGAAATCGTATTTTTTGACAGTATCAATTCCTTTTATGGGCCATGTCATTTATCAAACTCACTCTCAATTGTTCTTAGGATGGCATTGTCCCCTTTGTCTTTCGTGTTTTTGTAATTTCCGCTTCCCCTTTTTGGGTATTGAATAGCAAAAAAAAAAAAAATAGAAAGTGAGAAAATAAAAGAACTTGAGGAAGAGTAGAGAGATGACACGTAGTGGAAAAATGATGGGAAATATGTAAGTCCTTGTGTAGTAATGAAATTTTCATGGTTTGAGAGGAATTCTACTTGCTTTGTAGACCGACACGTGCGCCCCCAAATTCCAGAAGAACTAACGATATTGTTTTTTTCAAAAAAAAGAATAGCCCTCAGACAATTTTCGATTCAAGTACCCCTGAGGCTGAAAGTAAAAACTAAAAAGAAAATAGATAAATGAGAAAAGGAAAAGGCGCCCAAGCAACCAACTTCCTGGCGCCACGTAGGTCGGTGGCATGTGTCAGCTTCGTCACGTCAGGCGTCCGAGATTGATATTGGCAGGCGGCCCTGGTTTCCTAGAGAAAAAGTAAAACTGCGGCGAATAGTAAAGTAAATAAATACCTTTATTCCTGAAAAAAAAAAGAAAAACAAAAGGAATTTCCATTTCAAGTGCTAATGGCCCACTTTGATTTGTTTGAACTTTCAAGTGTGGATTCTACTCCATCTTCGACAAAACTTCTAAAATAATTGATCGAGTAAACAGTTTATATGCACTTCATTCGGCCAATATTATGAAATCTATGTGATTATTGCATTCATCATCTCTATTAAGGGTTAATATTTGAGAGTTAGATTTCGGTCATGTCGTCGATGTAGGAATATAAGATTATGTAGGTTAATGCTAATATGATTTATTTAATTAAATAGATTAGACATATTAACCCTAATTCGCTAATTCATATTAGGTTTATGGGTCGTGTTAAAAATTGATAGTCTTAATGTCTCGTGTTAGTTCAGATTAAGTCAATACCTGAATATAAGACTATAAATGTTAACCTTATAACCCAATTCATTAAATATACATTTAACCAGATTCTCTTCCAAACCTTCCATTCTCTCGTAAATATTTCATCAATTATTACAAAAAAAATATTCCTAAACACTGAATCAGCAACAAACTTGTTACAAAGTATAAGGACGTTGCATTTGTGATTGCGATTTTGTTTGTGATTTTAAATAAAATCCTTGAAAATTGATTGTTTATGATTGCGCTTTTAAAATTATAAACCCAAACAAACACTAAGATCCTGTTTTGAATTGTATTTGAAAAATAGAGCTTTTCAGTAAAAAAAAAAAAATTGTTTGGCCATTTTTTAAGTTTTTTGGACCTTTAAAAACATTTTTTTTTAAATTTTTGTACCAAACGGGTACTTTTTTTTTAAATACATTTTTAGGCCCATCAAACACACACTCAAACAAGTTCTAAGACTATATAGATCAACTTTAATCCAACTCATTAAATTAAACGAATCAATCCCTCAATTCTAATCGATCGGTGAATTTCATAATAAGTTCGTATAAAATTTACAAACCGTGTTAAAATTGCAGCCCTACTCCTTTTACATAAAGTGAGCTCACAGCAAAAAAAAACAAAAGCTAGTAAGAAAGGCACAAAAATATAAATGAATAAATAAAACTAGTAGAAAATCTTGACTGGCGTCTCAAATTGTTAAACAGTAGTACGCGTCGTAAAGCGCGTCACTCTTCTTTTTTCCCTATAAAACTACCCCCCTCTTCATATAATTTTGTTCACTTCTAAGCTTTGCTTGATCCCTCTGTATCCTCGATCGCTTAGTATTATTGTATCTTCATCAATGGAAGCAACCAACCGATCACTCCCTACGCATCCCTGCCGCCTATTTTCTTTGACATCGCCACGGCAAAGGCAGCGCAGGAGCGTTAACTTAACGGTGGCAGCAAGAGGAGGTGCAGACGGACGAGATTACTGGGGCAGGCTGGTGGATGAGAACATGATTGTGCTCCGGTGCCGGATTAGGGAGATGAAGATCGTTGAGATGAATCATGACTTACCTTCGAATTGGATGGGGTGGGAGAAACAATACTTTTTTCGTTACAACGAGGATGTTTGTGAAGCATTAGGGTTGTTGCAAAATTTTTTGATGAGCACTAGGCCAAGTTTGGCTTTTGGGTTGATCGCACTTGTTATATTGAGTGTGCTCATATCTTCTGGGGTTGCCTTGTCTCATGCAATAGAGATTGCTAAGAGAATCCTTTCTGGGTTCTCCTCTAATTAACCTAGTCTTGTGGTTTTTACCTAGCTAGTGACTATATATTATTATTATTCATAAAAAAGAAGAAAAAAAAAAGTATATATATATATTGGTTTGTTTGTAGTTTGTTGTTGTTCCTGATATTTTGAGAATTTCTTTTTGAGTTAAATCCTTATTATGATATGAGTTTTTGCCATCACTTTGTAAATATTGCTTTCACGCATGGCGATATTAGAGTCTTTTGCAAGTGATCATAAGGAATACCAAAATCGTATGAGGTGAAAGTGAATATTTATTTATAATTTTGCTTTTTAATAAACCGGCCAACCCATTAATAAGGAACAGTTGGGAAGTAAAGATCGACGAAGTGTATGTGAGATAGGTTTATTTGAAAATGATTGGGAATTAAAGTATTAATTCTAGGCTGGGGATCCAGTGAAAAATCTAAGAGAAAAAAGGAATCACAGAATTTTTGGAGGGCAAGTTAGTTCAGAAGAAAATATATATATGTATGTATGTATCATGTATGTATATTGAAGATCATATCATGGGGATCGATGTGAAGGCTTCAAGGCTAGAATCGCTTCCAAGAATGGGTTTAAAGATTATAATTTGAATAGGGCTCTTTGTTCTTAATGGGGTGATCAGTTTTAGGGGAAAACGAGGTTGAAATTGTGTTGTAATTTTGTTTTGTTTTGTTTCGATTTTTGGGTGTTTTGTATTTCAGTCTTAATTAGGATTGTTTATTCATTCAAAACATGTAAGAAATCATATATAAGATGATGAAAACATGAAGACAACTGAAATTGAATGCCACGGAATTATTATGAATATGGAAACACACACACACACACACACACACACATATATATATATATATATATATATATATAACAATTCAAATTTTCTTTGATTATATATTCTCCATAATATCGAAGTACTGTTTGAAGATGATTCACATTGACTTCCTTGATATGTATCTTGGATTTGTGATTCTTTCAATGATCTCATCTCCTGATCTGTTTTCCTCAACCATGCATGCATGGCTACACGTGATTCATGCCTACGGTAATATCCTGGTCCAAGTTATACATAAAAATATTGATAGGTGTGCCATTTTGTCTGAATGAATCTTCATAGTATACAGTGTTCAAACCGGCTTAAAATAATTGGAATAATTAGCAATTTCTTGAACAAACTCCTTAAAATTTAAGCTTTAATTTCCTCCTTGAGTATAAATAAATTATCCTGTGGTAAAAATGTAACTCACCTGTGTCTGGAAATTTCTTGGATTCGCCATTGGTGGGTTGCACCTTTTCCCTTTCTTTTTTTACTTAATTAAGGACATGTTGGCATGCATGTTGGGTTTACTCTATCTGACGGGGTAACTTATAACTATATTTATTATCTTCTAAGAGCATTTTTAACCGTCTCATAAAATTTTACTCACCAAAATAATTAAAAGTACATTTTTTTTTTCTATTTTAATTACCCACTTTTTTAAAACACCCCATGTCGCCTCATTATTTTAACTATTAACTTTCACTATTCTATTTAAATATTCTTTTTCAAATACTTCTTTATTTTTTTTAAAAAAAAAAAAAAAATTCAAAGAATAGGGAATGAGAGAGAAAATTTATATTATTTTTATTCATTTGGTGAGTGAATAGTACTCACTATCTTTAGTGAGTACTGTTCACTCGCCATTTTATTTTAGTTAAAATGGTGAATTTGAAAAGTGAAGATTTAAATCATTTTTTGTTAAATTGCCTCACCAAATTAAAATAACCAAAAAATAGTTTTAGTGAGGCTGCAAGGAGTGCTCTAACTATCATCATATTTTAAATTTTTACGATGTTTCCCCCCATCTACCATTGGGTTTTAATATTCCCATCCATGTTCAAAAATGACAAATATATATATATTTGAGGAACTAGATGTAGTTTATCCTTATTTTATACAAGTTATACAACTAAACAGAAGGCATAATTTAATTAATTAACTTTCCTTTAGGAAGTACCCCCTCATGTAAATTAGAAAAACATAATTTTTAAATTTAATTCTTAGATATAATGGATGGCCATATTTAAAAATTTGAGAAATTCAAATTTTCTAAGAATTTGAGGGGATCCGGTCCCGTTAAAAAGGTACAATAAATTCCATAAATTGCTATAAACAAAGACAAAAACATCCATTTCTTTTTTTCTTTTCTTTTCTTTTTTTTCTTTTTTCAGTTGGAGATATGCAAAAGTAAATGGTTAGATCAATTTATTGGAATTTACCGCATGCCTAAGATTCACTTAATTTTCTTTCAATCATGTCCACGGTAAAGAATTCGGCTTACATGTTGTAGTAAAAACTACAGTAATCAGCATGTATGTTGTTAGAACATGAAGGGCCAAGATTTAATCTCTAGTTACTCTCTCTCTTTTCTCTCAATTTTTGCACTTCCCTCTCTTTCTTTCTCTTTCTTTCTCTTTCTTTCTTCTCTTTGTTTTCTTTGACATTTCTCTGTTTCTCTCCCTAAGATTTTCTCTTAAATGATTTAATATAATTGAATTAGAAATTTAGAAGAGAAAAATCTCCTGTACGGCTCAAAAGAAAACAAAACCGAATATTAGTAAAAGAATTTCACAATAAAACCTGCCATACCCGACCAAAACAAGAAGACAATTCCAATGAAGTGAAGGAGTTGTGCAACAAAGTTACCCAGATGAAAGATAGTCAATTATTTGATAAATTTCAAATCCAGACCACATATATATAATTTTGTCCAAAACCCATGTAGCCCATACCCAAATGCCTAATCTTAAACAATCTCCAATTTGATTACAGCAAAATAAGAACACAAAACAAAACAACGCTTTCCCTCTGCAATCCTGACCAAACACACAACAAAAATTAAGATGTCTATTGCACAAGTACTTTTGAAGATCGCTAACATGGGTCGTTCATCACTCCATAGAAAGGAGAGAAATGTCGAAGAAAATGCAAAGAAGAAAGAAAGAGAGAGGCAAGATTACCCTGAATTTAAATGACATCAATCATGATTTATATTAAAAAAAAATTTAAAGACAAATACATTAACAAACAAATTAAATCACAAAACGCTATTAAAAACACACAATACAATCTTCACATTTATTTATAGTACTAGCTCCAAAAGAATAAATAAATAAACCGTACTCAAAAGTAAATGAGAAACATAAATATGACAGGCACCCTTTCTTAACACAAGTTATAAGTTTTTTATAATCGTCTGAACAAGTCAAAGCCAATACGTTTATAAAGACAAAAAACTCCACAGTGAAGAAGAAAACAAAAGACTGTGACAAGAAAGGCAGCTGATGTAACCCACAGGCCACATGAACGGGTAGGATTTGAAGATGGAAGAATTGAGAGGCCCCACAGCTCCATTTTTTAACCAAGTTTGGTGAAGATTTCAATACCTTTGCCAGAGGCCCCACAACCCGACTTTACTAGCCACTTTTCGATTGGTACAAGATTCGAGACACCTTTACTAAAGACAAAACTCATATCTAAAGACAAAACTCAAAAAAATAAATAAATAAATAAATGAAAATAAATAAACAAATAAAAAGAGGAAAACCAGAGTCTATGACTTGGGGTTTTGGTCAAGTACCGTAGTAAAAATTGATTAATGTTAAAAAAAATAATAATAATAATATTTTTTTAAAAAAAAAAATTGAAAAAGTAAGAATGTTTGGTATGAAAAAAAATTTATTTTCTAGTAATTTTTTTATTTGCATAATAATAAAAAGTTATTGATGTGATGTAAAAAAATAAAAAAATATTAAAAAAATGAAAAAATAAAATGAATAGTACTGAAACAAAAATGTTTAGCAAACTGGCCTTAAAAGCAGCTAATATGATCCACATGTTCTTGAAAGATGTGAAGATTGGAAGAATTCAGAGGCCCCACAACCCACCTTCACTAACCAAATTTGGATTTGAAGGTCTCGCAGTTCTTCCATGTTTTGTTTTCGAAGTCAAGAAGTTACTCCAATAACTTGTCGGCCAAATACTCAAACTCAATTACTTCTTTCTCATTCTCAGCACACGTACTTCTATCCACCTGCGATGAGGATGAAGATGAAGAAGATGAAAGAGAAGAGGAAGGAGGAGGAAAATCAACATTGGGTGATGATCGATGTTCATCTGGGAAGTTGAGAAACTTTCACTTACCATGTATTTTCATTTAAAAAAAAAAAAAAAAAGGTCTTAAGAAACATTAACAACCCAAACCAGCCCATAGAATTTGACCATGTTTATTGCTCTATGCTAATTGTAAGTTCTTGTTGGCGTAATTCAGTAAGCAAAATTGTAACTAAAAGTGTCAAGACTTTTTATCCATGCAAATGCCGTTCGGACGCTCAAAGAATTCTATTTTTTCCGAAAGCTTCGTATGCAATCTTGTCTACACCCCATTTAGACGAAAACAATAAACAAGAATTCCAGAGAGCCTCATCTGCAATTTTGTCTGCAACTTGTTTGGACGCGCCGCGCCAAGAACGAAAGTTTGCGATGTGTTCCCGAGATTTGCCCCTTTGGCCGTGTTATTTGATCCTTGTCCGAATGGCAAATGTTCCCGTCCGGATGCCACATACCTGTAACAGTTTTAAATGATTTCAAACGGTGTCCTAGGTCTAGGGATTGTTGGGCTTCTAGTATAAATACATCTCTATAAAGAGAGAGAGAGAGAGAGGTACGAATTTCTATCCTAGAGTTCGTGAGAGGTTGTGCTAAGAGAGATCATATGTGGTGAACGTTAATTTGGATCTCTTTTTAGAGTTTGATTTATTCATTTGATAGAATTTACGGTTGAGAAGTTTATCGGCAGGATTCGGTAAAGGAGAATCACATTGAAGAAGATTGTGAGTAAGGAGACGAGTTGTAAGCTTGTCGATCTTACAGAGCCAATGTCCTGCAAAGGGTTGTAAGAGTTCCTAGTGTCTGTAATATCTGGATAATCTTTTGATAATAATTTCATGGGTGTGGCTGCCTCGAAGAAGTATTACTTTTAAATCGTTTTCTAAAATATTTCTTCTTCGTCACTAAAATCCATGTGTCTGCCTCTTTATTGCTTCATAGTATTAATTCCGCATAACTTGTGATAAACTAGTATTTGGAGTCGGTTAAGCGTTTTTCACTAATTATGATGGGTATTATTTGACTTCAATCCTCTTTCGTTTAGCAAAGCTGTAGAAGCATTGAAAAATGCCTTTTGAGTTCCTAAAGTAGCTGATTATCTATTAAAGTAATAGTTAAGTGATTAAATTTACTTCTTTTTACCAGCTTAAGCTTTTAAGATAAATAATGATTTAACATGGTATAGAGCCTAATGTTTTAAGTTCGAACCTTGACTCAATCAATTTACTCATATTTAAATTAAACATTTCACGTATTAGGCCTCACATATTAAAAGAGAGTTTGAGCTCACACATTAGGAGAGCTCACATGTTAGGGAGAGTGTTAAAATAATGTAGGATAAGTGGTGATTTAACAATTCGCTAATGTTTCCTTAAAAAGATGTTCACTTTGCAATTAGGCTAATGCTTTTAGAATTCCACATCAAAATTAGTCTAATAGATATGGTCCTTAAGCCACAATTAGGAATTCCACATCCTAATTAGTCATGGTATATATTTTTGTGTGTGTGGGCAAAAGATAGAGAAAATTTGAAGTTTTTGAGTATGTGTGGCATTGGCGGAGCCAGCAGGGTCGAGAAGGGGCACATGCCCCTCCCCCCCAAAAAAAGCCTTCTTTTACCAGTGAAATTTTTTTGTTTGCCCTGAACTTGCCCACCCTCAAAACTCTCTACCACTAATTCAGGGGGCACCCTTAGTAGAACTCCTTCTAGGAGCTATTGACGTTAAACCAGTAAATTCGTTGCTACTGTTTCAATTTTCACTCTTTAGAGCCCTTAGTAAATTATAACTTAGATGAACAATTGAACAAAGAAGGAAGATCAGCCTTCAAGTCTTTCAAGAACTAGCTCAGAAAAGAAGAAGAAAAAAAATCGATCTAGAACAAATAAAGAGAAACTTCATTCTTCGACTTCAAGCACAGAAAAGATGGAATGGCCCAAAAAAAAAACATAAAAAGAACGAAGAAGTAAGAGTGTGTTTGAGATGTTTAAAGTCATCAAGATATTTTTTAAGTGACGAGACATTGCTTACAATTCACAAGATATCACAATTAATTACAATGCACAAGCCACAAGACTTATTTGTGGCTAGTCTTTATTTAGGAAATGGAAGCCAAACTTTACAAAATAAAAAATAAAAAAATGAAAGCCAAATCTTCCACAACAACACTACCATATAGTCTCCAAGAGGTAATTCAATCGGCTAGAATCACGTTTAATAAAGTGGAGTTTATTAGTTCGAATCTCCATCTTCCCTCTTGTGCTGACATGTCAAAAATAAATAAAACACTACCATACATATCATAATTCAAAATTTGGCATTAAAAAAAAATTAAATTAAATTGAATCACTCATAGTTTTTTTTTTTTTTTTTTAATCTTTCGAAGATGGATAAATGTGGCATCATAATTAATTAAAGTTACTCCCTAGTTAATTGTTGGATATACAGAGTTTAAACTTTAAAGTGTTTAAAACATATTTGCAGAAATAGCCTTTGCATTATATAATTAAATTTTTTGGATAATCTCTATCTCCATCAAAGTAAATTAAGCAAAATTGATTTTTTAGACGTTATCCGGAAACAACTCTTTTTTTAAAAAAAAATATTCATTTCAGCATGCATATTGGATTAAAAATGGATGATCATTGTGCATCTAGAAACTCTAACTCATAAGATGATATTTTGATGGTCTTGAAGCCATTAATAGATTTAATTTATTGATTCAGATGGAAAGAGGTAATTCATTAATGTACAATGAGTTTTAACTGCAAGACATTCCATCCCGTAAATAAATTTTGAAATTTCTCATACTACCCCCTAATTAGATTGAACTCAATCACTTACTATTGAAATATATAATTAAAATTGATAATTTTTTTTTTTTTTTTCCATTAGTTATATTTTGCCTCCTATGAACAAAAGTTCTGGCTCCGCCACCGGTGTGGTTGTTGTAAATGCAAATTTTAAGCGCTAATATTTTCAAAAATTACTTAGAATCATTTGAATAGTAACACAATATTCAAACGACACCTTTTGACGTGTGAATAGTAATATTATTACTGTTCAAATGTCGCCTAATAGTAATGCGCGAATAATAACATTGTTCAAATGTTGCCTAATAGTAATACATGAATAGTAATATTGTTCAAACATCCCCTAATAATGACGAGTGAATCGTAACACTGTTCAAAAGTCGCCCAATAGTGATGTGTGAATAGTATACGATTCAAACATCACTATTTTATGAATAACATCGTTTGAACAATAAAATGTCACAAGTTAGTGATGTTTTTATATACGTCACTAATTGGACCTTCTTCTTTTTTTTGTTTGTTTGTTTTTGTTTTTATAGTGCTTGAGCCACAATTAGTCAGCTAATTAGTTTATGTCAACTCTCAAATAATAACAGTCTAGAGTCTAGACCACAATAGGCATAAAAAAGCCTTGTCAAAAAATTGGTGTTGATTTCTCATTGCTGACGGAACACTCATCGGATTGCTTTGCTTTACTCTTACACGACTTGGATTTTTCTTCCATCCAAGATTTGGATGTTGGGTTTTATAGCTGCCCTTTTTTCCTCTTCTAAAAGAGGGGTATTCGTCCTTAATTTGTGCGAAACATGGCGCCGCACCCGCACATTGACTCTTTACCTTTGATTTTGAGAGCGCAGTGTAAAAGAGGGAAACCAAGAAAGCTTCGCATCTCAATTTTGAATGACTTTGTTGTCGGTCAGCTTAGGCATGATTAAAGGGAGTTTGAGCTCACACGTTAAGGGAAGTGTTAAAATAATAGTTAAGTGATTAAATTTACTTATTCTTATCAGTTTAAACTTTTAAGATAACTGAATAAGTGATGATTTAACAATTCGCTAATATTTCCTCAAAAAAATGTTCATTTTGCAATTAGGCTAATGCTTTTAGAATTCCACATCCTAATTAGTCATGGAATATATTTCGTTGTGTGCATGCACGTGCACCAGTGCCTGAGAAGAACGTGCGAAACATGTGAAGACAAAAATGTGTTGGTGTGAGCTCTCGATATAATTTGTTGTAATATTTGAAATGGAGAGAATCTTTTCATAAAAAATAGGCTCTGTATATTGACTTGATGAGACAGTTGTAATATTTGATTATCTTGATATTTAGAACAGATGATTGGCATTTGAATGTGAGTATATTTAATGGTAATTTGAGTAAAATATTGATCTAATGAGAAATTATTAAGTGGTGTAACGTTATAAATGAGTTACCACTACTTGATTAATCTGAACGGACGATGGTGATTAATCCTAATAAGATTCATCATGAGCACCGCCCTTCATTATTTTCTACCAACAAAAGAGTCAAAAGACATTCGACACGCGGGGCGGGTCCAACGAGGACAGTTAGGTTTAGAAGATTAGGTGCACAAATCACAAATGTATAACTTGGTGGGCCCTAGGGTTGATCATTCGGTTGCCAGTCAATTTGGCAGCTAATTATTGAGATCTAAGCCAAATCAATACTACATATTTCTGACCAAGTACAGCAGACAAATATGTCAACCGTTTTGGTTGGTCCATATTGTTTTTTGTTTTGTTTTATTTTTTTATTTTTTAACAACATAAATATCTAAATTTCATTAATGAAATATTAAGAGCATAAAATTCTTAAAAAATAGAATATAAAGTTTTGAAAAATCATTGCTAAAAAAATTTATGAAGTTACAAAGTCATAAATACAATCATACAAATATTATAATCAAGTACATATATATGACTTCAAGGTTTCGCTAACTCATGTACAGTTATAGTTAAGGAACAATCTGCATACCAGATTTAAGACATAATTAGCCCAAATTCAAATTCAAAAAAAAAAAAAAAAATCAAAACAACAAAAAAACTAAAAAAACTAAAAATTCAGCTGTGAGAGATAACCTCACACAGATCTACTCCTCCTCGCCCTGAAGACAAAAAATCCCTACAAGCAACAACGGAGGAGCACGACATCGTAGACATCCTCAAGAAGACACGACTTGGCTGATGAAGACGATTAGGTCTAAGGTTGAAGAAACTAGATCTATATCTAGATCTAAAGCAAACCTGACAGAAACAGAGACTAGAGAAAATCACAAAGAAGACACCAAGGGCGACTACCAGGGAAGGGGGAAAAAGGAAGATATAGATCTAGATCTATATCTTCCTCTATGATTACTTCTTTAGTGTTGCCTGGAGGAAGAGAGTTCTAGAGAAAAGGCAGAGCCTCTCTCTCTAGACTTTGGTTGGTTCATATTGTTAACAATTCAAACATGTTATGGATCACAATCGGGGTTCAATTCGGGTCAAGTTTGGGTGTTTTAATTTTAATTTTTCCATCAAATATAAAGAAGGTGAATCTATATTAATTAATTTCAGCATAAATATATGGGCTCAATTTAAGGATTCGATACCTTTGCAATTGATGATCTTGAAATTTCTCCTGTCCTTGACTTGGATTGGGAGCTTTTAAAGGGGTTGTAGTAGGGGCTCTCTTGCCTAAAAAGGAGACCCCATCGGAGTAATTTGCTCTACAATTTTTCCTATCGCTACCCTTTGAACAGGAAATTATAGGAGATTCAAATTCCTATCAACATTATCTATACTTTTGTTTAAAGGAAAGAAATCCTTCAACACCCAAATGCCGCCAATATTAAACTTTCACACATTTGCACTTGGATTTGTTGAAAGAATTTGGTTCAGATTTAATTTTGTTTTTCTTTCTCATGTAAAACTTGAAATTAAATCAAACCAAAACGAGAGTGAAAGTGGGTTAGAAGAAGTAATTGATTGGACCACAACAGATTTGATGGTCAAGTCACCCATGTCAACAAAATCTCTTTATGATGACAAGGAACACCACAACAACTCATCAGCTAAGAGTAATGTTTTAAGACAGATTTTGATTGGAGCTCAATGATAGTTGAATAATATACTCAGAAATAATTAAAAAATGAAGATATTTGTATAATTTACTTCCAGCACACATCATGCAATCAACACCAGAAAGTTACCAAACTTTCGCATGGATCACTTGCGCTTCCAAACTTTTCTAGATTTCCCAAGTGTGAAAAATCTGCACTTTCTCTTTCCCAACTCCCAAGTCTACTCTTTGAAACCGCATAGCAGGATTTCGATCCATGCTCTTGCATTTGTCAACCCCATCAGATTTCATGGTTTTTCGAATTTAGAGGTGTGAGAAACCTTGAAGGAGTCTCCCGGGATTCGGATCAAGCATAAGGAATGGAGTTCTCCCACGCTTCATTCCATGGAACCATGAAATCTGAAGCTGAAAATGTTCTAAATGCAATACTGCCTCAGTTGAAACTACTCTCTATGGCTGTCATGGGTCTAATTCTTGCCCACCGGAAATTCCAAGTTGTCCCGAAAGAGACATTCAAGATCCTCAGCAGGCTTGTTTTTGCTCTGTTCTTGCCCTGCTTGATCTTCATTGACCTTGGTTCATGCATTAGTCTCACCAATTTCATTCATTGGTGGTTCATTCCCGTAAACGTGGTTCTAAGCACTGCTATTGGCTGCGTATTGGGTCTGTTGGTGGCAGTAATCTGCCGCCCGCCGCCCGAATACTTTCGCCTCACCATTATCATGACAGCATTTGGAAACACGGGCAATCTCGCCCTTGCAATTGTTTCAGCAGTTTGCGACAGCTCTGATAACCCATTTGGTGACGATTGTTCATCGACTGGTGTGGCGTATGTATCCTTTTCCCAATGGGTTGCTGTTATTCTTGGCTGCACTCTCGTTTACCATATGATGGAGCCGCCATTGGAGAATTCTGAGATTGTTGAAGAAGGAGCTGAGATTGAGGAAATACCCACTGAGATCGAGATTGAGGAAACACCCACTGATAATCTCAGCGTGCCGCTTCTTGTTGAAGCTGAATGGCCAGGGCTCGAGGAGAAGGAAACAGAGAATTGCAAGACACCCTTTATTGCAAGGCTTTTCCATAGCATCTCCAGCATCTCAAGAACTACTTTTCCGGATCTTGATTCAGTGCAGGAAGGTCGAACGTGTTTGGCAGAGCCTAGGATGGTTAGAAAAATCAGAATTGTTGCTGGGAAAACTCCATATCGCCACATTCTTCAGCCACCAATAACTGCTTCGGCATTAGCTATTATTATAGGACTTGTTCCTGCGATTAAATCTTTTGTTTTTGATGATGACTCTGTAGTTTCTTTTATCACGGACAGTTTAGATTTTATGGCCGATGCAATGGTGCCTTCAACTATGCTTGTTCTTGGAGGAATGCTTGCTGAGGGTCCCAATGAATCTAGTTTAGGAATTCGAACCACCATTGGCATCATTGTAGCAAGGCTCTTAATACTTCCTTTGCTTGGAATTGGTGTCGTCATAACGGCCGATAAGTTTAATTTTTTGGTCTCTGGGGATCAAATGTACCGGTTCGTGCTTTTGTTGCAATACACAACACCAAGCGCCATCTTGTTGGGGGCAATCGCAAGCTTGAGGGGTTATGCAGTGAATGAGGCATCGGCACTCCTCTTCTGGCAGCATGTGTTTGCTCTGTTCTCCCTTACAGTGTATATAATTGTGTACTTCAACGTGATCCTTTCTTTTATCTAAAAGGTCTGTTCTGCGCTGTCTATATATCTTCTGCAGATACATGTCTTAAGATCTAATAAATCTTCGAAATTTTACTTCAGGGTGCACAGGATGATGCATAGGAGACTTGCTCTTGCTCTGCAATCAGGGGGGGGATCAATCAACAGTAAGTTTTTGCTCTGCATCTCTTACAATATGCAATCAGTTCAGATTCAGTTGTTTTGGAAGTCGAATTTATTTATTGAACTTCTCAGCAAGTTAGAATTAAATACACTACTCACTGACGCATTGAAAGATTTAGTTGAGAATATTTATCAAAGATTGGGCTCCCTTTTGTTTATTGGATCAGATGATACTGTTGAACCAGAAAAATCAAAAATCATGGGATAAGGCTAATTTTGACAAAGATCAAACCAATTCAAAACAAAACAGATAAGGAATAGCTTGTAAACTTACCTTCAGATCATCTTACTGTAAATGTCATCTTCCGTTTGTAATCATTATCATAGTATAAATGGAAGACAATCTCTCTGCTCAAAGCACCACAGAAACATTTTTACAAACAATTGGTGTGCAATCCTTTTTATTCCTGCTGAAAAAATGTAGAAATGGGGGAAAAAAAAAATGAAATCTTGCTCTGGTTAGGGTCGGAATGGTGGTTATAAGATTCCACATAATCATTCCTTACACAGTTATACCCTATCTGAAAAATGAATGATTGATCAAGGAAGTTCAAAAAGGTATTCTTGGAGTAGATGTTTGATGGATAGCCTAGGAAATTCAATAATGTTCTAAAACCATTTCGGCCATGTCTTGATTTCCTACTTTGGGCTTGGGCCCATCAAATTAGAGAGCCATATTGATATATGTGGGCTCCCTCCAGGGTCGCCCGACAAAGTGTATGGACTACTACAGTTTTTGGGCTTTAAGAGCTACCTGGTACTTGTCTTTAAGCATGTTAGCATAGGAGTGATCAAATCATAATTATTATTTTTTGAACTTTTTAATAATACTATTTTTCACACTCATTTATCGTACCTATTTTATATTGGTTGATATAACATATTTTAAGTTGTTTTTTTTTAAAAAAAAAACAAAAGTGATTTACATAAAAAGCTACTTAAAACAGTCACATCAACTAATGAAAAATTACTCTTAATTTTTGGATGGCTAAGGTTATATAATCTAGTGATGATGTACTTTGGATCGTAGGATGTTTTTCAAGTGTAGAGTTAAATAACTATTACCGATATGGATCATAGGATTTAGTCAGATGCAACATTACAATAAATATTAAGAAAATTGTCTTATATCCCTCTAAGTTTTGGTAATGTAACAGACAAGAATTTTAAGCATTTAGCTTTGACAATTAAAGAATTGTGTTTTGGCCAACATTCTATCCAATTTTTTCCACTTAAGCCCAATCAAAAGTCACCCCACTTGGCACAGATGACGTACTTGATCACCGATCCTAGCGTGTTCACAGTCATGCTCGAGAGGCCTTGCGCTGTTTACCCTCAAAGCTCGAAGAAGGTGAGTTTTGTAAAGTAGATTTAATGTATGTAATTCTTGCAAAGTAGATTTAGGCTACTTTTAGACAATTATATATAGTATTTAATTCCCTTCCTTCTTTTGGTTTTGATTGGTGTGAGTTTTTAAATTGAGTAAGAGTAATGCGATATACTACATTACTATCTCACTATGTTGACATGGCATTGGCAATAAATCACTTTTTTTTTTTTTTTAACAAGTACTGATATAATGGTGGGTTAGCAATTTCAGGTCAACACAGTAGGATAATGGTGTGGTATATAACATTACACAAAGCAAAATACTATACCTCTTATTCCACTTTCGACATCCCACCAGACTCATGTGGTAATGTTAATCAGTCGTCATTAAAAAAAAACAAAAGGGCTAATAGGCACTGTCACGTCCGCCTGTGAAATATTTGTGGTACAATATTTAGCATTAACCACCAAAAACAATACCACAAATCAAACCCCCCAAAACCAAAGACGACTCTCACATAGAGCATCATAGAGACAACAAACAGACCACACAACACCAGCCTGTAATAAATAGGTTGCATCAACAAATCTTCAGGCAAATTCCATAAAGATATTAAGACAAGATTCTCTCTAGTCTTAGAAAATTTTCCCTTCCTATTCTAGCCCTCACTTTCCAAAGAATTTTTTTTTTAAGAAGCGTCTCTTTAGTATTAGGCTGACCAGAGTGCTTGATCTCATTCCTTGTGCACCAAAGATTATAGATTATAGAACCCAACACCAGGCGGCATAGGATACCTTTGAGAGCTTTATTCCCCCAGTTACTGATTCCTAACTACACAACCTCATCCCATATTACATAAGGGTTATCCACATTGCATCGAAGCATGAAAAACTTCCAAATTCGATAGCTAAAACTGCATTCAAAGAATAAATGCTCTCTACTTTCAGCTTGATTATGATAGAAAAGGCACTTGACATCACCTTTATATTCCCATTTAAGCAAACGATCCCATGTAAGAAGCGTATCCTGCATAGCAAGCCATAAGATAAAAGCTTGCTTAAGAATGGCTAGAGGAAACCACACTAGTTTCCACCAAGCAGTCTCCACTTTCTTTTCTCTAAAAATCTGCCAAGTTTTTAAGCTAATATGGCAGCCCTTCCTTGAAGCAGTCCATATAGGCTTATCATGAAGGCCTAACTTTATTTCAAGAAGCCTAGAATATATTTTAACTAAGGCCTCAGATCTGGCTGGTCTCCAAAACCAAGACCAGTCTCCTTCATGCATGCTTGTCAAGTGTGCTTGCATTACATCCATGCATGTCTCACCACTGCATGCATGAAGTCCATTATTAGAGCATTCCCAATGGAAGAGCTAAATGTTACTTTTATCTAGAATAGCTCTTCAAATGTTCAAAAAACCTCCCACATTAGATGAGCCAAAAATATATGTAAAATAGATATTTGATTAGAAGAGCTAAAAAAAAAAGTTAAATGTAGCAACACTTTTTAAGGGAGCTATTTTATTTTTTAGTGTTTCTCTCTCCTGCTTTATCTTTTTCCCAAATCTTTTCTCACCTTTTTTTTAGAAATATAATAATCGGATGTGGAGACACTTAAAAATAGCTTAGCTAAACTAGATAAAAGTGAGTTTTAAAGAACTATTTTACATAAAAATATGGCTCCTCCATTGGGAATGCTCTTAGTAGCTAATAATTAACAAATATCCTCATCATCCATATGATGAAGTTCAACATATCCCTTTCGAGAAAAGTCGTCCTGCCATAACTTGAGACAATATTTTGTGGGATATGCTTTGACATGATCATTAAATAAGCTGCCCCATGCCATTTGTGTGAACACCATTGATGCCGACACAAACTATAATATTGTTTGCTTTGAAACAAAGTGATATGACATGATGCACCAAACACTAACCCATTTAGAAGTGTGTTCTGGTCTGTCAACCAAAGCTTGTCCAAGCAAAATCCTTGATCAATTTCATCTAATTCTGTATAATATATATAGTGATCATCCCAACTTTCTGACGATTCTTCCACTCACACACACGTCACTTGCTAGCAGGTCTTCTTTATGCGTCTTTCTCACGCGCTTATCAGCATTCTATAGATTCGGTTGATCCGATCCATCGGTTTTTCAAGCCTTCAGGGCCCAATCAAACATGATAGCATTTTCAACCAAATATAATTTACAATGAAGCTTTCGTTATTTGCTATTATCAACTATTCTAGATGAAAATAGTTCATACTGTTGACGAGTCCACGAGAGATACCATTCACTCAGCCTTTCTCCATAATGAGAAAGAGATGCATGATGCATGAATGCGGTTGAAAGGCCATCTTATCGGTTATTGATAATTTGAATTGACCATGCATGATGTGGATGCATGGTTTCATGCATGCCATAACGCATTCATGCCCTAGCCCATGTCGTCTCATAAAGCATCATTTATTATTATGGCTACTTTGACTTTCTATGTTGGACATCTATTATCTTGATCTTTGGGTAGTACGTGGGTATTCGGATTGAGATCTCTTAAATTTTTTTTAAAATTTTATATTTTTAAATTTATAAATTTTAGCTGTTTATTTTATCTAAGAATTTAAAATAAGTTATATTTCAGCATTTAATGAGAAAATATAACTTATTAAATTTTTTGAAGGTAACTTCATCATTAAATGCTGAAACATGATTTATTTTAAACGCTTAAATGAGATGAACGGTTGATATTTATGCATTTAAAAATCTCAAATTTAAAGAAAATTCTAGGAAATCTCAATATGTGGGTACTTTCAAAAAGGTTTCTTCAATTCATCAATTTTTAATGGTCTATTTTGTTTATTTCTTTTGTTACTACATTTGGAAGAGGATGGTTTCGACACTTTTAACCCTTCCAATTGTCATAATAAATATTATTTGGGAAAAGTCAACGATCTTCTTCAAACTATATATAATCTAGCTAATTAATAATATATTTTTTAAAATTTTTAATTGAGACAATGTCTCTCAAACAAGACAATATATATTGTCTTTCTTTTGCCGTATCATAAACCACCCGTTATCTTTCAATTATAAAAAGAGAAGTTACATTCAGCATCTAGATTCATGGGGTGTGCATTTTGCTCGAGTTTCACCTCCTGCAGGGTCGGCTTAGTAGTATAGACAACTTAGGCAACTGGCAATTGCCTTAAACCTCCTATTTTGTAAAAGGCCCCTAAAAATGCCCTTTAAAAAAGGCAAGAGAATGCGAAACGTCTTAAAAAAAGAAAATAGAGAAAGTCATTTGGCATGAAATCAAAATTCAATAGTGATCGATTACTAGCATATACTCATAGATGACTTTCAAAAGCACAATAGAATTTATAATGAATCTTTATTTGATAAAGTCTACTTAACCCCTTCAAACTATCACTTCATTGACAATTTACCTCCCAAATTAACAATTACGACAATTTATCCCTCAAACTACTAAAACAATGACAATATACCCTCTAATACTAACAAAATGACGATCGAAATTACTCTTATAAAAATTTTAATAAGACAAAAATACCCTTAAAATTTTGAAAAAAAAAAACTAATTTTTAGTATTTTTATTTTTATTTTAGTAAGGGTAATTTCATCATTTTGTTAAAATTCGGGGTACATTGTCATTGTTTTTTGTAATTTATGGGTAAATTGTCATTAAAATGGTAGTTTGAAGAGGTTAAGTAGACTTTAGCTATCTTTATTTAATTTTAATTCAACCATACATTTAAAAATCACTTATAAATGTAATAAATGAGAATGTGCTATCATTACTCATCTATTATTATCAACTCTTCTAAATTAAACAATCACTTGTTGACTAGTACAGCAGGTCTGCAGGTGGAATAGATGCATCGATCCCTTTTATGACCACCAAATCATATATATCATTGTAGAAAAGTTTCAAGAACTTCAACATAATCTTTTACCTGCTGTACTAGGCCTTTTATGACCACCAAATCAGATCATTGTAGAAAAGTTTCAAGAACTTCAACATAAAAATGGCAACATCCTCTTCCAATAATTTTCAACAAAATTAATAAGCTAGATACATAATCTTTTACACACATTTTAATATTTTAGCTTAATTAACCAAAATAGGGATGAGAGTGAAATCTCAAAGGCAATATCTACTGGCCTCCATGACCAAATGTGATTTTGACCTGATGAAAGCTACAAGAAATAAAACCAATCCCTAGTATCTTAATTCCTAATTTTTTTTTTTTTTGCTATACTTAGTTGTTGTGGGTAACTTTTGTGACAAGTTTTATGTTAGCCCCATTTGTCCGAATAAATGGTCGATAATTTAAAATTTATTTTAAAAAATTATTTGAACGCTAAATTTTAGGGAAATTTTCAAAAAAATCCTTATGAACTTCCATGCATTTTGAAAGTATATTCGAAGTTTAAAAACTCTCAATTAATAGTATCGAATCAATTACCCACTTCAGTTGAAATTTTTCGTTAAATCTTGTCAAAATTCTCAAAATACTAACTTTTTTATTAAAACTAATGTAAAGATCTAGGCGTTTATTTATTTATTTTTTTATAAAAAAAAATCTTTGCAAACTTTTTTTTATAAAAAAAATATATGGGCATTTTAAAGTTTTTGGCAAAAAATTAACGAAATTAGATAATTAAAAGTGAAATACCTTTAATTGAAAATTTTTAAACTTTAAAAATAGCATTAAAATAAGTGACAGTTCATAATTGGCCCTGAACTTTTATGTGTGATTAATTGATTGAAACTGGGCATTCACGTGTGATTAATTTATGACATTCCTACCAAGAACTTTTCCCCTTTACGTCCCTCGGCCAAAAACGTACCAGTTGTTGAGCACAGAAGAATGCATAAATGGTATTGAAAGGACATTTCAGTTATTTAACCAGACGTGACTGCCTCCTACTATTCCTTTTCCCCTTCATTGTTATTTGATAGCTCCAACTTCTAAAAGCAAGGAAATTGTTTTACGGCAACCTCCGGACTCACGATGAGTCACATGCAAAATATAAAAAAAAAAAGCTACTCAATAAATTGAATAGAGAACGTGAGAGAGAAGAGAATGTGTGTTATTGGGTATATCTTTTTTTTATTTAATGGGTGAGGCTTGTTGTCTAATATTCATGGCAAAGTGTGTGATTATTAGTTGCTTAGTTGAGACCGAGGGTGTTGGAGTGCCTTGCGCATGATGTACGAAGGTCTTGGCCGTAATCATATATGAATAATGAAATAGCAGACGATATAAATTTTGTAACACATTTCTCTCATTCATGGCTCTGTCCCTCGTCATGACCTTAACAATATAAGCCAAAAAAAAATCTGATACATTTATGTGGAAGCATGAATCATTGAGAAAAAATGGGTAAGTTTTTTAAAGTATTTTTACTCGTTTATATTGATTTCCAAAGAAATGGAGCAAATTTTAGGAGAGGGCAATGTCAAGGTGGGTCTAGATTTATATTAATGCACTCATATACAGTAGTACACTGATATCTTAAGCCCTGCAGCTGCTGCTCCCCATCCCATTCCTGTTCACACCCGCACTCACTGCTCAGATACTAAAAACAAACAAAAACGAGATGCTTTGACACAAAGAGCCAAAATCACGAGAATTTGCGATACGACAGCGAGAAATTGGGAACGTGAAAAGCGGTAGCAGTAAGAGGAATCGTGGAGGTCGTGGTGCTGATGGGTTTTTGGCTTTTTTCCGTTAGAATCTCTCTCTCACCTTTTCCTCTTCGTCCCACTTTCCCCACACAAACGAGAGAAAGAGTGTTTGTTATTTAAGTATTGGGTTTTCTTTGGTGCATTGGTGAGGATTGTTTGTGATTGTTGTTATTGTTATAAAGGAGGACACTCAATCTCTTGCTTCGTGTAAGCAAATAGGAGGAGGGAAAAGTTTGCTGCTTTCTTCTCTCGCAGAACTCAGAAGATCCCATTCCCATTCTTGTAAGTCTCTTTCTATAAGTCTTTCTAAATTCTCACATTTCTCTCCCTCATTTAATATTTCTCGTATGCCAATCATATGGTAGCTTTTGTTTAAAGTTTGTTCCTTTATTCATCAAGGTGACACCTTTTACACTCTGGCTCTCTCCCTCCTCCCTCTATGTCTGCATTTTGATATCCGTGGAGTTTTGTGCCTGATCTGGGTTTTGCTGCCACCTTGGTCCTTTTCTTTTTTTTTTCCTCCTTAAGTAAAATACTGGGTTGCTTTTATTTTACATTTTCTTTCTGGGTTTTCCACATTTCAATGTGGTCCACTATCTGTGTAACTTCTTTGAAGATGCATTTCTTAGTTGGGTTTGCTCTCATTTTCATCTTTCCCTCGTTGTTTTCTTGAAATCTTTGTCGCTTTTGCTTCCTGGGCATTTCTTTTTCTTTTTGTTTTTAGCTTCCAAGGAGCTGTCCATTTCAGATTAAAAGGTACCTCTCCTTTTAATCTTTTATTCCCTGTATTTTGTTGTTGTTTCAGCTTTATATCCCTTGTTTTATCCTTTTTGCTCAATGGTCCTATTGATTTTGATGCAGCTTCAATATCGCTCTTTTGACGTGTGCCAACAACTCCTTGGTTGGGTTTCTTCTAATTGATCTTCTGTACTAAATACTTTCTACTTGTGTTGGTTATATTATCTTCTGCCAATATTACTTGGGTTCTCAGTATTATTATATATACTTGTTTTTTTTTTTACGAATCACTGGTTCCTTTTTTTTTTTTTTCATCTTTCACTTGGTTGTTGAGAAAAATCCAGGAAATGAAAAGAAAATATTGAACTCCTTATGCTTCTATGTTATTTCAGTTCTAAAACATAGAAATAATACATGAATGACCTGTCTAGTGCCAAATAATGGAAAATGTAGGATTTACGTTTTTTTTTTCTTTTCCTCTCTCGTTTTCTCCTGCATTTCTTCCAGCACCTAGAGAAATCAACCGGTTTATTATGTTCGCCTTTGATGGATAATTTTTCCTCAGTTGAGAACTTTTTCTTTTTATTTGACGATAAGGGCTTTATTTCTTGCAGATTCATGTCATGTTCTCACTCTAGTGTAGGTATTTTCACAATTGTTTCGCTGGTTTCCTTGTTAATTCCATACTGGAATGCAGTGGGACTTACGGTACTAAATTTCGTTAATCTTTGGTAAAGCAGAAAGAGACTGCATGCAGGGTTGGCTTGGATATTAACTTATATTTCGTTTTTATTTTTTGAAATCAATTTTCTTTGGTGATTTGAAGGATGGGGGATCATTTTGTGTTGCTGGTGGATCGATTACTCACTGAATCTACTCTTGAAGCTGCTATTGAGAGCAAAAACCACTTACAGCAAGCCACGCCCTCAGCAATCAAAGATTATTTGAGTTCTTCCCATAGGATGGATATCAATACTCCAAGTAAATTTGTAGAGTGTAGGATTTGCCACGATGAGGATGAAGAGTCAAGCATGGAGACGCCCTGCTCTTGCTGTGGCAGCTTGAAGGTCAGTTGGTAGTTTGCTTTGGCAACTGCTCCTTTACTTGGAAATTTGAGACTGGATAAATTTATGTCGGTTGGGCTTATAAGGCTCTTTATGATACTTTTGGTCATTTGAAGAAAAATTATCAGACAATAAAAACCTGAAGGGTCCCATTTAGTGTAATAAAGTCACATTGTTTTCCATATATTGCTGTGAATTTTGGACTTGGTGCATGATGACAAGAATGCTTATTTATAAATTGATTTCACCTGTTAAAATCATTTTATACTTTTATTTCTTTTTAGTTAATTCCTAATATCAGCCTCCAAATTACGCACTGATCCCCAGCTTCATGTATCCCTGTATTGAAACTTCTAAACGTATGGTGTAATGAGTAGGTGCTTTTTCTGTGAGTTCAAAGACTTGGGTGGTGTCTTTACTAGTCTTTGAGACATAGAAACTGGAAGCTAGACCAAATTATTGGATACCTATGTGTGGAAAATGTGAAGGTTATTTGAAATTCCTTTTATACTGCATGATTCCTTGTAGCTTGTTTCATGTTTGTATTATTGTATATTACATTTAAGCCATGGCAAAGTTCAGGTCTGCGTCTATTCGAAGATTTCCTTCATTATATTTTGTCTGTCATACAAACATTTTGTGTGCTTTATCAACATCTAAAGTGTTCTAATTGAAGTTTAAAAATTTTGGTTTCTTTGTACAAGTTTGTGTATATACTTTTGGATATGCATGTAAGAAGCTTCTATAGGGTAAGCCATTTTATGGATTTTTCTCTTTTGGTTGCCACTGTATCATGGAATATGTTTCTCGCATTTTCTTAAAAGGAAATCCCCATTTCTGCATCTCCTTAGAAGCAGACAGTGCCTGCTTTTCTAAGAATGAACCTATATTTCCAATAAAAATGGGTAGCCAGCTGGTCTTGTGGTTGTCAGCAAATTTGCCGGCTGAACTATGGTAAATACAAAAACCAATCTTTTTAATTAGGTTTCGAGCATTAGTATGTCTTATAGTATGAGCATCAACAAGCAAGTACACCTTTAATTTGGACTTATAGTAATGTGGAGTATTAGCCTGGACTATGCTATGAATAGTCACATGAATTTATCTTTGGTGTTGATCTTGGAGGGTGATACTGATTGCTATATTGTCCTTACTCTCCCTTCTTTTTCTGGCATTTAGTGTTCCTGCTGGTTTAAGATGGCTCCTAACAATGACTAGATTGTTTTTTAAAAATGTTGCAGTTCGCTCACCGCAAGTGTGTTCAAAGGTGGTGCAATGAGAAGGGTGACACTAGCTGTGAGATTTGCCTTCAGGTCTGCCATTTGCCATTGTTTTTTAAGCTTGTTTCTGATTATAAATCTAGTAACTATGTTATGTTAAGCATATCAAATTCGAGGAAATGGTCCCTGGCTCTTTTCTGATTGAACTTCTCTGGAACTGCAGCAATTTAAGCCGGATTATACAGCACCTCCTCCTCTGTTTCACTATGGTGGTATTCCAATGAACTTCAGGTATTGTTCACCTGCGTGCACATAAAATTTTCAAATTTGTGTAGGGCAATGGAACTTGGATTTTGCTTAACTCATTGAGAAATGACAATATGATCTTTTTGTGGTTATCATCTCAGCGGAAATTGGGAGATTTCCAGAAGGGACCTGCATAACCCTCAGTTTATACCGGTGATTGCTACTGGTCGTGAATTTCTAGACACCGACTTTGAAGAGTATTCAACTCCCACTTCGAGAAGCCTGATATGCTGCCGTGTAGTTGCTATAATTGTAATCTCTCTCTCTCTCTCCTGTGCAGCCATGCAGGTGACTTAAAATATATATACAGAATTTTGCCTCCTGGTAGTTGTTTACTTGTTTTTTTTCTCAGTTAGCTGTGAAACATAGGAAACCCTTGCACAATTGGTTGCCTCACTTAGTTCTGAAAAAATTGCCCTAGAGTACATCTCGGTTTTATTTTTTTCTTAGGCTTTATTCTAAATGAATATAAAGTTATGAAGCTTGAAGAAAGTTAGTCATGTCTCTTCAGCCTCCTTGTGTGTAGAATTTATTATATTCCAGGAAAAAGTTCTTCCAGCAAATACTTCTTATCAGATCGACAGCCTTGTGAATTATACAACACTAACAACAAAGATAATAATAATGGTGATTGAGATAGACAGGACAGATGGTTACCACTTTAAGGTGACATGATACGTTACCCTTTTGGGCCCTACAAACCCAGTTGCTCATGCCCGCAGCCTTATTGTCTGAGCTAGTGGATAAGAGATATGATGCCACAAACTTTCAATTCCACACTAATGTAATTTATTTATAAGTTCAATAATTTTCATTTAAGTAAATTCTAATTACAGGTCCTGTTTGGTACTTCTTATATGTTATCAAATTATGATTTCCACTTTACCCTTCAAAAGGAATAAGTGCCCCCTGAGTCCTAATAATTGGCCATGTAATGTTTGATTGTTGTCAGATGTTAACACAGAAAGGTTTTGATTGAATATCCTTCATGTTCTTTTGAAACTCTTTGTTATTTTTATTTTTTTGGTTATTCACAAAATTGGTTAAGGCTTACTTACCAGTTGTACCACTCCTACAATCAGATTGTTCTATTTATCTTTTATTGTAGTTTATGGTTCTTCTGGTTTTACGTCATACTTTACCAATCATAATCAGTGGAGCTGGGGAGTATTCATTGACATTGTTCACGGTATGGCTGGCTAAGATTCTGTTAGTTTATTGAAAGAAGATTTGATGGTTTTATTGACATAAATAAATGTCAAATAAAAAATTTCTTGGTATTGCAGTTACTGATGTTGAGGACCATTGGGATTCTTTTGCCAATCTATATCATGGTTAGAGCATTCACTGCTATCCAGCGTCGCCGACACCCTCAGGTTAGAAATGTATCTATTTTTCCTAGATACACCTGCATGGATAAGTAAGCTGCACAAATTCACATTCACCATTTTAATCATGTCTTTCTTTGTGGGGACATCTTCCACTTTGATGAAGCACCAAAGTTTGCCGTCCATGTTTTTTAAACCTCACAAAGCCTCGAGTCCTACATCAACAAAGATTTGTGTGGATTTTTTTTTTTTAAAAAAAAAAAAATCAATGCTTTTATGTTACAAAATCATACTCTTTGACTTTAAAAGATTATTCTTTTATAAGTAATCAAAATTTTATAAAGAGCGAAAGGGCGCTATCCAAATATACAGAAAATATATAAGAAAAACACATAATCAAAAGAAGACAAGAGATCAAGAAAGTCAAGAAGATTAGAAATAAGTAAACAATTATGGGCAGTTGTCCATTGGTAAAGAGCTTTGAAGAAGAATGCATTTAGTTCCACCATTGTCCTCTCACAATTTTTAGAACTTCCAGTGTTTCTTTCTCTCAAGATGCACCACATTGTGGCAGAATTATCTTCCACACCACTGCACTCTAAAAACTCCCAAAATGCCATCTCCAACTTGTATAGATCGAGATCCACCACCTGTCGAGGCATAATCCACTCTAACCCACAAAGACCGAAGATAGAATTTCATAAGAACCTAGCAACCTCCAACCAAGCAAAGAGAGTCACTATCAAAGGAACCTTACTTCACCATATACTCCACTAGGGGAGGGAGCACTATTATGGGAGCTAAGAGTAAAATAGAAAGATTTGGTCTCAAATAACCCTCTCTTGGAAGGGATCCAAACAAGGTTGTATTCCACACCCCGTCTCATCATAATAGAATACAACAAATTGAAGAACGAGGAGAAGGAATCCACCTCCTACTCATGTGCTGCTCTGAAAAAACTAGCATTCCAGTGATGAGAATCATCAAAAAGCTGTAAGTGATCAGAAACAGAGGCGTCCTTAAGGTGAGCTATTTCGAATAACTCCGGGTACACCACCTTAAGGGCCTGGCCCCCACACCATGCATCATGCCAAAATCTAATCTTGTAACCATTCCCCACTGCAAAACTAGTGAATCTAGATAACACCCCACAACCCCTCCTAGTATTTTTCCAAAGACCAGCCTCATACAACCCACTTACCTCATTAGGACTTCACTCTGCATCATGCCAAAATCTAATCTTGTAACCATTCCCCACCGCAAAACTAGTGAATCTAGATAACACCCCACAACCCCTCCTAGTATTTTTCCAAAGACCAGCCTCATACAACCCACTTACCTCATTAGAACTTCACTCTCCATAGAGCCTTACTCTCTAAAGCATAGCCACTTCCCCAAGAGAACTTGATTAAAAAGGAGTAAATTTCAGTAAATTTCTGCAACTCAGGTTGTGTGTCAGATCTTCGACATCATTAACATTACCAATAGGGACCCGTTGTGATTTAGCCAAATTTATCCTTAAGCCTAGAACTGCCTCAAAACATAAAAATAAGCAACGCAAAAGACAAAAGTAATCCAGATTGGCCACGTAGAATATCAAAATATCATATTCAAATAGAATATGGGAAATGTTAAGCCCCACACCATTCCTAGACCACACGAAAAATCTAAATAAGAAACCCCTGTTCATTATAGTGGGGTAATCATCTTACTAACTATGACAAACAACAAAGGAGAGAAAGGATCTCTGTCTCAACCAAGAGAACTATTAAAAAATCAAGACAAAGAGCTATTCACCAACACAAAAAAAGCACACCGAAAAAATACAATGAGCTTTCCAGTTGCACCATCTCTCCCCAAAACCACACTTCCTTAACAAATGCAGCAACAAATTCTAGTTAACATGATCATAAGGTTTTTGATATCCAATTTGCATAGCACCCTCATATCTCATCCTACTATCGAGACATTCATTAGCAATAAGAACATACTCTAGAATTTGTCTACCTGTTATAGATGCATTATGATTGTTTGAGATAATTCTCTCCAAAACCATCTTCAACCTGTTGGCAAAAACTTTGACAACAATTGTATAAACTCCACCCACCATGCTAATAGGTCAAAAATCCTTTATATCAGTAGCCCCTATTTTTTTCAGCATGAGAGCTATGAAGGTTGCATTAAGACTTCTTTCAAACTTGCCTCTAGCATGAAAATCATGGAAAACATTCATTATATCTTCTTTTAAACTTCACAACAAGCTTTGAAGAAAGTCATAGATTATCGCTTGGGAACTTATCACTATTCAAAGCTTTCACCACCTCAAAGATTGCATCTTCTTCAAATGCCCTTCTCCAACTAATTAGCTCTACCTCACCAATTGGGTCAAAAGAAAGGCCATCCAATTTGGGTTGTCAAACTAAATTGTTCAACCTATCATAGAATTGGACAATGTGTTGATCAGTAGTAATTGAACAAGTGACCAATAAGGATTCAATGGAAATATTGTTATCAAGGTTTTTATTAGCACTCTATATGCTCTTGAGATAAAGTTATCTAGCAGATTGTTGATTATTGCCTATCGAAACTGACATTCTGATTAATTCTGTTTTATTTCTCTTATGTACTAGGACCCTCATCTCTCCCTTGCCATATCAGATGAGGCAAACGACTTGCCACAGCATCAATCACGTTTTATTCATGTTCTGTAGTTGCAGCTACCTATCTTGCTTGAAGAAATCCAAAAGTACATGTAAAAAGAAAGTCGCACCGAGGGCTGCAACAAGAAGGAAATCTACATTCCATATGTTCAGTTTTATAAGCCAGGTTGAAGCAAACTGTAGGGGAAGATGCTCATAGTGCTTGGTTCAATATTACCACTCTTGCCTGATATAGGAGAGGCATCCTTAGATTCTAGATTAAATCAGAAAGAAATTATTAGCGAAGTGCATCAACTATGGTATATGAGAGCAATGTGTAGAGTATAATACCTAAAGGGGTCGTTAGCTGTATATATATATGAATGCGCTACTTAAAAGAATGGGAGGCCAAAATTAAAGGTGAATATTAAACAAATTAATAGCTAATACGAGTAATGTGGGAGGGCTAGCAAACAACTTGACACAAATGCACAATCCCATCCCTCCCCTCTCCCCTCTTCTATTCAAGACTTTTGGCGGTTCCTCTCTCTCTCTCTCTCCAGGACATATCTTTCTTCTTTTTTTTTCTTTCTAATTTCCAGGACATATCTTGATTTGTCTTATACGGATCCTTGGCTAATTTTTCTACGAAAGTGAAATTACCCAATATTTGGCTAATCATGCAATGGCTGTTGCTTTGTCTAGCTGCTATCACTACATTGGAAAACAGGCATTGACATTATGAAATTAAGGTTTCTGTACTTAAATCATGTGCCAATGTAGCCTCTCTTTCAACGTAAGGAGGAAAACAATGCAGACCAATAAAAAAAAAGTATGTCTGAAATCACATTTTTATTCCCAAGTAATGCTACACACTCATTTAAAAGCCATATATGAAAGTGAAAAAATTGAGTGTAGAGAAACTAGAGCGCGTGTAGTATTACTCTTTTATTCCACAACTATTCAATAATGTTATGTGTCAATCTTAACTAACATAGAGAAAATCAAGGGTTAGTTTGGACTACTACAATAACATTTTGAGATAGTTATATAATAAAAATGTGGCATACTACTACAATAACATTGTGAGATAGTTATATAATAAAAATGTGACATACGGATAAAATAGTATTTACTCATAAAAACTTTCTTCTTATGTTCATTAATGTCGACCACAAATCTTATAGTTCAAATTTCAAAGAGGCAAATACACATAAGGATATGAAGAGATGATCAAGAAAATATCGAGACTAGGATTTTTCAAAGAAGTAAAAAATAAATGTTTCCATTTACTGGTTGGTCAAGAGATGCGCATGAAAGCCCATTTGTCAAATCCATTCCCAAATATGCATGTACTAGACCATATCAGTAAGGTTATGCCCTAAGTTCCTAGGCTGTAGATTAACCATTGCCCATCCCCATTTTCCAGGAGCCACAGACTTCCTCGATAATTCTGAGACCTAGCAGTCATTAAACATAAAAACTCGGAACTGTAGTGAAAACCCATGTCTCAAGAATCTTTTACAAGCATAATACTACTCCCGAAGACAAGCTCAATCATGCTAATTGCAGATTCGGAACTCGGAAACATTAAGAAAAAAATAAAAATAAATAAGTTGATAACGAAAGGATAAGACGTACTTTCAAAGAGAAATAAGTTTTACACCAACAAACTTCACTTAATGTCTTGACATCGAACCAGACAATTACAAAGAAACAAGCAAGTACATGGAAGACATCATCAAAGACAGTAATTTGTAATCCACAACTACTAGATGAATAGCTACGACAAGACAAAGACAATACAACAAACCATTTATTCCCAATACCAGACGCACAAGTAGACATCTGCAAGCAAAAGGGTTACACTCAAGTGAAATTAGAACACATCAATCCTCTTCAGATTCCGACTCAGCACTCTGGAGCCAATCAATGAAAGGTCGAGCATTCTTCCATATCTGAGAGTCCTTGTTGCCTCCCTTCAGTCCTCCTTGATACCACTCGACAATGAACTCTTCCTCCAAGATATCAGCATCGTAGAGTGCTTTCAAAACCAGAGCAATTTCCTTCATTGCATTTGTGTTTGACTTCCCACAAAACTCCTCAATCGCATGAAGCAAGAGCAACTGCGACCCCTCATCCTGAGCAATAGCAGCAGCAAGGTAGCTCTTCTTCTTGACCACCTCCTTTGCAAACCCTTTCTGAATGCCATCAAATAGTCCCTCATACAAAGCATTCATCTTTTCTTGTGCAGACTCAGAAAGTGACTCCAGAACAGACTGCAATTGCTTTGCTGAGATGCCTTTCTTCATATTTTCTTTCACCTCATCAGTCAGTGTCTTACGAGCGACCAAATTTCCATTTTCACTTGGTTTATTTGGTGCTTTCTTCTTCTCTGGCTCTTCTGTAGAGAGCATGACCATATCAGCTGTCGCTGCACTCAGTTGCTCTTGTATGCGTTGCCTAGCCGCCTCCGCTGATGTATCTGTTTGCCACTGAACATCATCGTCCTCATCTTCATCATCTTCTTCCTTCTCATCAACCTGACTGTGAGTAGGTGATGTGCGATCCTCATCAGAGCCACTTGCTTTCTTCTTTGAAGAGCTTGCTTTTGTCGTGCCATCCTTAGAAGAGGTAGTAGTAGTTCCCTTCTTCTTGGCCTCTTTCTTATGTTTCTTCTGCTCCTCATCAGCAGCCTCACCTTCCTTGAGTCGCTCCTTCTCAGCCCTCCTCATCGCCTTCTTTTCCTTGGATCCCTTCTTTGGTTCAGGTGGGTTCTTCAGAATGAAAGTAGTGAGTTTGTCCCTCATATCCACATCTGACACAAAACCACAAGCTGCGCATTTCAGTTGGAGCATCTGAGTTTTGGTAATCAGAATCTCAGTCTCAGGGTTTCCACAACCATAACACTGGACATATTTCTTAATGAAGTTCTCAAGAAGGCCAGCAAGTTTAGCAGTCTCATGGGCCCCATTAACAAGTGAAGTCCCGGTTTTCTCATCAAACTTAGATTGGGCTCCAAGCTCGCAACCAAAGTACTTTGTAGTGTAAGCAGCTGGTCTTGCCAAAGCCTTTGCGATATCGACCATGTTGACTACATTTGTCTTGATGCCATTTCCTCTGCCCTCAATTTTGGTAACCATTCTGGGCATCTTATACCTGTAGAAGGCATCATCACTATTTCCACCAATGTTCTGTAAAGCCATCTTAGCAATGCAGAAATTGTAGAGCAAGTATACTGGATGTCACAGGGAGAAAATGATGAGATTTGAAGTGTAGGGTGCAGCAAAATTGTCTTCTAAGGTTTTCTGAACAAGAGAAGATTGATCTTCGGCAGTAAGAAAAGGTTGCTTCCAATTGCAACCACCAAACTCAGGATATTCCAGAAATGGCCCGAGATGCATACAGTCAATCCTTTGAAATATGGATCTGTTCTTTTTTCTTGACGAAGGGCAGTACTCTCCTAGCAACCCAATCAATCCCAAATAGAAGGCGGCCTGTTCGGACATAAAAGAAACTTCAATCTTGACACCTTCACTTTGAGAATCTGCTAATAGCAGATAAACCAGCAAGCTTCCTGCATCAGCAATGTCCAGAATTAGGAAAAATACAAATGATAGTTGTTAACATTGCAAATACAAAAGAAAATTTTCCAAATACCAAAAGTACGGAAGTTATGATTCCAATAGGGCAGATAAAGAAGCATTCAGATTACTACTAAAATAAATAAGTATCAATAGCAGCAATAGTCATCAAGACAGAGACCAAAGAAGCACAAAATCATAACACAAGGTTTCTAATATTAAATACAGATTACTTTCTTCCAATTAAAAGTCAAAACTAAGTCAACATAACAATTAAGAAAATACTAAAACAAAATAACTAGGTGAATTACTATGAGCAACTTTGGGGACCATAACATAAACAATTTAACGCTTCAAACAAAAATATATTGCAGATTTTCCCTTACAAGAAACTTTTACTGCAAAGGATGATGGCAACATTTCTTAATAGAGCAAAGACATGCGTTATTAGATATTAAAGCACGATATCCCTATCTACCATAGCCCACACAAGCATAATACTACATTAACCTTCTATGCGCATGATTAAAGCACATAACGAAGCCTCATGTTACCCATCAAAACAAATTAAAATGGCTAAAGAAACAGAGATCAAAATGAAATAAAATAGAATCATAACCAAGCTTGTCATTCTTCTTTTTCTTCGCATTATCTCATACAACCCAATAAATCGTTCTAAATCGTCTATGCCAGAACACACCCGAAATTTTTTAAACTACTCCATATCAAATTAGAGAATCAACCAACGTGGACAGCTGTCAAATACTCTCTCTAAACAAAAACTACATAAAATTAACTCCTCAGAAAACAAGTTCTTACTTTAGCACCGAAGATAGTAAAGACGACTTGGCAGTAACAATGACCAGAGAAAAAGAACAAAAAAACGATTTTCCCCAACCGGTTTCAGATTAAATAAAGATAATAACAATTCCACGAATACGAACATCCATACCAGAAAATTTCAATAAAAAAAAAATACCATTTCATAGAACGAAAAGAAAAAATTCTGACCGATCAGCTAAATCAGACAGTTATTTGGTTTTACATTGTTAGGGGATCTAACGGGATTAAGTTGAGATAGCATAAGATCCAGAAATTATCCAATACAATAATTTCAAAGAGAAAAAAAAAATCATCGACGAATATCGTACAAAGAAACTAACAAATCGAGGAAACCCTACTGCCCGCACCTGCAATTGATCGAAATCAAGATCCAAAACTAGAGAGAGAAAGCGAGCTCCAAGGAGAGAGGGGCAGGGTTGCGAAATACTAGGGTTTAGGTGATTCAATGGCGGAAGAGAGAGGGGCGAGTGATGAAGGGTCACCAAGCGATTTGTTATATAGGGTTGGAAGCTAGAGGAGCAATCGTCAGCTGGTGCAAGTGATATTTACCGACTTGGTGGTACTGGATTAAGTGACGTCGTTTTTGTTGGTAAGTCGGCCTGTGTTCTTGATCAGGAACCGTTGATATTGATGTCTGATTCTATAATATTTTTCTGATTCTGGAATTACATATTATCGGTTATGATAAGATCAAGCAGATATTACTTTCCTAATTCAATTGTATTATTTTTCCAAATTGCACATTGTAAAAAAAGAAAAAAAACAAAAAAAAACAAAAAAAACCTCTTGAATATCGATGTGCCTTAAGGGCATGCACCTTATTGTCTTCAATGAATATCTCAATCGGTTGGGGATCACGTCTTATGAAGTGGAGATCACTAGTTCGAATCCTCATACTCCTTTTATATGAACATGTAAAAAAAAAAAAAAAAAGCGGCCTTTCACCTTATTCAAGTTAAACATTTTTTATCTTATTTTTCCTTAGAAACAAGGGGGATTTTCTAGTACAATATTTTTCTATTTTGTTTTTCCTTAGTAACCAGGGGGATTAGTTCAACATTTGCTATCTTATTTTTTCTTAGCAACAAAGATTGGAAATTTCTAGAATTCTATGCCCAAATTTTACATAATTCAAATAGAAAATGTGAAAGGGGATCTCAAGACCTAAGGTGCTTACGCACTTCAACCCCGCACCTTAAGCTGCTTAGACACCTCAAGCCTCAGGATTCTTAAAGCGTGACCAAATATCTTAGGCCGTGAGATCTCCTCTCTTCTTTGCTCAAATTCTTATTCGAATTTCAGGGATTGAGACAAAAGTTGGTTTTCATCAATTTTTTTTTTTTTTTGTGAGTCATTTTCATCAACTTTTATTAAGAGTTAATTACGCTTAGTCCCCTCAACTGCTACTCATTTATACATCGCTCCCACGAACTACCACATGTTACACTCAACATGCTTAAATTACCGATCATTAATAAAAAAAAACCATATTTGTTAGCCCATATCGTTAAAATTGACAAAATCCCAATCACGTGCCATTCACATTCAATAGGTTTTCAGCCGTGTCATTAACAAGTTAATGCCACATGTTTATTTTAAACCATGTTATTACTACATTGTATGAAAAATTACCAAAAACTACCCTAATTGAACTACCCTTTCTCCCACAAATAAGCATGAACCATAATTTTTCATTTTCTCCCCAAATTAAACAAAGAAGTAGAAGCAGCTTCAATGTTTCAATTTTCTTCCCAATTGGCACGAATTTGTCTAAGTATCTTTGTGCATTGGGGTTGGTTTCCAATCCATTTTCAATAAGGAACAAGGCTTGACTTCAAAAATAGGAAAATTTTGCATGATTGAACACTTGGGTTATTTTTGGGCATGGGTGAGTGATCAATCGCCATGAACTAGGGAACCCAAGTGTGATCGATCACAGCCATTTTAGTGCTCGATCAAGGTCAGTCATAATGAGATTTGAATATTTTAAAGATATGCATACACAATGTTTGGCCTATTTAAGCATCCTTAGGTCAACCCTCGCACCCATTTGGTATAATAGGGCTTTCAAATAGAGATAGAGATGTGGTAGCTTTGAGGTGGATTTTGGGAGACAAAGGCCCCACTAAGTGAGAATCACTGTTATAGTCTTGTAATCTATTGTTAATCACTATCTTTCTCATATTAGGTTGTGTGTGCGTAATGGGTTCATTTTGGAGTGTTGTTTATGCTTTTTTTCGGTTATATGGTGTACCTCAAATGATCATTCTTTCTTTTTTTCTCTCTAGCCACCAGAGAGAAAAGCGAAACCCTTCAGCCACACAAGGGAGGAGGGTTGGCCGTTTAGCTGCCTCCCTCCTCCCCTCATCCTCCTTGCTCCGGTGCTAGTTATTTACCTGATGCCTTAGCCCCGGTGCCTCCTCTCTTCCCCTTCCTTGCCGCTCATTTTCCCCTTTGTTTTTCCCCGTTTTTACCCCTTCCCTGCCGCTTTTCTTTCCCCCCTTTCATTTTCTGCAGAGGGCTCCTTGGCCTTGTTTTGGCTCTTTGTGGGTTCGGATTTTGTCTGTGGATGCTGCCGACCTGTGTCGCCGCTTTGCTGCCCATTATTAGGGCTTTCTTTCATGCATCCCCACCGCGTCAAGCTCCCACGCCCCTTACGCGGCGGTTTCCGGCCTGCATGGGTCCGGCTCCCTTCCGGCTACCATCTTCCCACTTTGTGCTCATTTTCCCTATTTTGGTGGTTCCTTGTTGTTTTTTTTTTCCCTTTTTTTTTCTTGTTTGTGGTTGTTTTCAAGTCCTGCTTTGCTTGTCTTCTCCGCGCTTGTTCGCCTCCCACTGTCCACTGTTGGGCCTTTCGACGCGTCCCCGCTGCGATGAGCTTCCAACGCCCCTTCGGTTTTCGATTCTCGGCGTGTGTGTGATCGGAGTGTGCTGTTTCTTTTCTTGTTTTATTTCCCTGTTATGTTGTTTCTTTAAGATGTATTTGTGTTTTTGGCACGTGTTTTTTCCCTGTATTGTTTAATTTTCCTGTTTTGTTCGGCTTGTAATAAGGCTCTTTCCTCTCTCACTCAATCTATGTTGCCTTCGGGTTAATTAGTTTTGGTCCAGACCTTTGGGTTGTGGATGTGATTATTATCCTGGCCTTCGGGTCGAAGAGGAAGAGTTTCGACATGAGAGTCTTTCCGCTCTCAAAGTCGATGAATAATTGTTATCCATGCATTTGGTTGAGTCTATCTGTCACATATCTAGTATTAAATCTGATTTTAGTCATAGGTTAGCGGATTGGTCTCGAATCTTGTATTAAACCTGACAATCTTGTAGTTTTATGTTATGGTTGCTTCAGAGCTTTGCTCTGAGATATAAGAGCTTTATGCTCGTGGCATTATTGAATAAAATGTTATGTTTTTCTCAAAAAAAAAAAAAAGATCATTCTCTCTCTTTTTATATGGAATGTTGTTCCCACTCCTTTACGGGGGAGGGTTTGGGGGTACCAATTTTATAATTGATTTATAAACTTACTAAATTAATGTGTGACTCATTCATTAGTAATCGTTACATTTCTCTTAATTAATTGTTTTGGTTTTCTCAAATGAATGGGGTTACACACCAGTTTAACAAGCCCCTGTTAGTAAAATATTTAGTACCCCTTGCATTTCTTTATTATATTGGAACAATTTTTTTTTTTTGTTTTTTTTTGACACGTTCACACAAGAGGGAGGATTCGAACTGGTGACCTCCGCTTCACAAGGCGTGGTTCCTAGTCGATTAAGCTACCTCTTGGAGACAGAACAATTTTTCCTTTGATGTTGGGTTATCCGCGTGGTTGAGTTATTATTCCCTGCAAGTGTTTATTTTTTTCTCGTTGGTGCACTTGTCTTAACTTATTAATGTTATGGCCTTATGGGCTCAGATGGAGCTGATTCCACTATTGTATTGGATTCTTTCCCAGAATACCATAATTCATAAATTATTTATTTATTTATTTAATGTGGTCATTTTTTTTAAATAAAATAAAAAAATATCACAATAACATCCTATGTGATATTTTTTATTTTTTATTTTTATAAAAAAAAATTATATTTTTCTTCAGAAAAATTGCCATTTTTTTTAAATGGTCATTATTATGAAGAAAATGATAAAAAAAAAAAAACCACATAGGATGTTATTGCTTCAAATTTTTTTTTTTTTAATTTTTAATTTGTTTTTAAAACAAATAACCATATAAGAGAAAAATTTGGCCAAAATTATGTCTATATCATTATAGCAAGGATATTAGCTAAATATAGATAATATGAGTATTTTTCTCTTCAAGCCCGGCCACTTTTGCGTTCATTGTATCACATTACAACAATAAAAATTTATTTTTTTTCTTTTTCTTTTAAAAATTAAAAAATAATATTTAAATAAAAATAAAGCGTAAAATAAAAAATTGTTGAAAGGTGTATAAAAAAAGTAATAATTAAAATGAAATTTTACACTTTTTTGTTAGATATTTTTATCAGTGGAGATGCTATGAGAGAGTGCGGATAATCTCATAATCAAAAGAACAAATAATTTTACACACACAAAAACAAATCACACAATAATACTTTTATATAAAAGTAGTTTCATGTATACCAGTAATAGTAACTATTCGATGTAGGGTTGTAATCAAATCGAACCGAGTCAAGTATTGATTCTATTGAATGTTTAAGTTCAGTTTGTTTAATTTTTTGGGTTAATAATTTTTTGGTATTTGAATTTTCACTTTTTTATTTTTTTTCTCCTGAGTTTTAAAACATGACAAATCTAGTACTCAACCTATGAGAAAAGACAAAATCAATACCTCCGTTAGTTTCTTCAGTCCTACTTAACGGAATTTCCACGTGTCACTCCCATAATAGGCCACGTGTCCTAAAAAGATAAAAAAAATTAAAAATTAAAAATTAAATATACCCATGCCGGTCGGCCCTTCCACGTCCGGTGTCTCCGCCGGAGGACTACTGTTTGGGATGAGCTCGTTAGAGTTTATACGGAATTCACAAATTCGGCCAAACTGTTCAGTTGAGAGTGTAAGTGTGTAGTCTCCTAATGGTTGTCGGAGAATTTTGAAGCTACGATGGTACAGATTCGACAACAATAGCAACTCTGTTTGCGAAACCATTCGACCCTCGTTGCCTCCGATGCTCAGGTACTTTCCGACCTCCACTCCTTTCCTGCTCAGTCATCTTCAATATTTCATCAGTACCGCATCCCACCTATTTGTTAAAATGTCGCAGAAGCTGAAAATTTTTGTTATTTGTTACTCTGTTCCATACCCATGTCGCCTTTGCTTCTGACCCAGATCCACTCCAAGACTTCTGCATAGCCTTCAAAGGCTTTGCAAGCGGAAACCCATCATGCAAGAACTCATCAGCTAACACGGTGGAAGATTTCATAAATCAATACATCAATTTCAAAGAAGAAAAATCAACCAGGAAAGCTTGGAATTAGTCTATGAAATTACCCGAAAGAACTTGGACATGTAATAGTGTCTGAAATGAAGATTTCAAAAATCAATACATCAATTTCAAAAAAGAAAAATCAACAAGGAAAGCTTAGAACTAGTCTCTGAAATTACCTAAAAGAACTTGGACATGTAATAGTGTATGAAATAAAAATAAATTCTTGTCAACTCGGCAACACATTTTTTCCCTTGTTTTCTCGGCAACCAAACAGAGGCAACTCGTTTTTTTTATTTATGACACGTGGCGTATTATAGGAGTGACATGTGAAAATTCCGTTAAGTAGGACTGACGGAACTAACGGAGGTATTAATTTTGTCTTTTCCCATAAGTTGGGTACTAGATTTGTCATGTTTTAAAACTCAGGGAGAAAAAAATAAAAAAGTGAAAACTGAAGTACCAAAAAAGTTATTAACACTATTTTTTTTTTTCGAACTCGAGCTTTTCACCGAACTAGATATTATGTTTAAGCTCTGTTCATTTATTTTTTAGCCGAGCTCAAGCTTGTTCACGAGCTACCAAATTAATTTAATTATTTCATATATAAAGTAAATATCATGATTGTTCAATGTTTTTTTTTAGACTCACAAGTCACAATTATAATAATTCAACTCATATATATTACATTATAAATAACATTTTTTTTAAAAAAAATATATATTTAGCATGTTCTCATTACAAAGTTAAAAATAATATAATAAAAATGAAGTTATACAAGCTTATACGAATTTGTATGAATCGAATCGAGCTTATACAAGCCGAGTCTACATTTATACGAGTTTGAATTTTTTGTTCAAGCTTTGTTCATTTAGTAAACGAACCGAACTAATTCAAGCGTGTTCACGAATAGCTATGCTCGGTTACTGCCTTAATTTTTTCAACGTTACGGTAAAAGTTAGTTTTTAAATCAACACTTATAAAAATAAATAGTAAATGCTAATTTAGGAGCTGATTTTTACTTGAAATCAGTTGTTAACAGTCTAGTAAATATCATTAAGTTCTTCTGGTAATAAAAGCGTCTTTCCAGTCAAAGCCATATAGCTGTGCGCTAGCGATTTATAGATGGATATGGCCTTCAAATAGGATCAGAAGCTGAGTTATAGAGTTTGGCACGCCACCACCATCGCGCCAGGATCTCAGCTCTTCAGTCGTCTCTCTCTGCATTCGCATCGGAGGTCAAGAAGCAGCGCTCCAGCTCTGTCTAATCGGTAACGCGGCCATTTCTGTGAATCTCTCTCTCTCTCTCTCTACACACACACACACACACACACATGTTTATATCTTTCTCTTTTATAGATCGGTTAGATTCTCAACCCTATTAGTGATTGATTCACGCTCTTATACGCATACGTTTTGTTGGTAATCATTTGTAAGAATCTTTATTTTGCGAATCAATGAATGTTAAACTAGCTCCGTTGAATCACTGATTCGTTCTTTTTTAATATTTTTTGTTATAATGCTATTTAAGATTGATTGAGAAAGAAAATTTATGGGATTCTGGGGCAGATCTTTGTCTAAAATCATCCATTAAAGTTTCCACTCAGTATTCCTAGACAAATCACGAAACGTAGGGACTATAGAAAATGAAGAAGACTGAGAGTAATTAGAGGCAACCAACTAGCTACTAGTTTTCTGCCTTTTGGGTCCTCCTCCTCAACCATGAACCTGAGGAACAAATTTATTTTATTTTTTAATAAAAAAGATGTAGGGGGATACTGGTTACTGGGTTTCAGGACTACGGATTTTAAATAGAAGTATGAAGCGAGTGAATAGTCTGTAAATGATTTCAGGTTGCCCAGTTGTTCTAAATGATTCCATTATCTTTTCAAAAAGTGGGTCGAATCAAAGCTTTTGATCATTTGCAATTCTATTACGGTCGTCATAATGTATGTATGAGAGATGTAATATCCATTAAGTAGGATGGTTTCTGATTGTCTCTTCTTTAAGTTTCGTTTTCAAAAGCTGTATGCTTTCTTCTCCTCTTACTTGTCTCCCTTTTCTGAGGAAATTTAGTAGTCGAAGGTTACATTTATTGGAAAATTTTCTACTTATCAAAATATATATATTGGAAAATTTCTAGTATGGGTAGTTATTTGGAAAGGTGTAAGCAGTTGGCATACTCTAAATTAAACAAACAAAAGACAAGGACGAAAAAGGTCAACCTGTCCTTGCATTGGACTAGAAGTGTGTTGGGAGATCTTAAATCCAACTCCACCAAGCACGTTTGGGTCATGTCCTTGAGGTGCTTCACCTTTCATTGACCGTTACTATGTTAATTTTGTATGTTGAGATATGTGATTGTGGGAGTGCTATGTCTTAGCTAAAATATAGTTCATCTGGGAGTAAAGAACAGTAAGGTTTTGAAGATATCAGCGTAAATTGTTGAACTAAGTTGTGATTTATTTTAATATGATATGATTAAGGATAAGATCCTCATAATGATTCTTGATGGGTTTGAATTTTCCAAAGCTTTTGTTCTAGGACTATGTTTCAAGTGTGCCGATAATACTACATGACTCATTTTGATGGTTGCTCTTTGTAAATATATAACAATTAAAATCAATTTGGAATTGAAGTGTTATAAAGGTCTTGGTTTGCATTCTCTTTTCCTTTTCCATAACTTAGATTTTTTTTTTTCATCCCCACAAAGTTCAATTTGGTGCCCTTATTTTTTGGCTTAATTATACAAGAAATTATAATGATATAAGAAGATATATAGTGTCTATGCACTAAGCCAGGTCAAGGCTTGCTAAAAGGAGGGGTTGGCGAGGTGTTGAAGTGGTTGATCTATTCTAAATCTCGTTTTTAGGTTTGGAGATCAATTGATTCTTTTTCTGCTTCTTTGTCAAGATGGTGCCATACTCTTATAATATAGATTTTTTTTTTTTTTTGATAAGAATATACAACTCTTATAATATAGATGTCACCATAGTTTCATTTTTCTACTCTAGACTTGAGCAGCTTTGTGCCCGGAATGGCTCTTGTATATTTTTCTAAATTTTCTTATTGCTTTCTTTTAATTTGGAAGAACTATCTGATGTTTTCCATCATGTACTAAAAGAAGTAAAGGCTCAGATATTCCAGTGTTTTCTCTTGATGACCTCTATTCCCTGCCCGGCCCCCCCCCCCCCGCCCCTTTTTTTGAATTAAATTATCCTTTTGAATTTTATTTCATTGTCTTGACCCTTGACCCAAAATGCAGATGCATGTGTGGTGGCCTCTTATTTATGTATTATCCCCAAGGATTAAGATTATATCTCTTCTTAAGACCTTATGAATCAACTTAACTGGTTTAATATTGAAATCGCTTTTGTGACATG
>NC_081545.1:29625451-29667058 GCF_901000735.1 Corylus avellana | reverse complement strand
CTTTTCTTGTTTTATTCCCTTGTTATGTTGCTTCTTTAAGATGTATTTATGTTTTGGCACGTGTTTTTTCCTTGTATTGTTTAATTTTCTTGTTTTGTTCGGCTTGTAATAAGGCTCTTTCCTCTCTCACTCGATCTATGTCGCTTTCGGGTTAATTAGTTTTGGTCAAGACCTTTGGGTTGTGGATGTGATCATTATCCTGGCCTTTGGGTCGAGGAGGAAGAGTTTCGACATGAGAGTCTTTCCGCTCTCAGGGTCGAGGAATAATTGCTATCCATGCATTTGGTTGATTATATTTGTCACAGATCTAGTATTAAATCTGATTTTAGTCATAGGTTAGCGGATTGGTCTCGAATCTTGTACTAAACCTGGTAATCTTGTAGTTTTATGCTATGGTTACTTCAGAGCTTTGCTCTGAGATGTAAGAAATTTATGTTCGTGGTATTATTGAATGAAATGTTATGTTTTTCTCAACCAAAAAAAAATGATCATTCTTTCTCTTTTTATATGGAATGTTGTTCCCACTCCTTTACGGGGGAGGGTTTGGGGGTACCAATTTTATAATTGATTTATAAACTTACTAAATTAATGTGTGACTCATTCATTAGTAATCGTTACATTTCTCTTAATTAATTGTTTTGGTTTTCTCAAATGAATGGGGTTACACACCAGTTTAACAAGCCCCTGTTAGTAAAATATTTAGTACCCCTTGCATTTCTTTATTATATTGGAACAATTTTTTTTTTTTGTTTTTTTTTGACACGTTCACACAAGAGGGAGGATTCGAACTGGTGACCTCCGCTTCACAAGGCGTGGTTCCTAGTCGATTAAGCTACCTCTTGGAGACAGAACAATTTTTCCTTTGATGTTGGGTTATCCGCGTGGTTGAGTTATTATTCCCTGCAAGTGTTTATTTTTTTCTCGTTGGTGCACTTGTCTTAACTTATTAATGTTATGGCCTTATGGGCTCAGATGGAGCTGATTCCACTATTGTATTGGATTCTTTCCCAGAATACCATAATTCATAAATTATTTATTTATTTATTTAATGTGGTCATTTTTTTTAAATAAAATAAAAAAATATCACAATAACATCCTATGTGATATTTTTTATTTTTTATTTTTATAAAAAAAAATTATATTTTTCTTCAGAAAAATTGCCATTTTTTTTAAATGGTCATTATTATGAAGAAAATGATAAAAAAAAAAAAACCACATAGGATGTTATTGCTTCAAATTTTTTTTTTTTTAATTTTTAATTTGTTTTTAAAACAAATAACCATATAAGAGAAAAATTTGGCCAAAATTATGTCTATATCATTATAGCAAGGATATTAGCTAAATATAGATAATATGAGTATTTTTCTCTTCAAGCCCGGCCACTTTTGCGTTCATTGTATCACATTACAACAATAAAAATTTATTTTTTTTCTTTTTCTTTTAAAAATTAAAAAATAATATTTAAATAAAAATAAAGCGTAAAATAAAAAATTGTTGAAAGGTGTATAAAAAAAGTAATAATTAAAATGAAATTTTACACTTTTTTGTTAGATATTTTTATCAGTGGAGATGCTATGAGAGGGTGTGGATAATCAAAAGAACAAATAATTTTACACACACAAAAACAAATCACACAATAATACTTTTATATAAAAGTAGTTTCATGTATACCAGTAATAGTAACTATTCGATGTAGGGTTGTAATCAAACCGAGCCGAGCCAAGTATTGAATATTCAAGTTCAGTTTGTTTAATTTTTTGGGTTAATAATTTTTTTGGTACTTGAGTTTTTATTTTTTTATTTTTTCCCTCCTGAGTTTTAAAATATGACAAATCTAGTACTCAACCTATGGGAAAAGACAAAATCAATATCTCCATTAGTTCCCTCAATCCTACTTAACGGAATTTCCACGTGTCACTCCCATAATAGGCCACGTGTCCTAAAAAAAAGTAAAAAAAATTAATAAAAATTAAAAATTAAAAATTAAATATACCCATGCCGGTCGGCCCTTCCACGTCCGGTGACTCCGCCGGAGGACTACTGTTTGGGATGAGCTCGTTAGAGTTTATACGGAATTCACAAATCCGGCCAAACTGTTCAGTTGAGAGTGAAAGTGTGTAGTCTCCTAATGGTTGTCGGAGAATTTTGAAGCTACGATGGTACAGATTCGACAACAATAGCAACTCTGTTTGCGAAACCATTCGACCCTCGTTGCCTCCGATGCGCAGGTACTTTCCGACCTCCACTCCTTTCCTGCTCAGTCATCTTCAATATTTCATCAGTACCGCATCCCACCTATTTGTTAAAATGTCGCAGAAGCTGAAATTTTTTGTTATTTGTTACTCTGTTCCATACCCATGTCGCCTTTGCTTCTGACCCAGATCCACTCCAAGACTTCTGCATAGCCTTCAAAGGCTTTGCAAGCGGAAACCCATCATGCAAGAACTCATCAGCTATCACGGTGGAAGATTTCATAAATCAATACATCAATTTCAAAGAAGAAAAATCAACAAGGAAAGCTTGGAACTAGTCTCTAAAATTACCCGAAAGAACTTGGACATGTAATAGTGTCTGAAATGAAGATTTCAGAAATCAATACATCAATTTCAAAGAAGAAAAATCAACAAGGAAAGCTTAGAACTAGTATATGAAATTACTCGAAAGAACTTGGACATGTAATAGTGTATGAAATAAAAATAAATTCTTGTCAACTCGGCAACACATTCTTTCCCTTGTTTTCTCGGCAACCAAACAGAGGCAGCTCGTTTTTTTTTTTTTTTAGGACACGTGGCGTATTATGGGAGTGACACGTGGAAATTCCGTTGAGTAGGACTGACGGAACTAACAGAGGTATTAATTTTGTCTTTTCCTATAGGTTGGATACTAGATTTGTCATATTTTAAAACTCAGGGAGGAAAAAATAAAAAAATGAAAACTCAGGTACCAAAAAAGTGAAAACTCAGGTACCAAAAAAGTTATTAACCCTAATTTTTTTTTCGAACTCGAGCTTTCCACCGAACTAGATATTCTGTTTAAGCTCTGTTCATTTATTTTTTAGCAGAGCTCAAGCTTGTTCACGAGCTACCAAATTAATTTAATTATTTCATATATAAAGTAAATATCAAGATTGTTCAATGTTTTTTTTTAGACTCACAAGTAACAATTATAATAATTCAACTCATATATATTACATTATAAATAACATTTTTTTTAAAAAAATATATATTTAGCATGTTCTCGTTACAAAGTTAAAAATAATATAATAAAAATGAAGTTATACAAACTTATACGAATTTGTATGAGTCGAATCGAGCTTATACGAACCGAGTCTACATTTATACGAGTTTGAACTTTTTGTTCAAGCTTTGTTCATTTAGTAAACGAACCGAACTAATTCAAGCGTGTTCACGAATAGCTATGCTCGGTTACTGCCTTAATTTTTTCAACGTTACGGTAAAAGTTAGTTTTTAAATCAACACTTATAAAAATAAATAGTAAATGCTAATTTAGGAGCTGATTTTTACTTGAAATCAGTTGTTAACAGTCTAGTAAATATCATTAAGTTCTTCTGGTAATAAAAGCGTCTTTCCAGTCAAAGCCATATAGCTGTGCGCTAGCGATTTATAGATGGATATGGCCTTCAAATAGGATCAGAAGCTGAGTTATAGAGTTTGGCACGCCACCACCATCGCGCCAGGATCTCAGCTCTTCAGTCGTCTCTCTCTGCATTCGCATCGGAGGTCAAGAAGCAGCGCTCCAGCTCTGTCTAATCGGTAACGCGGCCATTTCTGTGAATCTCTCTCTCTCTCTCTCTACACACACACACACACACACACATGTTTATATCTTTCTCTTTTATAGATCGGTTAGATTCTCAACCCTATTAGTGATTGATTCACGCTCTTATACGCATACGTTTTGTTGGTAATCATTTGTAAGAATCTTTATTTTGCGAATCAATGAATGTTAAACTAGCTCCGTTGAATCACTGATTCGTTCTTTTTTAATATTTTTTGTTATAATGCTATTTAAGATTGATTGAGAAAGAAAATTTATGGGATTCTGGGGCAGATCTTTGTCTAAAATCATCCATTAAAGTTTCCACTCAGTATTCCTAGACAAATCACGAAACGTAGGGACTATAGAAAATGAAGAAGACTGAGAGTAATTAGAGGCAACCAACTAGCTACTAGTTTTCTGCCTTTTGGGTCCTCCTCCTCAACCATGAACCTGAGGAACAAATTTATTTTATTTTTTAATAAAAAAGATGTAGGGGGATACTGGTTACTGGGTTTCAGGACTACAGATTTTAAATAGAAGTATGAAGCGAGTGAATAGTCTGTAAATGATTTCAGGTTGCCCAGTTGTTCTAAATGATTCCATTATCTTTTCAAAAAGTGGGTCGAATCAAAGCTTTTGATCATTTGCAATTCTATTACGGTCGTCATAATGTATGTATGAGAGATGTAATATCCATTAAGTAGGATGGTTTCTGAACTTTAGTACATCTTGTGTTGTTAAATGCCTCTCTGAATTGTATCCTAGCGTGAGGGTTCTACATTTGTAGACATTTTGTTGCCATCTCAATCATGTTACTCTTGGAATTTTCAATTTCATCATCCTAAAATTCTATTTTTCATAGAAATGCTTTAAGTGATTACTTATTGTCAAACTTCCTTGCTTTCAAAGTTTTAGTGATCCTGAGAGCCTATGTCATCCTGCGATCACTACGATATATTATTGGCTCAAGTTTCTGGGTTTTAACTTTCCCTGATTAATTTTTTAATTTTTAATTTTTATGGATTAGCATCTCTGAATTGTATCTCTTCCATGTGTGGAAGATACTTTATCTGTCAGCATATTCATTGCCTTCCCAATCAGGTTACGTTCAAGGTTTTGATTTCCACCATCCTCTTAAATGCATGGATCAGGAGTCAATTCTTTTCCCCCTTGGATACTCTAAAACTTCTACCTATGTTTGACCTTCACTGCTTTTAGATTTTGGTCCCTTGAGCCTGATTGTCTCTTCTTTAAGTTTCGTTTTCAAAAGCTGTATGCTTTCTTCTCCTCTTACTTGTCTCCCTTTTCTGAGGAAATTTAGTAGTCGAAGGTTACATTTATTGGAAAATTTTCTACTTATCAAAATATATATATATATATATATATTGGAAAATTTCTAGTATGGGTAGTTATTTGGAAAGGTGTAAGCAGTTGGCATACTCTAAATTAAACAAACAAAAGACAAGGACGAAAAAGGTCAACCTGTCCTTGCATTGGACTAGAAGTGTGTTGGGGGATCTTAAATCCAACTCCACCAAGCACGTTTGGGTCATGTCCTTGAGGTGCTTCACCTTTCATTGACCGTTACTATGTTAATTTTGTATGATGAGATATGTGATTGTGGGAGTGCTATGTCTTAGCTAAAATATAGTTCATCTGGGAGTAAAGAACAGTAAGGTTTTGAAGATATCAGCGTAAATTGTTGAACTAAGTTGTGATTTATTTTAATATGATATGATTAAGGATAAGATCCTCATAATGATTCTTGATGGGTTTGAATTTTCCAAAGCTTTTGTTCTAGGACTATGTTTCAAGTGTGCCGATAATACTACATGACTCATTTTGATGGTTGCTCTTTGTAAATATATAACAATTAAAATCAATTTGGAATTGAAGTGTTATAAAGGTCTTGGTTTGCATTCTCTTTTCCTTTTCCATAACTTAGATTTTTTTTTTTCATCCCCACAAAGTTCAATTTGGTGCCCTTATTTTTTGGCTTAATTATACAAGAAATTATAATGATATAAGAAGATATATAGTGTCTATGCACTAAGCCAGGTCAAGGCTTGCTAAAGGGGTTGGCGAGGTGTTGAAGTGGTTGATCTATTCTAAATCTCGTTTTTAGGTTTGGAGATCAATTGATTCTTTTTCTGCTTCTTTGTCAAGATGGTGCCATACTCTTATAATATAGATTTTTTTTTTTTTTTGATAAGAATATACAACTCTTATAATATAGATGTCACCATAGTTTCATTTTTCTACTCTAGACTTGAGCAGCTTTGTGCCCGGAATGGCTCTTGTATATTTTTCTAAATTTTCTTATTGCTTTCTTTTAATTTGGAAGAACTATCTGATGTTTTCCATCATGTACTAAAAGAAGTAAAGGCTCAGATATTCCAGTGTTTTCTCTTGATGACCTCTATTCCCTGCCCGGCCCCCCCCCCCCCGCCCCTTTTTTTGAATTAAATTATCCTTTTGAATTTTATTTCATTGTCTTGACCCAAAATGCAGATGCATGTGTGGTGGCCTCTTATTTATGTATTATCCCCAAGGATTAAGATTATATCTCTTCTTAAGACCTTATGAATCAACTTAACTGGTTTAATATTGAAATCGCTTTTGTGACATGTTGGATTTGTCACAGTCTGATATTTCTACTAAAATGCCAATGAACTCCAACTATAATGGCACTTCCTCCTCTCAAAAAATGGGATGGAGGATGACGTCTTGGCTTCAACACCCATTGGATGCGTATTTAACTTACCAATAAAAACAAGAATGACGGGACAAATAAATGAGAAATAAATAAATCTTCTAAAATATTAATGTGAACAACTGGTTTACTGTTGCAGCTGTTTGGTTGGGTGGTGCAAGGTCATTATGTCTGGCATGGAGGATGTCAAAGAGCAAGAACGGGTGGATGGAGATGTCCCCCAGGAGTGTGAACAATCCATAGTTTCATCTCAAGAGGAGGTTGTGTTCATATTCTGGATTTCTTTACACAGTTGATCAATTAATGACTTTATATTGCATTCTTGGAAAGTTTTTAATTCCGTGGGTATCTTACAGTTGCAGCAATTTCTCAAATAACTTCTGGTTAACTCAGTTTATGGTTTTTGTAGGAGGTGAAGAAGAAATATGGGGGAATAATGCCCAAGAAACCACCACTCATTGCTAAGGTGATTACCAATTTTGAGATTGCTGATGGCTCTTCTAGTCTTCTTTGTTAGGGTTTGGAAGAGGTGTCTATCTGAGTTGGTTTTTAACTAAAGTTTGGGCTTTGATATCAGGACCATGAACGTGCTTACTTTGATTCTGCTGATTGGGCTCTGGGAAAGGTACTTTGCATGAGTATCACAATCATTTTACTTGTCATTGACAGCAGTGGGGAACATGCATTAAGTTAACTAACAGGTATCTTTTACGCTTTGGGCAATGACAGCAAGGTGCTGAGAAGCCCAAAGGACCACTTAAAGCCCTTCAGCCCAAATTACAGGTATTAATTTAATTTTGTATTTTGTGGCTGCGTGTAGTTTGCAACGATTGCTGTTCTTTGTGTATTATTGCGGTCAATAATGCGTAGATTCTGCTGCTACGAGCTAGATTGCATGATAGGCATTGACCTTCTTGAATGAAGTTGTCAACAGAATGAAGTTGTGGTTGAGCTTTTATTTATATATTTGCCGAGTATTTGCGTTTAAATTTGGATTCTATAATGTTGGCAGCTTTTCAGGACAGTGGACTTGAAGTTGTTAATTGTCATCTAGATGCTGCAATTGGATCTTAATTGAAACTAGAGCAATTCACCAAGCTGCTTCTATAAATTATGAGGATTAACTAAGTAATGAATCAAAATTTTCAGTTGGATTTAGAATTTACTCAATTATTACCTACCAGCTTAAAAACTCAACTTTGTCAGATAATGCTGTTCTTGAATGTTAGGTGAATCTGGACCTAAGCAATCTAATTTTTGGTTAGAATTGATAAAGCCGATCGCTCTTTAGAGGACCTAGACAATTATTACCAATTTTTTGGAGTACATAATATAGAAGTAACCGATTATATAGTGGATTTGAACATCAGCATTCTAGTTTTCAGCAAAATCGATGATACCGATAATCTTATTATATAACTGTTACAAGTTTATTAATTTATATCATTCTAGTAACTTTTTATTGATACATAATGCAAATTCATTCAAAGGGTAGAGGGGTACAACCGTAGCACATATGAAGTATACACAGATAACCCATACAATGTAGAAAAAGAAGAACAAAACACCAAAAACTCAGAAAAATTAGAAACAAGCAAACTATTCCATGTTAGTCTCCATAACTCCAAAAACTCATCTTCTTTATCTCTAACATCACAATGTCATGATCGTCAAAGCTCCTTGCGTATTACTCTCTCCAAATACCTCAAATTAAACACAAAGGAGCCAACCTCCATATTTTCAAAACAGTATGGTGTCCCAATTGTTCCCTCCAACTCTCCAACAACTCGCTCGCCCACGAGGCATGACCCATGTAACACCACGTACACTTATTGACCTAGAACTTATATGGCGTGGATAAATTCAAACAGCAAAAGAAGCTAGGAAATTTAATTCCTTTCAAGTGACTTGGAAGTAAACTACAGTTTTTTCTCTGGCCCTTAAAGGTGAAAAGGTAAACTACAGTTTTGCACTTGGTTTCTATGTGGGATATCAAGAAACAATTGATAATTTGTTTATTCGTTTATTTATTTATTTATTTTGATAAGTAAAGGAAATTTATTAAAAGCGCAAGGGGGTGTAGCCCAAATATAGAGGAAATATGCAAGAGAAACACCTTGCAAATCAATAACAAGAAAAAAGAGAACATAAATTTGCATAGCTAGAGACATGGAGAAAGGCACTAACAGAGATTCACTCAAAAAAGGTGAAAACAATTCCGTAGATTTGAGCTCTTTCTCTCTTGATCATCGAAGCTTTGAGTGTTTATTTCTCTCTAAATGCACCACAATAAAAAGGAAGGAATTGCATTCCAAATGATAATGTTGTCATTCTGGCCGACCCTTCAATTCCAACACGCCAAAAGATCCACCATCCCAAACATCTTCCCTAAAACATCTGAAAAACTATAATTTACTCTACCCCAAACATTTGAAAAATCCTAATCCACAGCTCTCTTACGACATCACAATGAAGAAGAAGAAGATCCGGAGTTTCTTCACCTTTTTAACACATACAACACTAATCTAACACTATGATATGATGCTTGCAAAGATTATCCAAAGTGAGAATTTTCTCAAGGGAAGCTAAGTAAAGAAAGAAGAACCGTGTAAAAAGATTTAACCTCAAATTATTTTTGAGGGTGTCCACCATAGTCTACCATCACCCTCTCGACTCTCTCTAGCGGAATACGAAACATTGAAGAAAGAGGAGACAAAGTCCTCCTCCCAATCATGCATCAACCTGGTGAAGTTAATGTCCCAATGAACCGCATCATTGCTAACACATTAGGTTTTAAAACCAAAACAAACCAGTCTGCAACTGGTCGGCTTGAATTAGTTTGGTCTTGGGTCTGAGGCAATGCTCTGAAACTCATTCGTGTTGTTTATTTGTAATGACAACTTGAATAATTTGGGGTCCAAAATTAATGATTTGAATCATATCATTTCAGTAATTGAACTCAAGTTTGGAGCATGTAGCCAAAAAGCAAGTGCATGGGATATTGGGTCATTATTAATGAAAGTATGCCACATATCCTAATTTATGTTATATCTAAAATGTATAGTGAATAATGTTGGATTAGTTCGAGTTTTGTGAAAATCCCGAACTGAAACCAAGCCAACCTCCCCTCTTTGCTTTTCAGGTTTTAAAACCAAAGCAATCCATCAGCTTGAGGAAAACCACCCCAAGCTTCTTGGTTTGGGTTGGGTTGGTTGGATTGTCAGCTTGAATGTACACCCCCGGTTTTAGCATGTCCATATCATTGTTGCTATGACTATTGAATGACTAATTCTATAGTTTGAAATTTATTCCAGTATTCTACCACAATCTAGTTAAAAAAATGAGACATCCTTCGGGTAGGGTGTGTTACACTCAAACGCGCAAACAAACTCGTGCAAGCTTGTATGCTAGACACAATGTGCATCGAGCCAAAGTCTGATTAGATAATGCTGATCATTGCAAAGTTGTAGGTCCAAAAGAAGGTTTAGCATGGGTTGGGTTGTTGAGGCTACTGACGGATGCCTGCATAATGGTATTAGAATTATGGCTTGGATTAAATAGAGCTAAAATTGCACATCTTTTACCGGGCCTATCCTTGTATATTAGCTTTCTTTTAAAATGAGTAGAATATTATTTCTATTCTTAAATTTGTATGCTGTTCATGACAAGCTATTCTCGGTGCATTTTGCATGATTTAGCCCACACAACAGCAAACGCGATACCGGAAGTCTCCTTACGCTCCATCAGAAGATGGTGAAGGTTTGCCACCCTATTAACTTTGTAACTTTGATTGCTAAAAACTCATTAAGCTTTACAGTTATTTTTTAAAATGTCTTCCTTACCATATAATATTTTCAGGGGAAAAAATAACCTTTTTTTCTCTGTGTAGATAGAGGAAGCGCTCCATCTGAGGATGGGAGTACCAATGTATGAGACTGCTGTTGGTCTTTGTATCTTGTGAGGACTGCTGATTATTATTCTGATACCTACATAGGTAATGAATACCTTTCTGTTGTTCTCCGGAATAAATTTGGTGAAAATGTTTTGTTGTTAGCTTAAAGGAACAAACAACAATAATAATGCAGTTGAGATTTATGGAGCTATACTTTTTTACTATTCCATGTGTTTTGCTGGTGTGGGACATTGTTGCTCGTTTTATGATAAATGAAAAGAAGAAAAAAAAAAGGCTTACTAGTGACCAGAGATATATTCTATTCTTACACTTATTGGGGTGTGTGGTTGCACCATTGATATTGAAGGGCCGTTTGTATTTTAAATGGGATTTGAAAAATCATCTTTTTAAATATAATATGAGAAAAGATTTGCATTCACCACGTTTCTATCTAAATTCAATTGTCGAGGATCATTGACATGTTTGTCTTTAGTGTGAAAGGTATTCAAGTTTTGGTGCCCTTTTTTGGACTTGTATGTTATATAGAGGAGCATGATTAGATTTTCATGTCATTTATATTATTTATTTCATGGAAAATCTAATGGAGGTCTCACATTGTAAAAGAGCCTAAATTGGGGGGTCTTGATCTCAAAAACGCGAAAAGCATAAGGGTTCCATCAATATTTTCCTTTCTTTTATTGCCTGAAGTGTCGTTTACTGTCTCTTAGCTTGCTTGAAATGGTGGGAATTAGAAGTTGACTCAAAGTAACGAGTATGTGTCAGGCTAAGTGCATGCAGCTTGAATTAATTAAATTTACTCTTTACCGATTCATCTTTATATGGAGACAAGTCAAACTGGAAGGTTTTACATTTTATTTTTAAGGGCTGAAATTTGCCCCTTGAATAACTTGTAGGCTTGTAGCTATATATGCATGCATTGAGCCTGTAATTGCAGTGGAGATAATTAAGTAAGGAGTAATGATATAAGTAGGACTAGAGTTCTTTTAGAGTCATCGCAAATGTGATGTGGCATTTAAAATTACCAATCGATCAAAATTCAATAATGATCATCCCAAATTCAATGGTAATTTTAAATGTCACATTACATTTGGGATGACTCTAGGAAGACTGTAGTTCTCCTTATATCATTAACTCTTGAGTAAGAGTTTTTTCAAGGAAAACTGTTTTCGCTAATGGACAAAGTTTTTATCCTTTATAAAATTGTGATGTGTCCTAGGAAAACTGTGTCCCCTTTGGGATAATAGTTTGACATTTGAGAAGAAATTGTCCATAATGTAAAATCGTTAATTATTGACATGAGCCTTTTACCTGTAAAAGGAATATCTTTTGTTATAATTGAAAGATGATAATAAGCATTAAATTATTGGTTTTGCTATGTATCAAGGCTAGCCTATGCCAATAAAAGTTATGCCGTTCTTGTAAATTATATGCATAAAAATTTAATAATAAAAAAAATATAGCCATATTTGAATCTATTATCTATATGAAGTTATGGACAACCACCGCATCCAAATAGTGTGAGCATTCTCATTTGGTTAGTTAAAATAATTCAAATGTTATTTTAGCTAGTTGAGAAGTTAAAATAAATGGGATCAAAATGAGTTAGCTTACCAAGTGGTAGAAACATTTGGTAATATGTTACCGTGCTCAACAAATTTGATGAGCACTATTCACTCCAAATATGAGAAAAAAATAATAATAATAAATAAATAAATATAAGACCCAATTTTTACTTACATAGCACAAAGTTATATAAGAATTGTTTCAGGTTTAAAATTTAAATTTCAAAAAAGAGACAAAAATTAAAACATATGTCCGCAAAAGTTGGGTCTTATCCTCTCAAAGAAGAATAAAAAAGTAAAAAAATTATTGAAAAATAATATTTAAATAAAATAGTAAAAATAAATATCTAAAATACAGAGTCGGGTGCACGTGTCAAATGGAGAAAATAACATGCACAAAAGTTTACATGCATCATTGGACCAATGAATAATAATTAAAAAAAAAAATTGGACAACAATTTTAATGTCAAATTAACGGGACACCTTTTTCGGCTAATTGGATATAGTCGACACAAGCATCGTTATAAGACGAAGCATTTCTTTCCTCGTAAATCTGACTCATCTCCTTAACAGCGGTGACACCTTTCAAACGTTCACGAAATTCTCAAATGTTTCTACCTATTTTTTTAATCACGATTTAAGTTTTTTAGGCACAATTCGGCCGGTCAAATGTCACTTTATCTATGGCACATTTACATAAGATTATCTTCTAATTATTTTTTTTTGTAAATATGAAAGGCCATGTGTATCGGCCACCTGGAGCAGTCAGTCCAAATACGTAACTTCGAAGGCAGCATAATAAAACTTTATTTATGTAATTTTGGCCTTAATGCACTATACATTAATAAGAATTAATCCAGCGGACTTCATACGTCTCCCCACGTTCATGGATCATCCCTATGCTATCAATATCATTGCTTATGGATACTATTTTATTATATATATATATATATATATATATAGCCAGAGACCAGGAAAAAAGGGCTACGACTCTGTTCTCTATAAGAGAAAACCCACATTGAAAACTGATTCAGAAATAATTATAAGCATTGGGTTTTAGAATTAATTGCTGATAATTATATATATATATCTGAAGAAACAGTATGGCTTATTGTCTACCATCTTTCTGTGTTTCAATAAAACCACCTCACAAGCACTATAGTCATCAAGCAGTGCAAGTAAGAGCTCGGAGCTTTGGTGATGAAGGTAACTATATATATTGAAGGGAGTTAATCTGTTGTGTTTATGCTTATACGTACAGAAGTGAATATTCAGCTCTCTTTGATGTTATTTCATTGCTTTGGATTGGCAGGAAGATCAAGTAATATTGTAGATGCGAATTTGGGTGTTCTTAGAGAGAAAATAGAAGTGCTTAAGAGGAAGGAGAGGCTTCAGAGGTGCTCCAAACGAGAAAGTGGATGGAACTATGTTGGTGGATATGATTATAAACTCAAAAGAGATAGAGAGATGTCACACTTCTTTGAGCTTGTAGGTTTGGTTTGTAGGGCTTTTGGTCTCACCTCCCTTGCTGGTACTGTCTGTCTTTTCCTTGTATCCTTCTTTTTTCATCTCATTCAATGGCTTGTATGCATTTTGTACAAAATGTAATAAATGAATCTCTCTCTCTCTCTCTGTGTTTTGTATATCTCTCTTAGGTTGGTTGGTGATGATGTTATCGTTGAAACCCTAAAATTTAGAGGCTTTTTTGTTTACAATATTATGTTTATATAATGACAATCATCTTAACATCAGACTAAAATCTCATTAATAGTGGCACTTGCACCCATAAATTTATTAAGTAAAAAAAGAAAAAAGTAATTAATCAACCTTTTCAACAGTTTCTATAACTTGGCTGGTAGAATATCAAGTAACAAGTTTCATAGAAATGAAGTGACTCGAGCTAAGACTTCCTTTCCCGGCCACCAGCTCTGTAACTACTTTCTGCGTCATTTGGTGCCTCCGAAGACTGAGAAAGAAGGTAATTAATTTTACTGAACATCTATTAGTTACTTACAAAAAAAAAAAAAAAAAAAAGAACAGAAAATATCTATTTATTATAATCTATCCTCCTCTTCACGTACTTGTTTTTTTTTTTTTTTAATTGAATAAGGAAGGGATTACAGGGAATGATTCTTTCTATTCCTAATCCGAAAGGAAAAAGGAAGAGACGATCCTAAAAACGAAAAATGGGTGGGCTCCTCAACAAAAGACCCAAAACAAACTAAAGCAGTGCGAAAATAATTACAAAACATAGGAAATGGGACAAACAAGTGACCCGGTCCTCTCAAGGGGCCGGGCCGTACAAGGTGGTTTCAGAAGCAAAATGGGCACAGATTAAGGCGAACCTATCTGAACCTCCACTTGTAACTAGCAACAATTGCCGGAAGAAGGCTGAAGCAATAAAAGCATTGCTAGAGTCCGTAACTAGGACTGTTGTAAAGAAAGGAACCAGTACAAATTAAGTTACAAAAGTCTCCACTAAAGAAACCAACCAATAAAAAGCTAGGAGACAGTAACCCACATAGCACAAAAGCAACAAAAAACGACAGTACATAAGAACAACAGGAAAGCAACAAAAGACCAAAAAACAGTAGCAACGGCTGGGGAGCGAAGTTTGGCGAACACTGGCAGGTGCGTGAGATCCATGCGCTAGCACGTGGTGGTCGGATCTAGCCAGAGGAGGTGGCGTTGGGAAGCTGAGAGGCCGAGAACTGAGGTGAGCTAACGTGTGATGGTTGGAAACTGACCAAAGAGGCTAGATCTAGTTTTGAGAAAACTAGATCTAAAAACACCACCAGTTTCGAGGAGGCGAGCGGCGCTGCACAGTGGTGAATGGACGGCGACAGAGTGGAGGTTGAGTAGAGAGGATGAAGGAAGCCTGAACTCCTGGCTTGGTCGGAGTGCACAACAACAAAAATAACAAGAAAAAAACAATAAAACTATGAAATATAAACAGAGAAGAGGGAGGAGAATGGAGAAAAACTCCATATCTCCTCTCCGAAAAAACTTCACTAAGGAGGTGGCTGCTCTCACCAGGGAGATGGAAGAAGAAAAAAAACTTAGGTTTTAAACCTCTCTCTCTAACTTTGATGAAACTACGTTTCCACGTACTCGTTCTTATTCCTTTATTTCCCTTTCCGTTTACATTGGCCATCTCTCTCTCTCTCTCTCTCTCTCTCCAAACGCAATCTTACAAACTCACGGCGTTGTGTACTTTGCCTTGGGTTTATATATTAATATATAGAAGCCGATGAAAAAACATTCAATCCCTATAATGTCATGTAGTATCACCATCGTCATTATCATCAATTTATATTTTCAGGCTATTGGAGATTTATTAAGCCTGAACAACATAATGGAAGGTAACCATTTCCCAACATATTACAGGTAAATGCAATGGCAAATTTAGTTTGTGCATGAAATATTTTTTCCTAGTAACCTAATTCTACATGTTAATAGCAGTATAATCTAATTTCTTCAAGTTAATTAATTACAAATAGACGTCACATTAGTTCCCTAACAAAGTAAATCCCCGAGAAACCTCATTTTCACATGAATCAGCAAATCTCATTGTCTCAAACAAATGAACTTACACAAGTCAGTAATTTTCCACTTTCTTCCCACGCACATACACATGACAAACATAAACTGTATCAAACCATTTGACCAAAAGTATATCCAACAAGACAAAAGGATTCACAATTTCAGTTCCGTAAAAATGCCACAGTGGCAACACGTGATCCCACGGATCCACCGAACATGAATGTTGGATATGAACGAACATGATTCAGGAATCGAAATGGAGGATCTCTGCCAGCAGGTTCCTGTGACACACCAATCCTTCTCTGATTGAAACTTTCCACTTCTTGTACCAATTCATCTTTTGTACTGTTACACGATGTGATCACCTAAGACAGCACCACCATGATCAGTAGAGAGAGAAAACATCCAGTGGAGTAAGAAGAACTTGAAAACATATAGCTATAAATTGATACGGTACAAGTTAATCATGATACTCCCAATTTTAGTAACAAATATAAATTAAAGTGATGATGCTTACTAGTATTCCACCGGAAGCCACCAATCTCGAAACTGAATCCCAATACATCATCCTGAAAGTCAGAAAACATCAAGTCCAAAATTTCTGTCTTACTACTTGTACTGTTAGCTGATGAAATGAAAACTTAATGTAACAATTGTTCGTGAAGAAGTCTTGGAGGACCTAAAAGGATGGTAAATTTTTCCTAGTCTTGTTAAATTTAAGTAGGGTGAAGAATTAAAATACAAAGACAAGGAATTCACTAGGTAGTATCACTTTTATAACTCAGTTCAAGAAACCTTTTTTTGATGGAGAGGGGGGGGGGGGGTGGTGTGGAAATTTAAGTAGGGTGAAGAGATTAAAAAAAAAAGACAAGGAATTCACTAGGTAGAGTATCACTTTTATAACTCAGTTCAAGAAACCTTTTTTTGATGGAGAGGGAGGGATGACAGGGAAGGAAGTAGTATGAAATAACACGAAAAGATTTTCTTTTAAAAGGCTAAATTTGCAGCACTGCAGGAAAGAGACACTATAGGTTACCTTTTGACAGGGCCATCAGGATGCAATCCAATGGCATCCAAAGTTCCTTTGTCCATGACAAGTTGAAACTGCCTTTCCAACTTTGTCTCAAGAACATCATCAACCTAATAAGCAAATAAAGTGACACAGTTAAGTTTGGGTCTTTATATGCTACAGAAGGTTTCGATGCAAAAGAATCAATTACAAGAGTTCAATTTATTGCATAGACTTGTATCAGTAACACTGTATACATAGATCTAATTCAAACTAATAAGAAGAGTATTGGTTCACAACAATAAACTGGTGAATGAGGGTGTTATAAAGTTTGAACATGAGGCATAAACGCTCATAAAAATCCATCTGACAGGATACATAAAATTACTCCATTTTGAAATACATATGCCATTAGTCTTGGGGTTCTAGGAAAACCGTATCACTTAAATTTAGCTTTCAATAAAAGCTTAAAATAGAACTAAACCAGTAGCCTAACAAACTATAATATCAGATTTTATTGATCTCAAGCAAGCCAATAAATTAATTGCCCATTGTATTGGTATCTTTACGAATGAAAGGACTTCATATACTAGATTTGGGAAATGAAATTCTTATGTTGTGCAACAAAAAGAAGAAGAAAAAAAAGCTAGCTGAGAAGTGCCAAGTAATTTCCATTTTCATGGTTATATATATTTCTTTCATTATTGTCCACAATCACAATATGAGCGAGGGGATCCACCATTCCACCCACCTTTGTATATCCAAAGTTAAAGAAATCACGACATATAAAAAGGTTTTAATGGAAAGGATAACTAATCTTTTGTGTCCAAAGCTGGGGCTTTAACAGCAATAAATATGTGATGAAGAAGGGAGACATGTCCAGCTTGCTCAAGAATTAGAAGCAGTCCTCATCAAGTTGTAAAAGTGCAGTGACTAAAATCCCTCATTGTAGCAACTACAAAGCACACATTATAGCTTCTAAAATATCTCATTTACACTTCAGCAAAGCCAGAAAGATTGTCCAAGGAACTCAGGTCGTAAAGCAAGGAAGACTCAATCTTTTGTTTGATCTAGGTTATCGATCACAATATGGTGCCTTAAAATCAGTATCTTATGAATAAATTCTCAATGAATCAGCTTGATAGTTAATTTACAAATATATATTCTTTATAAACTAACAACAATTTAACAATACTTATATCGTTTGATCTAGGTTATCGATCACAATATGGCGCCTTAAAATCAGTATCTTATGAATAAATTCTCAATGAATCAGCTTGATAGTTAATTTACAAATATATATTCTTTACAAACTAACAACAATTTAACAATACTTATATCTACTTCCAGCAAAAGAAATGTATTGATAGAAATGTTTTTATGTGTTATTTGCGAGTGAGGTTGTTCTGTTCAAATCATTCAGCCAATTGTCAACCAAAACGAAAGACCACATACCACCATATATATGTCTAAAGGGACAACCTGCTTTTACTTAGAAACATAAGGGTTTGTCCAAACACACCTATGCACGCTTAAAGCACAAAGCGTCAAAGAACAAGTGCTTCTTACCCCTAAATCAAAATGCATGTGATTAAATGTAGCCAAAGCGCACAAGTTTATGAAGTACCAGGCCCTAAAAAGGGTGCCCCTTTTACTTTTTTTGTTTAAAAATATGCAATTCAATTCAACCTAAAAAAATGGATCTAAAACCAATTATAATTTACTGTTGATTAGCTATACCAACTCTATTCTTACAATCTAGAACACACATTGTTTTCCTTGATATATCTAAATCTCTAAGATAAAGTCTAGAAGAAGACATTAAAAGTAGTTCAAGGGACCACATCTAGCAGATTAGATAAACAAAAATAAATTGACACGTATTCCAAAAATGGGCATCTGGCACTTTTAACAATACTGCTAAAGGATGGAAAGCATTAATTCACTGCTATCACAGTTTTACTTAATAAAGAAAAACAGAGTTCTTTTTCCTCCAACTCTCATTAGCAGTGCATTAATCTTCTCTGCCTAAGGGCATTTCAATGAGACCTATCTTCTTATATGGGATCACTTCTCAAACTGCAGACTTCTCTCTTCTGAGAATTTAAGCCAAACCTAAACTTTTATGTTCCTAAATAAATCTATCTTTTACCCTATCCTTTCGAGTAGCCATCAGGTTGGCTTAAAAAATGTCTACCGACAAAGGCTGTTTATGAAGCTGCTTACAAATTGGAAGCTAAAATTTGTCATAGTAACAATGTGCTCTGAAGGGAACAAAATAAAAAATAACAGCCAGAAATTAAAATTAATAAATAAAAAAGGAACAAAGTTAACACTCCCTCAACCCAACACACAAAAAAAAGGGGACCAAATGTATTTACAAGATTAAAAAGTATCTAATACTAAGATCCACATTAATAATGTGATACTACAGAAAGCAGGAAATCCTCCCATTTCTTAGGGTAAAAAAAAAAAAAAAACATGGGATAAGCAACACTAAAATTTAGAAGCACTACACAGGGTTAACAATTATCACAACTCCAAAACATTCTCAAGTTTAGTCATACCAAGAAACTAATATTGGGAAATCCATCTCGATCAGAAAGGCTTCGAGCAAGCTGAACTGCCCCTTCACTATAATCAGTTCCAGTTAAATCAGAAAATCTGAAACCAAAAACACCATGAGTTCCATTAATTTTAGCATTAGCTAATATTAGAAGCACAAATAAAGATTTCACTCTTTAACCAAAATATTATAACATTTCGAAGTATGGCCTGCAAATAGCATTGTGTAAGAGATATCACAAAAAATATCATTATTATGGTTAAATATATCAATTATAAACTTTTTAAAAAAATATTCCTGAATTTAGCATACACCAATATTTATCAACTTGAGTGTGAGATCTTCCATTTATTTGTTTGAATCATTTCAAGTTTTATTTATCTGCTCAAATACCAATATCACATAAAATTGGTTTCTAAATGATGTGGCCATTCCACATGACGATGGGTTCCAGAGAAGCATCTCTGAATTCAAATCCTATGAAGAGAAGAACCAATCTCTAGGAAGGATATGCTGCAGTATAATACAAACAATGACTTTGTCTGTCAATGTTTCTTACTTATTCATCCCTACTTTAGGCAAACTTGCAATAAATGAGGAAGTCATGTATCTCATTATTTACACATCAAAGAAGACTGAATCTTGTCAAATTCTAGGGAGACAACCAAAACAGAAAATTGACCTTGTAGGAAAGCCAATTTGTTTGGTTGTAAAGCATGTACCAGGGACATTAAAGCTAGGTGGAATTGGATCTTAAACAATTAAATAATTAACCATTAAGTCTCACAATTGTTGGCCGTACTCATATTTGGTGTTTACATGGTTATTGAGTTTTCACACAGAGTCAGTAAGCTTCCTATTATAATTAGGTTCCTTAAGGATCTTGTACAGGGAAAAGAAAAGGATCCAAATTAAATAAATGAAAATTATAACACATTCTTTTTGGGTAAGTGGCACACTTTACTGATCATATGCTTGCCATGCAACTGAGAATCTTACCAAAAAGATGCATGACCCTCCACCAGTCAAGGACGAATTTTTTTCCCCTCCCTTTTGCAAGCACTAAGGCAACCCAACTTAACATGGCCTCCTAATGTGGACAAAAATCACCTATGACCCACTCCTAACTCCTAAGTTGCAGACTTTCCTTTTTCATCGCAAGTAAATTATTTCCCCACTTTCTCCCTTCATACACCCACTCTCTCAATCAACCAGAAAGAAGAAACAATATTCCTACATGACATTCTCCTAAACAAATATTAAGCAACGCCTCATATGGTCATGTTATCAAATTATGAGCATCCCTTAAATCGCATTCACATACCTATCAATCTATGAAGTCCCAATATACCTGTCAAAGGGTTGAAGGGAGATAGTACCTTAAACTATGAGAAAAGGCCAATTTGATCCTCTTCCCAATAATCCCAGATGAGGGATCCAACTCAATAGTTAAACAATTTCCATGAACACCTTTTCTAATCTGACTACTCAATAAGTTCATGCAAGACTCCAGCACAGACAAGAATGTAAAGGTAACACCCTAAAGGCCTAAGGTGTGCATTAAAAAATAAATCCCATGACCAAGTGGTCCACCACCCCATCTCCTTTGACCCTAGCTCTATGAGATCCCCAACTAGATCCTCATCCACGCTGTGGACAACAAGAGGCAATACCCAAAGAAGCCCATGCATAGTTGCTAAAAACATGTATCTTCTATCTAGAATTTTGCAGATATGGACCTCCTAGGATTATCATACATCAATCAACACAAAATATTCACCATGTTTCCTTAAAAAATAAAAACGAAAATGAACTATCTTTTTTGTTGATTAAGCAAGCATTACCAGAAATACAGTCAAAATTTCAAAGCATACCCTAGCTTAGCAAGTTCTTGAAGAAGCAAACCATTGCCAGTCCCAATATCAAGAACACTCCATGTAGACAGATATTTATCACCCTGCTCAACCAGCTCAGGCTTGATATCATCAACATGATTCGGCAAGCGACCTTGAGAAATGTCAATACACAAGCTTTTGGTCCAAGAAGCAACTACTTCCATGACGTCAGCTCCAAACCTACAGAAACAAAGGACAACAAATAAATAGATGAAGTCCACTGTGCGAAAAAAGAGGATGAAATATTCTCTCAGCCTTCCCGTGTCTTTTTTTTTTCTTCCAAATCAACACTTACCAAACCTCACCAGCATGGCCATGTTCGCGAAAATTTGTCAACTCATCTGCATATGCAGTATCCCAATAACTCTGAAGGCCAAGCATCGATTGCACAGCTTCTTCAGCATCTGCTTCCTCCTTGTCAGAACTGCACACACAACACATGAGTTAAAAATCATAATACGCATGCACAAGCACATGCAATGTAAGATAATAATGATCAATAAAAAAGCAGTCACAATTCAGTACTTCCCCAAACAAATCACCTACTCCTAAAGCCTCTGGGAACCAGCACCAAGAGTTCAAAGTGTATCAGCAACTCATTCACATTTAATATATTCCTAGGACTAACATACAATCAATCAGTCTCGATAATTGATGAGTTCGCCAGAACCCCACATCAAATAAACTGCCCCCGCAAAATCTCACGTTCCACCGCATAGTCTTACATATATATTTTTTTTCACATATTCAGAAACATTATTGATCAACTCTAAGAAATTCCATATCACATCTTACAAATCTAAACTACAAACAGTTTCAGATTTTTGCTTAATCTTGGTCAATAATTATCTGCAATAACAACAATGCAAAAACCTAACACTTAAATTCGTGATTGGTTATTGGTGATATTTTCCGTTACTTTCCTACGAATTTTCTCGCGAAACAAACGGGGTGCTATATATGTGTAGAGAAAAGAGACCTGTAATCGGAGGGTGCGCGGAAGTTGGCGGCGGAGAGAGCGTCGGCAGCGTCTGTCTGGCGCTGGTCATCGTCGAGGGTGCTGCCGTAGTCGCTCTTGATGGACCAGGAGTCGGCCGCCACCGAGCGCTCGTCGTCGGAGACCAGATCGCTCACTGCGCCTCGGCTTTGCTGCGACGAGAGCTCCGAGTCCTCCGGCGGCAATCGGATTCCAGCCATTCCACTTCTCTACACAAACACAGAGAGAGAGAGAGAGAGAGAGAGAGAGAGAGAGACTGCGATTGGGAGGAGCAGCGGAGAGAAGGTGATGAAACGTGGGTGGGACTTTTGCTCGCTCACTCGCTGTGTTTGAACTTTTGGGTTTGGTTCATGGATTTGGATCCTCTCACCCGGTCCCCCTCTCCATGCCCACCAATATATATATATATATATATAAATAATTAAGTTTTACACTAATATCACAAAAACCAATTTTATATGTATGCTGTTTAGATATTTTCCCAATTTTTTTTTCCATTTCTTTGTGAGTCTTCTTCATTCAGTGTTCTTTCAAGAGTAATGCTATAAATAAATAATTAAATTATTATTTGATTACTATTAAATTAAAAACTAATAAAGATCTATTACAAATTTAAGAGTAATTTTAAAAGTCTCTCTTGAGTCACTTTTATGTCCCTCAAAAAATGAGGTGGCTTTTAAGACCATTTGATCAAAATTTAATAGTGATTAATAACAAGGCCAATGGTGATTTTAAGAGTCACGTCATTCTTAGAAAAATACAAAAGTGACACAAAAGAGACTTGTAGCATTACTCCAAATTCAATACTAGTTTAAATAAGCGTAAAAATAGGTGTGGATAAGTAATAATGCGTGTAGCATTACTTTTATTTCATTTAAGAAGATTTTGGCAATAAGATGACAAGATAGTATTGCCAATGAATTACAAAATAAAATATGGGGAAAAGTAAATATACTTCTTGACATAACATTTTTTTTTAGTAAGGCAAAAATATCTTATAATTTTTTTTCAAAAAGAAAAAGAAAAAGAATAAAAACAAAAACTTAAAAAAGTGGAAGAAGGGTGGCGGAACTACCATCAAGGGCCAAGGCTGTGGGGGTGGTGGGCTTCTGAACTATATGGATCGCGATTTGGGAGTTATATTAAAGAAGGACATAGTTCAACCATAAACGGGAGGGGACATGATCCTCTCTATTTTAAATAAAATTGATAATATTTCAGGAATTTAAGTTTGTGTATCTTAACGGTGTATATAATATCACATTATTCAATATTTTTTAAAGACATGCTAACATTGACATCATGTACAAGTGTACAACGTTAAGATGCACCAATACCGCATTATTTAAATTTTTTAATGCACAAATTTTAAATTCTGATCATAAAATGAATACTATCGGTTTCAAATGAAATAGAGAATATCGTTGTCCCACATGATTAAGAGTTCAGTATTTATTTAAATTTTTGTTTTTTATTCTCTAAACAAAAATATTAACAAACAACTCAAAACATTCATGCAAATACCCAAAAAAAAAAAAAAAAAAAAATCCCAATTTACGTGTCATTTGAAAAAGTTTCAGTTAGTCATGCTTAGGTATGGTTTAATTATATATGAGTATGATAATCATTCACCTAAATTCATATTATAAGGCTTTGGGTGGTGACACCAGTCTGTCCAATTTAATCTCAATTACACGTGCCATGGAAATTTGCAGGCTGAGGCAGTTGAGTTAATGATATCATTAAACAACCAATTGTGACAGCAACAGCAATTTTTTTACGTAAAATTATGACAATTGGCTGACATGTAGCATAATCCTTAATTATTAGGGGGTAAACACAAGTTTGTATTGCCTCTCACATGTATCATATAATTTCATATCAATATTCTACCATGAAAATATGGTATTCATGTCATATTTTCTATAAATTATATTAAATTATTAAAATATATATAAAAAAATGATCCTATATTTTGATAAAAATATATTGTAGATAATAATAACGAGTGCAATCCAGGAAACACTACCTCTTCGAACGATTGAAGTATAACAAATCATTTTCAAGTTTCTAAGAGAGATAAGTTACTTACACCACAAGCATCATGATGGTGAATGTCATCCACTACTCGACAAGATCATAATATTATGTCTAAATTCTAGTTTCAATCAGTTCATATGATGATATGTTTTCTTAATGAAATCCTAATTGATTTTGTTCTCTGAAGGGAGACACAATGAGAACTAGGTTCAAGATAAGGAGCTTCAAAAGTTCGGTTTTGTATTAAACTCCTTCCTTAGGAGTCTTTGAAACAAAAATTGGAAACTAATTAAAAAGGTACAATATATGCATATAAGAAGTGCTAGAGAGCCAGACAAATGAACTCAGAAAAATTTTCAAACTGAAGTGGCAAGATTTTTTAAATTAAAAAAATGCAATTCTCTTTCCCTTGTCTGCCACTCACAATCTACAACGTCAGTTTGAAAATTTTTCTGAGTTCATTTGTTTGGCTCTCTAGCACTTCTCTATGCATATAGGGTTTGGTTCTATATAATGCATATGGTTAGAGATAGAAAATTTGCAAAATCTTAATTCCTGAAATTTCCTGATGTGGTTATATATAATGTTATTTTTTTGAATATGAAAAAATAACTTAAAAAAAGAAGAAGAAAAAGATAATGAAAAAATAGGATATGGGCAAAAGTTATCATCATTTACAAGCATTGTAGCAGAATCAAATAGTTAACAACTAACTGTTGTATTCAAACTGAATATTACATATCCAATCAAATTACAGAGGTTATTTGGAATCTGCAGAGCTGTATCTTGATTATCGGATGCGATTCACATGAGCAAAAGGCTCGGGTTTTGCTTTGGGAGTAGGTTTAGCGACTTCCGGGACCCCAAAGACATTCCAGAATCTGAGTGTTTCATCCCCTGCTGCTGATGCCACTGTGCAACCATCTGGGCTCTGGAAAAAGTATAGGATGAAAACTATTATTAGCTATGAACAAGGACACAGATTATGGTCAGGAAAACTAGCAAGAATATACAATACCTGAGCCATAAAAAGAACCCTAGAGGTATGACCATTGAGCTCTGCCATCTTCACCATGGATGGGTATTTCCAAAGTGTGAGCTGATTATCAGTAAAACCATGAGAGCTAAGCAGCTCTCTCTCAGTCTTGCTCCAAAGCAGAGCACAAACCTGAGAGCCAGTGTCGACCGAGTTCAAGCATGCACCGGTGTGGGTGTTCCAGAACTTTATGCACCTATCACCTCCACCTCCACCAGAAGCTAGCAAGTTGCTCTGGAAAGGACACCAAGCAAGGGCTTTCACTGCAGATGTATGGTCCTCAAGCCTGTGAAGCCACTGCGTTGCTGAATTTGAAGAGGCCGTTGATCTGTCCCAGATGTGGAGGAGATTATCATTACCTCCACTTGCCAATTGCTGGCCTGAGGCCGACCATTTTAGCCCACAAACCTCTTGGTTGTGACCTCTGTAGGTTTCAACAATGTGTGCTCTGACTCTTACATCATTGTTAATGATCAGACCGTCCATTCCTCCAGTTGTAAGGATATGATTGTTCCATGCCAGAGTCCCCACTCGCATTCTGTGACCACCTTTCAAGGTTCTTAGCTGCCAAAACGAACAACACAATAATTGTAAGCATTGGGAAAATTTTATATCAGAAAAAAAGATAGAGAATATAAAAGAACAATGAAAAATTGTACCTGTCGATTAGCTGTTGAATCCCACAACTGTACTTCAGAATTGTGCAAACCAATGGCAATGTGCTGGCCATCAGGAGCCCAGCTAACACTTGTAACAGGGCCATCTTCCTCATCAATACTGACAAGTTCAGAAGTAGAACCATTTGAAGCATCCCACAAATAAACTGTATTTCCAAGGGCAATTGCGAGAACATTGGAGCTTCCCCAGTCCAGTAAATTCAGGTAATAATCATCCACAAGGTCAGGAGCATCTAATGTCCTCTCAGAAGTCTGCATATAATCAAACCAAATTAATTAGACCATAACAGCTTTTTATGATGTTCGCCCGCATAACTTCAAATGGCAACAGTATGAAAGCCAAAAACGTGCAATCTTTATAAGAAAATGGGTCACTTCAATAAGACTTATTTAGTATTTAGCGCTGCTGGCACTATAATTAATACCCCAATGTGGATATTGCAGTAACAAACAAAAGGCGTATATGATCAAACAGCATTTGGAATATGGCCCAAACCTTCCAATTTTCATAATGCCAAAAAGACTCCATTTTTTTTTCCAATCCTCAATCAACCAAAATTTTAGCCATTCAATTCAAAGGTCCACCCTAATAATCCATGGTTCACAATAATCTGCCTAACTAGATGCTAAATTTACTCAAGTCAATAGTCCATAATTTCTATGAGACAAAGAATCCATGAAAGACTAAAATCATATACCCACCTGAGGAATTTGTCGCCGGGGCTTTGTTGGCTTATCACTGTGAAGAGAAGAGGAGAGTTCACGTGGGATCAACTCCACCGGGGCAGGCGGCTTGTTCTTGAAGGCAAGAATTCGGGTCCGGTTCATGTTGAAGGCCTCAGCCAGCCGCTTCCTGTACGCCTCTCTTGCTGGTGAGCTGGCAGGCGGGTTCTCCTTGCATTTCTTCCCATCTGTCAGCATGTAATGTGCAAAATCGAAGTCCATTGCTGATCTGTTTGGAATGAACCTGTCCAACTGCTTAAAAGGAAGAAAATTATATTAGAAAATTGTAACAACAGTTATTCTCCACAAAAATGTTTTAATTGAGGATTCAAGTGCAAAACACCCCATAAAATTTGGCAGTCAATTTAATAACAAATCCCTAATTACAATAGATATGTATTTTAATCCCCACATAACAAAATCTAATTTAAGGAACCAAATTTGAGAACAGAAAAGAAAAACTCCTCGTTCAAAATTCAAATTTAGTAAAAAAGATAAAATCGAGATCCTTATAAAGGACCTATTTCAGATAAAAACATTTTGAAAATAAACTATCAAGAAGTTAAATGAAAAGGCAATTGGAATTTTTTTTTTTTTATTAAAAAAAAACCCATTTCACAAATGCAATTGAAGATGATCCCATTCAAAGATCAATCATGAAACGAAAAGGCAAAAGCCATAATCACAAAACCCTATTTAAAGTAAAGAATTAAAATAAATGATAAAAAACTCTTTGAAGCAAGAACAAAGAAGTACGCAAAATAAAGGCGAGAAATACGAAATTACGTTTTCTCGGGCATTCTTTTTCTGCATATACTGTTCTTGAAGCGGGCACCGAGACTGCGCCTTCAAGTTAAAAGAAGAATTCCAAGATCCTGCAGCCATAACACTAAAACAACCAAAAGAATAGAAATACACAAAGCAATAGATAGAACTAAACCCTGAAATAAAATTATCAAATAAAGAAATAACAAACGAAGAAACAAAGCCTGCAATAGAAATATTTAGATTAAAGAAACAAAATATGATAATAGAGAGAGAGAGAGAGAGAGTTGAAAGCTGTTAATGATGTCGTCGAGTCTCACAGAGAGCAGAGAGAGCAGAGAGATAGATTAGGGTTGAGAAATGAGACGAACAAGAGGGTTTATATAATACACGGAAATTCGGAGTCGCAACGGTGAGAGCCGTTGAAATAATGTGTTGACGGAAATATCCTTCGGTTGTAATTGTGTTCACCAAACTGTCCTTTTTTTTTTCAAAATAAAAATAGTTCAAATCACACGTTTTTACCTTTTAGCCCTTAATTTTTTAATTTAGCAAATTTATTACCCGAATTTACAGAAATATATTGGAAATGACATAAACACGAACATTTATATATCATAATGCAAAAAAGTAGTACATAATTCTAAACACCCCCCAAAAAACATAATGATTAATCTACTTTACGCTTGAGAAGAACATATAATTCAAGCATCCATGACTTGTCGGTAGATTGTGACAAGATGTCGGAGACTACAACTTTCTTCTTGAGCCGATCAAACAACTCATCAATAATATCATCTCCAAAGTGGCCTGCAATAATTTCTTGATAAACTGCTCTGAGGGTTGAGATCACCATTTCCACAGTTGGAGCAATTCCTTTCCTTGCAGGACGAACTAAGGGCTCCATTCTTTCGATGCTGAAGCACAAATTTCTTTGTATCAGAGTGCAAACCTCTTGTTTACTTGGGTGGTATTGTGGGAGGTTGAAGGAGTCCACCATATCTTCACTTACCACCCCCTGATTAGAGTAAAATATGCAGCAATTTCAGTTGAAGAAAATGAGTTAACCATGTTAATTATTACTTAAAATCATTGTTATACGCTTTTAAAGAGTTTGGTCAAATGTTACCTCAACAACCATTTGATTGAGGCATTTTTCCAAAAGATCATTGAATCCCAAGTCAAAAAATTTCACAGAACTCCCATCAGGAAGGCATGATATGATAAGGGCCATGAGCCCTCCAGAGACAAGCTCTTGTGCCCTGGCATTCAAAAAGGACTCAATGTCCTTGGCAAACTGAGCTGAGTAAGCCTCCCAAACATCATCCGAGGCATTAGCAGGGTAAATCCTCCCCTTATTCCATGCAGGGGAAGTTTTATTTGTCAACTCTTTTGGAATCTTTGAGAGCCAATGCAATGCATATGAGCAGTGGACAAAATGGAGAGATGCCTTGGGAAACAGGCGACCTTGAAAAAGGCCTGGTACACCAGCCGCATAGTATTGCCTGTCAGAAGGAAAAGACTTGAACAGCACGTTGAAATCGTTTGAGGGAATGTCATTAAAGAACACCTGGAATTCTAGAGCTCCTTGATTATTATGGCAAAAAGATTGGTATTTGAGTTTCACAGATTCTATAATGTTTTCCACCACAATGATTGTGTTGGGTCCAACAGAACACCCCAGATCCGCAATATTGAATAATTTTGCAGAAGAAATGAGTTCATTTATATCAAGTTTCTCAGCAATATCCTCATTGATCAAGACCTTGGCAGTCTCCACTCCTTGTCTCTGCAATATGTAAAATTCTCTCAAAAATTTATCCAAGAAAAAGAAAAGAAAAGACAGTAATATATACCTGAAATGAAGAATTATTAGTGTAACTATACGGCCCATCTCCCCCTTTCATCGCAGATATTCCAGTTGGTATGCAGTTCATCCCTGATCTCTAGATGAACTTGTGGGAGTGTGAGAGTAAAAGACAGATCGGAAGGAAAAAATTTTCCTTGGAAGTTGAAGATGTGCATGAATTCTTAATACATCTGCTTATGTTTTGCAGTTGATATAAAGGATTATGGTATCCATAGGAATCTCAAGGCAAGTACATAGGAACAAAGATGTTGTTTTCTATGAATGGGACAAAGTATGATTGGCCGGCCATAAGTGTATTAAATCAAATTAATGTCGTTTTTCTCGACAGCTTCAACCAACTGCTACATTCAAATAATTATGGGACTGTAAATTTATATATTAAGCTTAATTTTGATAAACAATTAAGGTTATTTACTGAAGGGATGTCGATAAGTCACATCACACTTGTTGATCATTGATTTCTCAGCATAATTTTGGGGAGTGACATCCTTAACAGAAGGACCCACTAAACATATATGCTACAAACATTGTAAATTTCAAGAAAACCCAAAAGTTGAAAAGGACGTACGAAATCCATTGACATGCAACAAAACATAAAAAGAAATCCAAGCCCCAAAGAAATGAGTAGTGATACAAAGCACACCAACGTGAGTGAGCAGTGCTTATACTGGTGTATTTTATAATATTAATTTTTTAATATTACTGTTCTAATATTTTTTTAATGTTATTTTTTATTAGAAAGTACACCAGCGTGAGCACTGTTCACTCACGCTGGTGTGCTCTATATCACTGCTCCATTGAAATATTGTATGAATAATTATAAAAGAACAAAAATAAAATAAAATAACATATGTGATTGGAGAGAAACCCCAAACTCCCAAAAACGAACACCTAAAATTCATCGTTAAACATATGCAGTACTTAAAGAACTAAAATATTTTATTACCCAATGACTTAGATGGGTTGATCAATTCAAATTATGGCACGATAATACCCTAAATATTGAAAATTGCATGGTGGCACATCAACATCAATGATGTGTTAAGGATATAAATCTTTTTGATTAATGAGGATTTGATTTGCAATTATTGTTAATTTGATTTGTTATTAATTACTCTTAATTCAAGGGATTTGTTTGATTTTAAAATTATGTTAAAGCTCTATAAATAGAATTATATACTCAAATCATACATTAAGGAAATATGTAATGCTTATAATGGCTTTAATGTGTGGATGTAGGCCATAAGCCAAACGACCTTAATCTATTCCACATTCTATACTCATCATATTTTGAGTTATTATATGGTGTATGTGGACATCTAGGGTTTGTTCTTTTTTTGATGAATGATTAAGCATTTCATATAAACTAAAACAAAGTGTTCTTGTTTGATGCTTTGTTGGATTGGTTTTCCTTGGTTAAATTATTGAGATCTAGAGTAGTACTACTTATGGGCATCTGCAACTTTTATGCAAACATTAAGTGAGGGGTATATTAATGGGTAGCCTGAGTGTCAAAAAGGCTCGTGTTGCACACGTGAGGCTTCCACCATTAAGACTTAGGATGCATTTAGCTTTGCAATTTTATAGACAAAAGTGTAATTTTAAATCAAATCGCAAAAAAAAATGATCGTTTAGGATCGTGTTTTTAAAAAATTGTGATTTGAAAGCGTAGAAAATCTGCGTTTTTTAAATTACAGACAATGTGCTGCTTTTTTGAAAATGCATAACTTTTTAATGCTATTTTGCCAAACGCTTAGTTGGGTTTTAAAAAATGTATTTTAAAATTGCACCGTTTGAAATCGCAAATTCAAATGAATTCTTAATACAAAATCTTAATAGATGGGAAGGATTGAAAGAGGTTGATACGTCATGCGTCTACATTGCAAAATACTAGTTAGTTTGGAGGGTAAATGAAGTTTTCCATATAAGACTCTAAAATCCTCCCTCATCCTATTGAAGTAGCCGTAGAAAACGTACATATAATTCAAACCCCAACAGTACCCTGAAAAAAAAGAAGAAGATTAATCTAGGTTGCGCTTGAGAAGGACATATAATTCAAGAATCTGCTTGCCGGTAGATTGTGAGGAGAAGGAGTCTACAAATTTCTTCTTGAGCCGATTAAACAACTCATCAATCATATGATTTCCAAAGTGGCCTGCAATAACTCGTTCCAAAGCTGCTCTATAGCAGGAGATGGCCGTTTGGACAAGTTCACTATGAGCCATTCCAATAATATTCCTTGCAGGAGTGGCTAAGGGTTTCAATGCTGAAGCACACATTTCTTTCTATCAAACTCCCCAACTCTTGTTTAGTTGGGTTATATAGTGGGAGGTTGAAGGAGTCCACCATTTCTTCACTTAACATTCCCTAAATAAAGTAAAATATGCAGCAATTTCATGTTTTAAAGAAAATGAGTTAACCATGTTACTTAAAGGGTTTGATCAAATGTTACCTCATCGACCATTTGATTGAGGCAAGCTTCCAAAAGATCATGAAATAAAAAGTCAGAACTTTTCACAGAAATCCCATCTGGAAGGCATGGTATGATAAGGGCCATGAGCCCTCCAGAGACAAGCTCTTGTGCCCTGGGAGTCAAAAAGGACTCCATGTCCTTGGCAAACTGAGCAGAGTAAGCCCCCCTAACATCATCCGAGGCATTAGCAGGGTAAATCCTCCCCTTATTCCATGCAGGGGAGGCTTTATCCTTCAACTCTATTGGAATCTTTGAGAGCCAGTGCAATGCATAGGAGGAGTGGACAAAATGGAGAGATGCCTTGGGAAACAGGCGACCTTGAAAAAGGCCTGGTACACCAGCCGCATAGTATTGCCTGTCAGAAGGAAGACTTGAACAGCACGTTGAAATCGTTTGAGGGAATGTCATTAAAGAACACCTGGAATTCTAGAGCTCCTTGATTATTATGGCAAAAAGATTGATACTTGAGTTTCACAGAATCTATAACGTTTTCCACCCCCAGATCCGCAATATTGAATAATTTTGAAGAAGAAATGAGTTCATTTATATCAAGTTTCTCAGCAATATCCTCATTGATCAAGACCTTGGCAGTCTCCACTACTTGTCTCTGCAATATGTAAATTCTCCCAAAAAAGTATCATTACTTAAACTAAATAAGAAAAATCAATAAACCTAAATCATTATAATAAATAAAAACAACATGGGTACCTGAATCGACGAATTGTTAGTGTAACTAAACGGTCCATCTCCCCCTTTCATGGGTGATAATCCAGATGTTATGCTGTCCATCCCTCTGTAGATGGACTTTGTAAGGAGTACTCGTGTAAGAGGAAAAGACAGCAAAAAATTTCATTTAAAGGATTATGGTTATCGTAGGAATATCTCACGGCAAGAAACAAACGCCAGGATTATGCCAAGGATGTTGTTTTCTAACATATATAATTGTCTTAGAATTGGTATAATAACGATTCTAACCAAAATGTTATAACTGTTGGCCGGCCAAAAGTTTATTAAATCCGATGTTGCTTTTCTCGACAACTTTAATTAAAATTAACCCCCCAAAATAAATCAATCCTATCATACTCCAAACTATTTATATATATTCTTGCTTTTTTAGAAGAACAAAGTTGTTCTTCAAATTTGTAGGTGAGGTTCATGAGGCAATTAAGGGCCATCATTGGAGTTGCCCATATGGAAGGCTGTGTGAGCTTTTCCTTCCGGGGAGTTTGGGGAGGCTTTCAACTTTCATTTCTTATGAGGGTGGTGATTGTTTAGTGTATCACCATGTACCATTCCGTAGGAAGAATGTCAAAAGCAAGAGGAAAGAAAAGAGAGTAATGCTAGAAAGGACGGCCAGAGCATTACTCAAGAAAAACCCTTGGGATAGGGAGAAAAAGGATATGAAAGAGAATCATGATGATTTATTAATATTTTTGTTTTCTATCTTTTATTTTTTTCTTTTTAAATATTAGGAAAAATATGAGAATTTTTTTGATAATATTGGTCGAATTGAAAAAAATTTACAAGTTGTGGGGAGTGTATTGCAAAAATTAAAATATTGAAGGTCAAATTGAAAATCGCCTCGAACTTTAAAGAATAAAATGTACTTTTTCCTTAAATTAAATTATATATATATATATATATATATATATATATATATTTCCTGAGCAAATACAAACAAAAGGTTATCATTATGTGTAAAATGGATCATATTTCAATTTTCACTTTAATCTTTCTTCAACCAATTGACCCAAAAAGAGAAAGAAAAAACGTTTCCTTTTTACAGGAAAAACAAAAAGAAAAAAACGTTTCTTTCATATCGTAATGTCTGTTTCAAGAGCAGGTCGCTCTCGCTTCCTTCAAGCGCTGTGTTTTCTCACTTTCTTCTAAAACAGTTCTCCTTTGTTACCGGACTTCGTACTTAGGTAAGCTAGTAGGCTATGGCTTTCTCCGGAGCAACAAAGCGCTCTCTCGGTACACTCCTCTACCAAAGGCTGATGAGTAGTAGCTGCACGTACGCCCATTCACGATGCGGCGGCGGCCCCTCGATCGCCTCTAGGAGATTCAGCTCTGAAGGCTCTTCTTCTTCGAACCAAATGAATCTGATAAGGCAACTGAGGGAACGCACCAGCGCACCCATGAAGGACGTCAAGGCCGCCCTTATTGAAAGCAATTGGGACATTGGTTCAAACCAAAACCCCCACTTGATTTCTTTCTTTTTTGAGTTTTCCGTAGAGTAATTGTATATTTAATGTAAAAATGTGGTATTGTTTGGCAGAGGCGGCGCAGAGGGAGTTGAGGAAAAGAGGAAAGGTGCTTGCGTCGAAGAAGTCGGCTCGCACGGCCGCCGAGGGGTTGCTTGCGCTGGCGCAGAGCGAGAACAGGGCTGCTCTTATTGAACTCAACTGCGAGACGGATTTCGTTGCCAGGAATGATATTTTTCAGCACTTGGTTAGTCTGTGTGTGTGTGTTTGACTGTTTGCCATTTTTTTATGCATAATTCTGTTTTATTTTTATATTGTTCAATTTTGATGCTCATTTTTAATGAGAGTTCCTTTTTTGTTTTTTTTGGTAGGCTTTGTCTTTGGCTAAGCAGGCTTTGCTGGTTGAAGGTGTTTCTCAGCCGGGTGCTGGGGTCTTTCATGTTGGACCTGAGAATTTGGAGGTAAGGAGTCTATATTGCTTTCTATTTTTTTTTTGGTTGCTTAATAGTTTTTGCGTTGAAAGTCGCGGATAATTTGTTGCTGAGTCTTGTAATTATTTCGTAGTTCACATTGTGACAACTATTTTTCCTCCTTAAAGTGATCAATAATTTTTGGAAAACCAAACCTAGATCATGATCCATGTTAGCAAAGCTATAATCATGTTTCCAGGACATCACGTAGTAATCGTATTTTATAGGGGTCAAGTGATTGTTGAAAAGGATTGAGTTTTTTCTATGGAGGAAAATGAATGATAGGTGTTTCAAGGACCACGGGAGGACTTTGAAAGAGATTAAGTCTGTATTTTTCAATACTTTTTATCTTTGGACAGCTGCTTATGTTTCTCCTTTGGTGATTTTATCATAATTTTCATGTTCTTTTTTCCTTATTAGTTAGGTGCTTTCTCTTGTATAATTCCTGTGTACATGGGGTGCCTTATGCTTTTAATCACATCTCGATTAATTATAAAAAAAAAAAAAAAAAAAAAAAAATGATTGAGTTTGAAGAATTGACTCCAAAACCCTTGTCAAAGCTGACTTATATTCATGTACTGGCTGGATTTACTTCATAATGTTGATAACTTATTTTTATTTTTTTTGTGGCTGTTTTCCCTATACATGTTTCAACTAAGAGTTCATAATTTATTTTTTATTTTTTTTATTTTTATTTTTTATAAAAAGTTCGTAAGGAAATAGTTGAAACATTGAGATTTTATTTTTGAAGCTTTTGTAAGTTTATGGCCGGTGGGTAAATTGATCTTCATTCCTACCAGGACTTGAAGTTAAATCTTGAACATCCCAAGATTAGTGGAGTAACAACAGTTCAAAATGCAATAACAGAAGTGGCTGCGATGATGGGAGAAAACGTCAAACTTCGAAGGGGATTTGTGATGTCTACTTCTTCAAATGGTGTTCTTTCTACCTACCTCCATACAAGTCCACAACCAGGTACAGTAATTTCAAACTGCTTTGTATTTTTTGGTAAGTTCCATGAAGCACCTAACAAGTTTTGAATCCACTATTCTTATGGAGGGAAGAGGTTTCATTTGAGTTACAGGTCATTAGCCATTGACTTCAAACTATGTATGAGGAGAAAGTATACTCTCACATTCACGCAGGTTCTAAAATGGAAAAGACTATGAATAGGTTAAGTGGGTAAACTAGGCAGGACTGAGAGGCTTGAATCTTCTGGCAGCATGAACTAAGTGTTTGATCTGGAAACAGGTTTGGGTCGTATTGCTGGAATTTTAACTCTCGAAGTAGAAGATGGGAATCCTCAACTGGATGCTCTTCAGCGCGTTGGATCAGAATTGGCAATGCATGTTGTAGCAACTAAGCCAATATTCTTAACAAAGGATCTTGTTTCCACTGATGCACTAGAAAGTGAAAGGGAGATTCTTAAGTCTCAGGTAATTTGTGATATTTTTAGCACTTAGTAGTTGGTTCTATGCTAAACATGAAATGAACAAATGAAAGTGACTTTCAAAGCACCAAATTCAAGGCGAATCTTTTTGTTGACTTCTTCATTAGATATCATTGTTGTTTTGTATGATGCTAATTGGGTTTATATATCGATGAGGCTTTTGGCTTTTTTTTTTTTTTGAAATTATTTTTGGTTGTGTTCAAAGGTGTCAATGAGCTAAAGAATGGTTGGTGGCCACATAGTTATTTTACCCGTCATTATTTTGATGCCACTAGTCGCATCTGCGTTATACCCCAAAATGACTAGTCGAAATTATAATTGGAGTTCTCTAGAGTCATTTATATAGCCCAATATCACTTAGTATTTTCATAATCCACCCACCTAATGTGGTACTTTATTTTCACAATCCGAAGTATTACTTCTATAATTCCGCTATTTTATATCTTAGCAACTTTCTGTCTACTTTGGACTTTTGAGCCATCCTATATCCTCCTTTGGTCTTACGGCTGTACTTTTCTTTTGAATTCTGTGGTTTTTGTTTGAGTTATACTGCTTGGATGGGAGTTCTGTCACTTCCCGAGGGATAACTTCATGCTTTAGTTGGCATGAAAAGAATGTGGTCAATAAATACCTATCAAATTGGAGAAAAGATTATGGGTACAATTCTCTATTGTACTTTTTGCTAGGAAATTAGGAAAACATTTCATTTTGAATGAGCCTAGCTGAATTGAAATGTTAATATTGACTACTGCCAACTATTTTCTTGGAATTATTCTTGTAGATAGAGGTGACATGTTAGTGGTGGTGTCGTGTGCATCAAAGATCAATGACCCTAGGCCAAGAGGAAAGTTGGGCCTTTGGAGAAGAATTGGTTCAATAGAAGACATTGACTCAAAGGAGGATAACTATCTGTTTAGAGTAGTTGGGCAAAAGCTGTTTTGTACAAACACATGCCACTGGAAACTTGCTGTAGTCATTTCCCCCATCTCTATCCTGTATTATGTATGTGTGGATAATTGGGTGTATATGTGCTTGATCTTATTCTTTGCGAGCAGTGTTTTGATGTTGGGTGATTAGCATGAATATGGTTTTTGAAGCCAAGCTTCAAGTGCAGTGCAGGCTTGGTGAGATTTTCACCTTTTTCTTGTTTAGTTTTTTTTTTTGAGTAATGATTGACCAAAGATTTTTGTCATGGTTGTATGGTTTCTACCCGCAAGACCCTTTTCCTTTCCTTGATTTGTCTGGTTTGATTTGTTAGATTTTGGTTGCTACAAATAAAAATGAACTCTTCCCAGCAATGGATAGCAACTCAAAACCCTCATATATGATAGGAGCTCTTCTTTTGATATACCAATTAAAGCAAGTTGATATCAAGGCTCCTTTGCTGTCTTGACACAATCAGCTTGATCCTCTTCTTTACTGAATGGTGTGACTTTTCAACGATGATTTTGGTTATCCATTCTCTTTCTCTTTTCAAATTATTAGGTAGTTTTCTGCTAATTATTAATTCGTTTTGGTAATTTTAGATTTTATATTATTTATTTGGTTTTCCATTGCAGGCTGAAACCACTGGGAAGTCTCAGATGGCCATAGATAAAATGGTAGAAGGTCGATTACGTAAATACTTTGAGGATGTCGTTCTAATGGAGCAAAAATTTGTTATGAATGACACCGTAAATGTAAAGGTATGTGAAAATTGACAAGAAGATGAACCTTATTTATTCTTCAAATAACACAACCAAAAAAAAAAAGAAGAAGAAGAAGAAGAAATCACTTATTTTCCTAGAACAGCTAGCTTTCTGGAGAACAAAAAGGACATGTTTAAATGAAAAGAACTTGCTGGTTTAAACAGAGCACTGATTTTGTTTCCTCTCCTTTTTACCCAAGTATAGAGCATTGAATTTTATTTTTAAGTTTAGCAGCTTACTTGTATTGAATATTTAATTCTTTTGTAGAATACTGTATTTATCAATTATGTAAAATTTGAGTTATATGACATGATGGCCATCGAAGACACTAAAAAAAAATTAAAAAATTAAAAAAAAAAAAGGAAAAAAAGAAGAAGAAAAGATCGTGCATGGTAGTATGCCTATATAGCACACCTGAAAAACAAAAATGAATTGATAGGTACTTAAAAATGTATGAACGCTTGCGCATTGTGCCTAGGCTCAACAAGGCCTTTGTGCTAAAGTGGTGCCTGATGCTTTTAACAACACTGACTCTAGCTGGTTCAGGCTGGCGCCTCCTTATAATAATCATTTCAAGCTGAAAATTTAATGTAGCCTTTATTTATACACCTCATCATAACCTTAATTGTCATAAGTTAATGAAATTCCTAGAGGCTAAAGGAGTAGATATATAGGAGAGTTAGGCCATTGATTTAGTTAGCATGGCTTTTGTTTTAGTGTCCATCTGTTGGAGTTGGACTGTGAATTGTTCATCTGCCACATTTATCACTCAATGGGCTGCGCCGCTGCGGTATAAATTTCTATAACATGCAGAAGTGCTGGTGACTTGTGCAGTTGTGTGTGTGTGTGTGAGAGAGAGAGAGAGAGAGAGCATATATGTGTACCATATATTTGATATGGTGTAGTGGATTTACATTTTACATGCTACTCTACAGACTCTGTTAGATAATCTATCCAAGGAAGTGGGCTCACCTGTGAAGATCGGGAGTTTTTTCAGAATGGAAGTTGGAGATGGAATTCAAAGGTAGAAACCATACATGTCTTTCTCTACGTATGTGCTTTTTTTCTTCTTTACAACTAAAGGATGCAGCTGTGTATCTGAAGTTGTCCAAAGGCAACAATGGACTTTCTTAATGCGTTATATATATGATGTACAACCCACTGGAGACTTTAACATCAGGCGAACTAGCATTTTCTGTGTCAATGTAACCTTTAACTGCAATTAGTATTACTAGGATGCATGGCATCTGAAATGGTTGATATATATATATTGTCAGCCATGTGGCTTTGTCAATCTTATAATACAGTAAAATGTAATCTGAGTGTGTTTTTCGTCAGTTCTTTGGCTTTGTTATTCCACCTTACCATAGCCATGCACTGGGTCAAGATCACATGATCAAGTTATTCCCAAACATACTGAATCTTGCTCGGAAGTTTCCCTTATTGACGCTTCATCTTATTAGGTAGAACTTGCAGTATCCTTCAACTGCATTGTTGATAAAAACACTTCCATTGGGAGCAGAACATGTCTGAGCAAGCTTTTGCACGTCAAATGTATACGTCATCATAGTGATATGCCCATGCCCTATACTAGTCAGCCCTCATTGTTCACTTGACGTTCATAAAAATCCTGACATCTCATTGACTGGGCAGCAATAAGGCATCCGCCTGATTAACATCTTCTTCCACATTAAAAAATCCACCATTACTTCCATCTCCATAACATCCACCTGATCACCTCCCTCCTTTCTTATGCTATTCCCTTCTTCTTCATATCAAGGCGCTAACTTCATTTAACTGTCCTGTCTGGCATATACCCTTTGAGAAGCCTAAAGAAATAAAATTCAGGTGTAAAGTTCTGTTTTTCCACGTAATGTATACACATAGGTCTTGCCAGTAATGACAAGATTGAGATTTGCCCGAGTAGGATTTGAGATGTAAGGTAACAAAGAATGACCCAGCATGTGAAATACGACTATAGCTTTGTCAGTCACTGAAGTTCATTCTGTTAAATTAAGTTGTAGCCATTGTCGCTGCTATTTACAGTTGCATAGCTATCAAAGCTTTTTAACACTTGGACATGCTTACACCTTCCTAATTTGTATATTATAATGTTTCTTACTGGGTACCTGTAAATTAATTCGCAGGCTAGAAGAATCCAGTGCATCTGAACCTGTGGCCCAGGCTGTTTAATGTAAGATAATGCTGCTTGCTCATCCAAGGGACTCATTAAGGTAGAGGTTAATTTTGAAGATGTCGCTCCTGGGTGGAGGACCTTGTTACTTTTTTTATTTCATTCTTAATTTAGTGGTCTTAGCATGTTTTCTAGCACTAGCACATCTTAGTTACTTTCTGCTCAAATGAGGCCTTTTTGAGGAACCGGATGATTGAAGAGCTCCAATGATTTTTTGGGAGAGTTATAAAGTGCTTGGTCTTATTTTTGTACCAGAATTTGATATTCATCTTGTTCTTTTTTCGTTTTCCCCCAGCACGCTGAAAAATAAGTGCGATGGCCTTTGCCATACCAATTGTTTTTGTTTTGGGAGGGGGTAATAATACTTTAATTAGCAACTCTGTACGGTTTATTGAGAAGAATGAGATCGGACACTTCAACTAATGGAAGTATTTGGATTTATGTGTTAATAGCCAGCTTTATTAGCGCTAATTTTCTTGCATTAAAGGGGTTTAAATCATCAGTAAGATTGTCTCTGTTTATTTATTTATTCATAGGAAAAACAATGCACTTTACCCTCCAAAGAACCACTCATTTGACACTACCGTCAAACTTTAAAAAGTAACACTTGACCTCCTTCAAGAATTACTCCATTACAAATGAACTCTTTTTGTTTGTAACTAGCTTTAAAATGGATGGAACAAATGGTCACATGCGTTATATGTGACTATTTTTGCTTCTTTTTTTTTTTTTTTTCTTTCAAAAATATCCTTAAAAATCATTAATAATATGTTTTTTTTTTAAAAAAAAAACCTAAGGCGTGACCTCCAATTAACATTGTAGTGGTGATTTAGTTACTCACTTTTATATTTTGATGTAGTCGAACGACTACCCCTAACTTATGGGATGATTCCAACGAAAATAGGGAATTACAACATAATCACAAATTAACACAATTTTGGAACGTTTGATATGACCAACTAAAAGAAGTGAGAATTTTTGAGGTTTGAATACTAGCCATAAAAGTGAATCTTGCAGAAGGATTTCAACTCTATACGTGCCTAAAGAATTACTTTTATGATAAATGGAGACTGAAATGTGCCATGTAGTCAAGATGGCCGAGTTGGTCTAAGGCGCCAGTTTCAGGTACTGGTCCGAAAGGGCATGGGTTCAAATCCCATTCTTGACAGTCTTAGTTTTATTTTTCTAAAAAGAAAAGAGACTGCAATCTACCGCACCCCTGTGTTTGTTTGTTGAGGGGCAAACATTGGGCCACCCCTTTTTTTGTGGGGGGGTGGGGTTCGGAGGCCACCTTTTTCTCGCTTGTCTGGCATAAACCATGGAAAGTGAGCTAACATTTCCTGGGGGGGGGCTGTGTGGGGTTCGGAGGCCACCTTTTTCTCGCTTGTCTGGCATAAACCATGGAAAGTGAGCTAACATTTCCTGGGGGGGGCTGTGTGGGGTTCGGAGGCCACCTTTTTCTCGCTTGTCTGGCATAAACCATGGAAAGTGAGCTAACATTTCCTTATCTAAGGCTCCGTTTACTTCGACGTAAAATAATTTCTAGAAAATAATTTTCGCATTTTACGGTGTTTACTTCAACGTAAAATAGTGGTCAAACCGAAATCATTTTCGGTTTGACCAAAAACCCTTTACATTTTCAGGAAAATGGTTTACAATTTTTAATTTCGTAAACCATTTTCCCTGCAACTCGACACTCTTCTGATTAGAAATAAAAACAAAAAAACCCGACGATTTCTCTTCACCCTCACGCACAGCTACAACTTCTCCTTCACCTTCACGCTCAACACACACAGGCTGCACAACTCCTCTCTCTCTCGGCTGAGCTTCACGCTTCAAATCCGAAGCAGATACTCATCTCTCTCTTTCTTTGTTGAATTGTATGTATGGAGCGATTCATGGAGCATTTTGATTTTGGTTTCTTTCTCTGTTGGACAACTGGAATTCATGGAGCATTTTGATTTTGGTTTCTTTCCCTATTAATGTATCAGATCTGCGATTGTGTTTTACTCTCGTATCAATCAGTTGGGACAGATTGG
>NC_081545.1:29625226-29625431 GCF_901000735.1 Corylus avellana | reverse complement strand
TGAAAATATTAAAAAAAAATTGATTTTCCGTGCGCGCAGTAAACACCGTAAAATGTTTTCGGCGGAAAACATTTTCAAGAAAAATGACTTCCCTAAAAACATTTTTCGACGGAAATCATTTTACGTCGAAGTAAACGGAGCCTAAGTTGGAAACACCATCTCTAAATAAAGATATATAGTTAATTCATAATTCAATACCATGAAG
>NC_081545.1:29623025-29625206 GCF_901000735.1 Corylus avellana | reverse complement strand
GGGGGGGGTGGGTTCGGAGACCACCTTTTCTCGCTTGTCTGGCATAATAAACAATGGAAGTGATAACATTTCCTTTATCTAAGTTGGAAACACCATCTCTAAATAAAGATATATAGTTAATTCATAATTCAATACCATGAAGAAACAGGATAATTGCTTTGCTTTAAAAGGAGGGATGGCTTGGCGCTTGGGAAAAGGGGTGGTTCGGGGGTCATGCCCACCGAACAACATCATTAGGTGGCAGTGACTATTCCATCCATGTAGATATCTTAACAGTCGTCCCAATTTGATCTGTAGGACATTTGTTTGTATAATATTTTTCCAACAACAGGATTGTTATTGACACTTCCATGTGGATATCCTGTTGTAAACTCCGGTTCGTTTTAGATTTGTTTGATTTATTTTTTTCTTAAATTCAACCATTGAAGTTGGTCTTATTTATTTATTATTTTTTTAATCTTCTAGGTAAATATTGGGTTGATAAAATGTCACTTTATATCTTATCATTGTGAAATTTAAGAGGAAGTGCCTTTAAGGTGGAACTCATTGAAAATATAATTAAAGTTATTAAATTAACCAATAATTTTCAACCTAATGAACTTCTTTCTTTGGTCTTCATTGTCGTTTTCTTTTTTCTTTTCTCTATGCAACTGACGAGATAATAAAAAAAATAAAAAAAGCAGTCCAGTATTTTCTTTTCATTTTTGCTGAGCATATTATTATTATTATTATTGTTGAGAATTTCCCTGTAATTCTGTTTAGCTTTTTTTTTTTTTTTTTTTTTTTTTTGTTCTTTCTGTCTTGTTTTATTTCCCTGTATCGGTTTTGTTTTTTGCTTGTAATAATACTTGGTCCTTTTTTTCGATTTGCCCGCCTGATACCTTTCAGGGTAGTTGATTTGGTCCAGACATTTGGGTTGTGAATGTAAACGTTATCCTGGCCTTCGGGTCGAGGATGATGAATTTTAGCTTAGAGTTCTCTACCCTCAATGCCGAGGAATAAGAGCTATCTATGCATTAGTTTTAGTCTATTTGGCGCAGATCTGCTGTTTAATTTGAAAATTAGTCATAGGTTAACAAATTTTGTATGAGTCTTGAATGTAATACGTTATCTTTGACACTTGCAACCTCGTAGCTTCGGTTACGGTTGCTTCAGAGCTTTGCTTTGTATTGTTTGAGCTTTATGCTCATTTATCAATGAATGAGATTGAACTGTTTAAAAAAAAAAAAAAAGACTCCAACCCTAATGGCTCGAAGCCTCCAATCACAATGCTGAAAAAATCGCATCAACTAATAACAATTAATTATATAACTCGAAAATGGTAGGTAATGTAGTTCATATATAAATAATTATAATTGATGCATATTATCTACTCTCTACTAATATTAAAGAGTGGACCAACATTTTAATTTATAATATATCGTGCTCCTTGCCAGTGAGTGCACTCTAGTGAGAATGTGACAGAGTCGAATAAATCATTAAAAATTCGAGTATTATATATATGAGAAAATAGTCTTGTAGTTATAAAGAAATGATTGAGAAAGAATAATGGGGAAGATACGTGGGAAATGTGGCACCAACTATCCCGTGACGCAGCGGGTATATTTGATGCTGAGCTGCACCTGAGCACGGATTAGCGTAACCGACACCGCCACCGGCTTCCTTGTCGGAACAAAAAATTAGCAAAAAGCTCACGCAAAGCTTGTTAATTCATTAATGGTCAAATTCGTAGCTCACATGCTTTCCTATTCCTTATAATTTACTACATCATTCATCTTACAGGCTCCAGCAACCCATACACGCCTAGCTAGTAAGCATTTTTTAATTTCAAAAGATAGGGTTGAGCTTAAAATGTAATCTTTATAGTATGAGGCAAGTAAACTTCGCAACCTAGATTCTTCTCTTTGGTTATCCTAATTTTTATGAAATTCAAATATGCTAATGACGTGAAGAGAAATGCTACTTAGCAAATTGTTATACAATTGCCAAATTAACGACTGCAATGGCGTGAAATGACTAGAAGACTCATCAAATACTGTAAAGACCATGCAACATAAAATTGAAGTAATAGTTTATTAAATAGCATTACTCTAATACTAAACAATAAGTGGTAACTAAGATTTAACTCTTAAGGGTTGGCCGGATGGTCGACAACTTGGGATCATTGATCGTGCTCCTCAG
>NC_081545.1:29602849-29622914 GCF_901000735.1 Corylus avellana | reverse complement strand
AAAAAAAAAAAAAAAAAAAACTACGTTTTGTAGGAAATACCAGTGTCCCAACCACCCCCATTGAAAAGAAAGAAAGAATAGAGAGTGGGTCTCACACGGTAACATAGGATGATTGTTGATAATAAAGAGGAATAAACTACCAACTGGAATTGTACCTTCCACTCTGTTTAATTAATAGTTTTTTTTTTTTTTTTTTGGTATACTTTCCTTTGTACTTTTCTCGACGCGGACTCAAACAATGTCAACCTATCTACAACTGGCCCGTTAGAATCTTCTACTACTCTTTCTCACTCAGACCTTTTCCCTCCCCGTATAAAGTTGACTCTGCCTTCCCATCACCGTCACTCACCTGAGCTCCAGAAAAAGTCTTCTTCTCAACCCCCCACCATCCTCCTTTCAAAACTCTTTCAAACTTCTTCCGGTCTAAACCCACCATCCTGCTTTACACCAGTCATATATATATATATATATTGGGATCTTCTAGCTAAAATACAGAGACATGGGAAACTACATTTCTTGCACTCTTTCCAGCGCCGGTGGCGGCAGGCATTCCAGAGCGACAAAAGTGATCTTCCCGAGCGGCGAAATCCGACAAATCCATGAACCAACTAAAGCGGCGGAGCTCATGCTCGAAACGCCGAACTTCTTCCTCGTAAACTCGGTGTCTCTCCATATCGGGAGGAGGTTCTCTGCGCTCAGCGCCGACGAGGACCTGGAGATGGCCAACGTTTACGTAATGTTCCCCATGAGGAGACTGAACTCTGTAGTGACGGCGGGTGACATGGGCGCCTTGTTCCTCACCGCCAACTCCACCGCCCAGCACCGGCGGGTCATACCGGAGTCTGGAGACGACGGTACTCCAAACTTGTTCGAAGGGAAAGCAGGTGATGATGAATGGCACGAAAGCGAGGCAGCCGTGGAGGTGCCAAAGCTGAATTTGGATGATATTGAGGAGTTCTCGGCGCCGGAGTTTATCCACAGGCTGTCCATGTGCAGATCAAAGAAACCAGTGTTGGAGACCATAGCAGAAGAGGCAGTTTTTTCATATTAAATTACATGATTTTAATTATGTACGTAGAGTGTTATTGTGTGTGCAAATGCCAAATAGCGTTACCCTTTTTAACCAAAAGATCAAAGACAAATAGACAATTAACTTGTATGTATGGAAATTACTTTATATATAGTAAGATTGAAATCAGAAATTCTTTTTCTTCTTGCAAACACTTGTATTGAAGATGAAGAATGCCCATTTGTATACTCAAATTTACTGCATTTTCTCTTCAAATTCATATTAGAATGATTATGATAACATGAGAATTTGGTTTGATGCTAAAAAATAAATCTTGATTATTAATAATTTAATACAGTATCAAGCAAAATGCCTATTTCTTTTTTAAATATTTAAAATTTTGAAATAATTTGTAATTTAATTTAAAAATCCAAATGAATAATGAATAAATTGGGGAGGATCTCAGCTATATATCTTTTGAATGATAAATTGGAGCAACTTGCATGCTTCGTATACATATAGACAGACATATTGTTGGCGCCCATTTCAGTTTCCGTTGTCCACAATGCCTCATGATCATCTCCCATCGTAGCGCCCCCCAAGAAACCCCCGCGCATGGCGTCGTCCCAGTCCTCCAAAACCCTAACCCTAGACTCCTCCCACCTCTTCCTCACCGCCCTTCAATCCCTCGCTCAACAACAAACGCTTCCGCCACCACCACCGCTCTCACCCCCTCTTCCTCTTCCTTCTATTCCTTCCTTTTTCCCACAATCCAAGCTCGTCCCCAAAACCCGTTTCGCAGTCGACGCCTTCCGCTCCGCTGGCGATTTCTCCGTCTCCTACTTCCTCTCCCACTTCCACTCCGACCACTACACCGGCCTCTCCCCCAATTGGTCCAAAGGCGTTGTTTTCTGCTCCCACACCACCGCCAATCTCCTTATCAAAGTCCTCAATGTCCCTTCGCCGATCGTCGTCCCGTTGCCGCTCCGCGAAACCGTCGTGATCGATGGCTGCGAGGTTACGCTCATCGACGCCAATCATTGTCCCGGTGCGGTGCAATTCTTATTCAGGATTCCACGTCCCAACGGAGAATTCGATAGGTATGTTCACACGGGCGATTTTCGGTTCTGTGATTGGATGAAATTAGACCCTTTTTTAGCTGAATTTATAGGTTCCGATGCGGTTTTCTTGGATACTACGTATTGTAATCCGAAATTTGTGTTTCCGTCGCAAGAAGAGTCTGTTGAGTATGTTGCTAGTGTGATAGCGAGAATAGGGAGTGAATATCATAAGGGTGGTTCGATGAGGAATGTTTTGTTTCTTGTAGCTACTTATGTTGTCGGGAAAGAGAAGATTTTACTTGAGATTGCGCGGAGGTGTGGTAGGAAGATACACGTGGACGCTAGAAAAATGGAGGTTTTGCGTGTTTTGGGGTATGGAGAGAGCGGGGTGTTTACAGAGGATGAGTGTGAAAGTGATGTTCATGTTGTTGGGTGGAATGTCTTGGGTGAGACATGGCCATATTTTAGGCCTAATTTTGTGAAAATGAAGGAGATCATGGAGGAAAGAGGGTACTCTAAGGTTGTGGGTTTTGTTCCAACAGGGTGGACTTATGAAGTGAAGCGCAATAAGTTTACGGTGAGGTCTAAGGATTCGTTTGAGATTCATCTTGTACCTTATAGTGAACATTCAAACTATGATGAACTTAGGGAATATGTGAAGTTTTTGAAACCCAAGCGTGTTGTTCCTACGGTGGGTTTGGATGTTGAAAATCTAGACAGCAAGCATGCTAATAAAATGCGAAAGCATTTTGCTGGGCTAGTTGATGAAATGGCCAACAAGCAAGAGTTCTTAAGGGGGTTTTATCGAGGGTCCTGTGAAATGGTTGACAAGGTTCAAAAGGATGCCAGCAATGCCTCAAATGAGGGGATGGACGGGGAGAACGAGATCAAGGCATCCAAGGGAAAAACCATTAAAATAACTGATCCGGATCTTGTTTTGGACTTGTCATCTTCTCTGAAAGAATCTGGTACTCAAGATCCAGTTGTCTTGAATGTTGAGGATGCATATTCTCTGAAACAGCCTGGTTCACAAGATCTAACTGTGTTGGATGATGAGGAAACAGAGAAAATCATTCAGGAGCTTCGTGATTGCTTGCCAGCATGGGTCACTCGAAGCCAGATGTTAGATCTAATTAGCAGCTCTGGAAGGAATATTGTTGAAGCAGTGTCCAATTTCTATGAACGTGAAACTGAATTTCATGAGCAAGTTTTTGCTTGTACAGCTTCTACATCTACTTCTCAGACCAGCTCACTTAATGACTCTGCATCACTTTTGAACACAGGTATTGTTATGAGCAGTCCAGTTGTAACTGTTGGCAAATCTTTAAGTCAAGACGGTGAGCCAGCCTGCCTGATGCATTTGATTAAGAGTGGCAGTGGCATTTCTCCTGGAAAAATGAATAGGACTATTGGCGATGGGCCAAACAAGAAAGTAAAAGTCAATTCAATTAACAGTGGCACTTCTCCTGGGAAAAGGAAAATGAATACTGTGAATAAGCTAAACAAGAAAGCAAAGGTCAATTCAACATCGGGCTCTGGTGGGTCAAAACAACCTACAATTACAAGATTTTTCAGTAAAGTTTTGCCTGATGTTTCTCAAGGTGGTAAGGTTGGAAGTACGTTTGAGCAATGCCCTAAAGATGAAAATCTGTTGCCTGATGCTGCTGCCAAGTTATACGAGGATGAAATAGATCTGTTTATTCAAATAATAAATGGTAACGAGTCATCTAAAAGCCATGCTGCCAACATCCTAAAGAAGACAAAAGGAGATATAAATAAGGCATTGGATATATACTACTGTAATCCTAAGGGTGACCTTAGTGACTCTAGCAAACCAGTTCTTGCACAGAGTGGTGTCGACAACTGCTCTCCTGGCCAAACGAAGAATGTGCCAGAGAGATCAGAATGTATTCCTGATATCTCTGTTCAGGCATTATTAACAAAGGATGCGGATGCAACTCTTGTATCACTACCGCCGGAAAAATACAGTCCTATAGAGCATGGTTGGTTATTTTATATCTTGTAGATGTTATTCAACATCTTGAGCTTTCTTGTTGATATCTTTAGCTTCTAGATATCTTCCAAATGGCAATCTTTCACATTGATGTACATTTGCAGCATGCTGGAGGAGTGGACAACCTGCTCCATATATACATCTTGCAAGAACATTTGGGCAGCTCGAGGACGAAAAGGGAAAGATAAAAGCTACTTCTATGTTGTGCAATATGTTCAGAAGGTTTATTGCTACAGATTGCATATTTGATACTGTGTGTACAAATCTTTTATTCTTCCTGTAATGATACGACGGGTTGCATTTTATTAGTCTTGGCTGATTGGGGCTCATTCTTTTGCTTGCAATGGGTTTTATGACAAAGTTTGCTGATCTTGTCTCCGGAGGATGTGCTGCCTGCCGTGTATTTGTGCACAAATAAGATTGCTGCTGACCATGAAAATATAGTGAGTCTTCTTTCTGTAATCTTTATCCTGTTCTTGAGTCGGAGCTGACTTACCTTTCTTGGCCAGTCATCACTACAAAGGAATATGTTTATTAAGTGTTTTTTTTTGATAAGTAAAGGAATATGTTTAATAAGTTTTGTTCCTGTTTGCATTATAAACAATACTATTCTGGGGTAGTCATTGTGTGAACTAGTAAATTTGACTTCAAAAACTATCTCCAAATTTAAATGATTTAATTTAATTAGCTCTATCAAGTTTCACTAGAGTCTGAAAAGCACAATGACTCAGTTAGACCAGAAGGGTAAGCCTATGTAGCTGGCTCCAAAATTTATTAATAGGTTTTTGCAAGAGTATTAAGTTATTTTGGAAGATGAGTGGAACTTTCTGATTGGTAGACTTCAATAATACTGGTAAAGTACTTTTGTCTAGTCTTTTAACCTGCCCAGCCTCAGGGGTGAGAGTCTTTAGGCATTAAGCTTCTTATCTTCTGTGCAATAAAACAATATGTCCTCATTTTAGAACAATGCTGCAGGAGCTAAACATTGGTGGTAGTTTGGTCACATCAGCACTCGAAGAGGCATGTGGCACAAATCGGTCCAAAATAAGAGAGATGTATAACAAGCTTGGTGATCTTGGTAGTAACAAGTGTTTTTTTTTTTTTTTTTCATGATTTATATTTGGTCTGCTGGACTATGTCTTTCTGCAAGGTTGTTGTATAACCTATGAAATAGTCTATTGTGCTTAAAGGTGATGTTGCTCAAGAATGCCGACAAACACAGACATTACTTGCCCCTCCTTCACCACTTCTAATTAAAGATGTATTTTCTGCACTCCGAAAGATAAGGTATGAATAATCTATCTTCGTTTTCTATTTATGACAGAAATTATAGCTTAATAAACATATTAGTGACTATTCAGTGGTGGTTTTCTAAAGTGGATAAGGAATAATTCGTAGAATGATAGCACAAATCCAATGGTAATATCAGTGGGGTGTAATGCCTTGTAGGTATAATAGTTTTGGGACAAACTGGCATCTCACTCCCCCATAAAATAATGGGTGGAGGGTAAGGTCACAGCATATGGGTGCATGAGTTTATTTGCCTATCTCAAAAAGGAGAAAGAAAGAAAGATAGAGGGAGAAAGAAAAAGATGAATAACTGATTTTTTTTTTTTTTTTAAATTTTTAATTATTATTATTATTATTATTATTATTTCATATAGGTTCTGTTTTTGTCAATGAAAAACAGTTTATGTTATTAAAATATTTTTCATTTTAAAATTTTTATATATGTGGTGACTTTTCTTTTCACTTTTTCTCTTATATTCTTTTGGTTTTCGGCCAGCTGTTTTTGTTTTTCCTTTGGTGATTAGTTACCATGATTTTCTTGTTCTTTTTACTCTTACTAGTTAGGAATCTCCTCTTGTATACTTTCTGCGTATTTGGGAGCGCCTTACGCTTTTAATGATATTTCGATTATTTTTTTTTTAAAAAAAAAAAAAATCCTTTTGGTCTTTGGTTGGACATTTTGAAAAATACTACAATTTACTAATGCTTAGGGAATTATCAACATGGCTAGGGAATTACCTAGGGATTGAACCATTACACACTTACACTGAAGGGATTTGATTATGCTTGTGGAGTTTTTGGCTTACTAGATTGTGCAAGATATGGTTATGAAGGAAAATATGTTCTAATTTCTTTTCATATTATGTAGTCAATTTTTATACTTATCAAAAAAATTATTCAAATTCCATAATCATAAGATTTTATTGATTTAAATATTTTAACTCAGGTACTAAATGCAAGCACTTTGTTATGTGAATTGTGAAATTACTTTTATCCTCGCTCTTCTTATATGGTATTCATCAGTGTACAAACAGGCAGTGGAAGTACTGTTCGAAAGAAAAGCCTCATGGTAAATCTCATGTGTTCTTGTAGAGAGAAGGAGATGAAGTTTCTTGTTAGAACTTTGGTAAGATTCTTAATATAGTTTTGCTTGGGAAATGTCTACACTTAATTAATAGTGATCTTTGTCTTTTTAATAGGATAATGTAAGGAAAGAAAGGGTGAAGTCTAAAACCACTAATCTGCACTTACCTGTTTAAACCTTTTTTTTTTTTTTTTTCTCCCTATGATGTATGTACTTATTTATTAATTATTATTATTATTATTATTATTATTATTATTATTTTTTAAATTTTGGGGGGCGCGGGGTGTTTAACTTTTCTGTAACATGATGTGGATGGAGCCTCTGGTCTGTCTCTGATTTAGTGCAACCTCTAATTCTTGTGACCTGTTTGTCTCACTGTTTACTTTTTTGGTTGGGATTGAAATCAAACGTTTATTGTTTGAGGAAGCTTTTGCACGGTAGTGAGGAAGGAAGTGTTTAAGGTTCAGGTGTTTTTGCTCTAGGCGGTTGAGCTTCAAATTTCTTTTGATCCCCGTTGTAGCACCACCGTGTAACCAAGGCTTTCCTATTTATTTCTCCTTGTGCCCTCTAGTTTATATTTATCATTTGGGCATCTTGTTTAATAATTCTTACTCATTTATCATTAAAGGGCCTAAATATTTATTTAAATTGAAAAATATAGCATAGATTAATTTTTGAATACTTGCTTCTTTTGGCGTTTATGGAGAGAGAAATAATAGGTGCTTTGAGGATTTGGAGAGGTCCTCTGAGGATATATTATCCTCTTATATTCATACTTTGTATCTTTGGACTGTAACGTATGTTTATCTGGTGTCGATTAGCTCTGATGAGTTCCTTGTACGTTTTTCTCATCCTAGTTAGGTGATCCTTTGTATACTCCTAGTGTACTTTGGGGCGTCTACGCATTTAATAAAACTGATTTACTTATCAAAAAATAATAATAATAATTAATTTTTGAAAACATTCATGCTATACAAAAAATAGAGATAGCTGAAATAGATAGGGTGAAAATGTAGTTGCTTTACCTTTATTTTGTCATTTGTGCTTTTGATTCCCTGAGAAAGAGTGTTTCGCCTTTCACTTTGCGTAATTATTTTGCTTTCTCATGGTCTTCTACTTTGTTTTTCTTGCAACAAAATTTAAGAATTAAAATCTTCTGTATTCATGTGTGATGCACTGAAAAGTATGTCTTTTAAGCCTGGTTGGATTCTATGATTATCTTTTAATCCTGGTTGGATTCTATGATTACTGAGAAAATATATTCATTCCATTGCACAGTATATGATTGTGATTTTCTTTCTTGGTTGTCGCAAAATAGATTAAGTTTTTCGAAAATGAAAGCATTTATGCATTTAACTTCTCATATTAGCCTTAGATTGAACTCACATTTTCAAATTTGAGCCCACCTCTATTGTCCCATCAAAGGACGTTCGGAAGGGTTTTTGTTCATTAAAATGTGGGTGATTGATAAACTTTCACATTTTGTGGAACAGAGAAATTATTATTTTTGAATGAGACTGATGAATGGTGGAACTTAAATATGTTTAACTTATTGTTTTGAACCATTTTCTGTCTGTACCCAGTTTTAAGTATCATTTCTGTGCAGGTCAGGAATTTACGGATTGGAGCAATGATGAGAACTGTTCTTCCTGCTTTGGCTCAAGCTGTCTTTATTAATTCCTGCCCTAACTTTTACCATGAAGGAAGAGTTGAAAATTTGAAGGAGAAGCTTCAGGTGATTATTTCTGCTAGTTGTAATGGATGCTGGCATTTTTTCATCATTTAGTTGTTTTTTTTTTTTATTAAAGATGTTCATCCTATCTTATCACTGATTTAAACAAATGAGTTTTTGGCATAATCTCTGAACATTTTTGTAGAGTTTTTATAATAAAAAGTATCTTCCTCATCTTCTATATTTTAATTTTATTATGAAAAGTTCATTTTGTATTCAATCATTTAATTTTATGTGGCAATACTTATTATGTATCATGATTTGTTTTTTTATAGCATTTCTGTTGCTTATTTGATCTTTTGGTTTCTTGTCAGTGCCTTTCTGCGACTGTAGTTGAAGCCTATAATATAGTCCCCAATTTGGTTAGTATCGATTTTTATGCAATAAGGTTCTTTTCTGTTTTCTTTTTTCTTCTCTGGCAACTAAATTTTTTGAACTTTCTTTTTGCTGTTTGCTAAATCTCTTTATTTTGCAATGTGTAATGAAAATAAATGTTTCCTTTCATATGTTGATAATAGAATGTGTTTTATTTGTTAATTTGTCTTAGCTGAAGGTGAGAAAATAACAACATACTTAATTTCCAGGACATTAGTTATCACTGGGAAAATCATTTTTGTTTTTACAAGTTGTAAAGTGGTTAAATGAAAAAAAAGAAAAAGAAAAGAAAAGATCACAGTATTTTGTCGTTCCAAATGCAGTACAATGCATTTGTTTTATGAGAATTAGGAAATCACAGCATAAAAATGAATAAATAAATCTGCCTGTTTTAAAGAAAGCCATTTTTATTTTATTTTTCCATTTTCTTTGTTTCAAAGAAAGACATATATACTCCTTTCTTTTCATTCAAATTCTTGAGCAATAATAGATAAAGTCTTAAAATTATACGGAGACAAAGAAAATAGAAAAGTAAAAAAAAAAAAAAAGTCATATATACTCCTTTCTTGTGACAAACTTTTTTAAGAATCGGGGACATGTATTTGTTGAAATCACCATCTCAAAATGTAACGCTTGTCTGCTGTTTGATAATTGTAAGCAGGATCTGGTTGTTCCCTCTCTCATGATCAAGGGCATTGAATTTTCTTCTTCAACTTTGTCAATGGTTCCAGGAATACCTATTAAGCCTATGCTTGCAAAGTATATATTCTTGATGCACTATATGCTTCTTTTTCTCCCTTTTCCAAGTTATGCATGATGCATGCGAATGTTTTGGCTTATTGTTTGTGTCATTTGTTCCTTGTGGTAGAATCACCAATGGTATCCCGCAAGCGCTGAAGCTCTTCCAAAATAAAGCCTTTACATGTGAATATAAGTATGCTTTTTATTCTTTAGTAGATAATTTCTTTTCTAATGCTGTTTTGATTTCCTCCATGCCGTTCTTTAAAGTTTCACTGAATCATATTATAAACTAGGCTTACTAACAGAGGGACAGGCAACAGACTACAGTAGTCATGTTGAAATTCTTATTTGGAGATAATAATAAATATTGCACACAATTTTGGTTGTATTGAGAACATTATTGTGATTTTTACTGTATTTTATCTAACTCTACCATACTGACATCATAATGGTAGAATTGAAAGAATATAACTGCATGCAAGATGAGGAGAGACATGAACATATTGAACATGATAACAAATGCTAAAGTTACTAGTGTGGTAAAAGAAAATAATCTAACTCCAGCCTTAGCATGTAATTATTGAACTACAGCAAAATCAGTTTAGTGTACTACAACTTATACTCTATCAGATCTAGGCGTTTATGGTGAATAAACACTATTCATTAGTACGGCGGTGCAGTAGATGCTTTTTTTTTTCCTTCATGTCTGAAGAGAGAAGATCTGTGCTAACAGAAATAGAGTAGCAATAGTGAATGTTGATCATCTGGGCAAGCAGCTTCCATTTTTTTTTAATACATAATGCCAGGCTTGATTTAGGTCTTAAAGGGAATATTACTTTTAGCTTTTTTGTTGGATTCTCGTTTTTATGTCCTGAACTTCAAATTGTTCTTCATATTTGCTCCTGCAGGTTCCCATCATCGTGATAATCCACACTTGGGAACTTGAACTTTCTTTTTTTTGTTCTTTATCCATAGGCTTTTATATTATTTTCCTTCTCATAAGAGATCACTTCTGTTTCTCTTTGCTTTTGTTCAGTCATCATGGTACAATTTCTTGATGAACATAATTAGTTTAGTGGTGGAGAATATATTATTTTTGGTAAGCTGGCTGCATTACCTGCTGAACTGGTTTCTGTTGTTGCAATTTCAGATATGATGGTCAGCGTGCCCAAATTCACAAATTAGTTGATGGATCTGTACGCATTTTTTCACGAAATGGGGATGAAACAACATCAAGATTTCCAGATTTGATTAATATAATTAAGGAGTCGTGTAAGCCTGCTGCAATGACTTTTGTACTGGATACAGAGGTAAGAACATATTAGTGCCAGATGCTTCTTTGTCATTTGAGGATTGAACCTTTTCTCTATCCTTTTTTTTAAAGGTAAGAACTGGTTTATTTTCAAGGTGATACATGATTGATTTATTTTCAAGGTGATACATGATTGATCATAAACTAAGCACTCAGAATCATTCCTAATGTGGTTCTTTCTGGTTTCAGGTTGTTGCAGTTGATAGGAAGAATGGCTGCAGACTCATGTCCTTCCAAGAACTATCTTCACGAGGGAGAGGGAGCAAAGATACCTTTATTACAGTGGATAGTGTGAAGGTTTGATGCATTACCTATTTTGTGTCATGATAGGGTCCAATGATTCAATGCTTAATTATGAAAGCTAAAGACTGTTTTTCTTAACTTTGGTGCCAATTTATTGAACATAATTTCTTGCGAACAATTTTTATGTTAGGGGTTCTGGTAATTATTTGCTATATTTCTCGAAGAAAATGCAAGAAGTTTTCCTCTCTTTACATAGTGAAGCCTTTTAGTTTATTAGTATTGTTATAAGCATAGGATAGAAATTAAAAGGATGTTTGTAAGTACTTGTGATTCCCTTTGAGATGCTACGTAAAAAAGGAAAGAGATAGAATTCTGTTATGACTGTTGCATGCTATTTTTTGAAGCTGGCCTGTGTAGATTCCTCGTATTCCAATTGTTTTAATTGAACATTTTTCTTATTTTTAATTTTATTGTATACGTTTTTACGGCTATGTTTGTAAAATTAGGTGTTGTGTTTTATATTCTTGACAGTAGCAGAAGGTTACTACCTATACAATTGGGCTCAACATGGTTGATGTAGGACAGATTTATCTGCCTATACAGTTAGGCTCAACATGACCTCTCATATTATCACTTATCCCAAAAGCTAAAGTTGGTAGGAAGGGATAAATTTAATCATTTAATCTTAGAATGGTACTGTATGAATTCAATGAGGTTGGGATGGGTCCAGTTCTTGGGTTAAATGGGACAAAGCAGCACTTGGATGGATGAGTATCTTAAGTGGAACTTTTGAAATAATATTCAAATGAATTAGGTCAAGGAATCTGATTTGAGGAGATAATTATAGTAAGGGAAGCAGAGTTGAATCACAGTGTGGGTTCATGGGTTCAACTTTGTAGAGGAAGGAGGGAGACTATATGATCTTGTGATGGTGAAAGAGAACTAATCAATTCTTTTCATGCAATTATGTGTTTCATAGTTTACATCAAATTTGTCAAATATGAACCATTTGTTTATTTAATCTATCTTGTCTTGTTCAATGGGCAATGAACACGTGAAATTTCATTATGAGAGAGCTTGACCAGTAAATATAAGGTGGTGCTATTCATGTCTGTGTTAATAAGTGACAGAGAGATGAGAGAATAGCTAATAGGTGACAAACCTTGGTGATGGATCTTATAGCTGTTTTTTTAAAAAAATTGTAGTAATATGATGTATATTACTGTTTCGCAGTAAAGTTTACTTTCTTTATTTCCTTTTTTGTTATTTTTCATCAACTGTGCTTTTGTTTAAATTTCTGGATATGTTTCTGACAGTTTCTTTACATGCAGGTTGATATTTGCGTGTTTGTCTTTGATATAATGTTTGCTAATGGAGAGCGGTAATTATTTTGGGTGTTTTTGTCTCATATATGTATATTGAAACTTTAGGACAAAACTATAAATACAACAATGTTTTTACATTTTTGCATTCTCTTATATACTTCTTGTGTACTAAAGGTGGGCCCCTCGGCGCTTTTAGATATGCATAACATTACTGAACACTTTTTTTTTTTTGATATCACTGATTCCATGTATTCTCAAAAGGGCAATTTTGAGATTCATCATTGTAGATGTATTCTTCTTTCTTTGGTGGCTGGGCAAGAATTGAGGGTACTCTGACCCAAGTCTATCTATGCACGCATCACTACCTGAGCCAAGGCCTGGGGAGAAATTAGAGATGGGAGTGTGATGGAGTGGTGCTAGTGGCCATCCCCAAGGAGTTATTTTGCTTGGTACATGCGGACAGGGGGTCTACCTGTGCTGATAAATTAGTGCAGTCTGAAAAGAGTCCCACTGCCTTTGGGGTATTGTAAATTGGGGGTTACAAGGGGTAAAATGGGCCAGTGGTTTTATTATTGTCATCCAATTTGTTGCTTATCTTTGGGATTAATTTTGAATTTAGCTAATATCTTACTCTATTACAGGCTGTTGAGCTTTTCTCTCCGCCAAAGACGAAAAAGTATGTGTCTCCACATTCTATGATGCAGTTATTCTTTTATTTTGCTGGATTCAAGAGACCTTATTTTCTGTGAAAGTATACTGTAATCTAATCCTTTAAATCCTTTGTGCCAAACATTCACAGAACTGAAGGATTTGTTTTATGATGAGAAGTTGGGATATTTTGAATATGCAAAGGAAATGACAGTAAGTGCTTGAGTTTCATCTTTTATTTATTTTTTATATTATTGTTCAATCGGCGGTTTATATGATTTATCTGTTTGTAGGTCGAAGCAGATGATACTTGTTTGACCAATGAAGCCACGTTAAGTAAGATAAGCTCTTTTCTTGAAGATGCATTCCGCTCCTCATGTGAAGGGATCATGGTTAAATCACTGGATGTTGATGCTGAATATTCTCCATCAAAGCGTACTGACACATGGTTAAAGGTTATTGGAATATGATCATTTAGCTACTTCACTATCTGATGAACAGAGAGCAAGCAAATGATTGACCTCTGATTGACACTCTTATTTTGTTTGAAGGTCAAGCGAGACTATGTGGAAGGATTGAATGACTCTCTTGATTTAGTCCCAATCGGTGCTTGGCATGGTAATGGGAGAAAAGCTGGATGGTAATACCTCATTTCTTTATGCTTTTTCATGCCCGTGGTTGGTTAGTTGCTACAACACAATTTGGAATTTGCATGAAATTACAAATGGTTCACTCTTGCCATGCTGAACCATTTAAGGCACAAAATTTCAGTTTATAGTAGAACCATTGGAACAGGGAAAAAGAACATAAACAAAGAAAACGTATCATTAATAACAGGAATTCTTAATTCATTTTTGGTCACATTGAAAAATAATAAACATTGAGCTGTAGGTTGGTTGTTGGTGGGCGTTGTGGACTCATCAGATTCAAAAGGTTAACAAGTTACAGTTGAAGCCAGGCATTGGATAGGATTAGAGTGTTTCACATTGTAGTGTCCAATCGAACACACACACACATTCTCATGTATATGTATAATATTTTTATATACTTATATTTTAAATAAGTGTATATAAACAAATAGTAACATGTAAGTGTATAAAGACATAAAGAAGTGGCAGTAAGGTATCTATTTTATTACTAAAGCAATATTCAGTGATGTGATTCCATTTGTGCTGATGCTTTCTATGTGAATCCTCAATGAGTTTGAGTGGTCTTACAGATTGAGTTTGACTCTCTTATGTTACAGGTACAGTCCATTTCTTATGGCATGTTACAACCCTGACACTGAGGAATTCCAAAGCGTATGCCGTGTCATGTCCGGATTCTCAGATTCTTTTTACAGAGAGGTAAGTGTGGATGTTGCATGCATAGTTAGTTATTTTTGATAGGTAATTGTTGCTTAAAGCTTCATAAGGTTTAGTCTTCAGCTGATTTATGAGGCGAGGTTTTGGTTATGCTGGTGCATGCTTTCGACAATAACCAAGGATTTCTACATTGTAATGCAGATGAAAGATTTATTTTCTGGGGACAGGATCCTGTCTAAAAAGCCAGCTTATTATCTAACAGCCGAGTTGCCTGATATGTGGTTTTCACCAGAAGTTGTTTGGCAAATAAGGGGTGCAGACTTCACAGTGTCACCAGTTCACAAGGCTGCCATAGGTTTGGTTCATCCATCTCGTGGAATCTCAATCAGATTCCCTAGATTCATCCGCTCTGTTTCTGATAGAAATCCCGAAGAATGTAGCACAGCTGCAGATATAGCTGAAATGTTTCAATCTCAGACTCGAAAGATGGACGTGCCAGCTGAAGATTGATCAGTTCCTTGTTATTCTGTACATAAGCTGCTTTTGCAGTTCAAGTAGCGGCATGTGTAGTGTACAAAGGATGAGATGCAGTTGAAGTTTTGCTACGTTATCTGTTGCTGCATTTTGAACAATACTGAAAAGGATTTCGTTTTAAATTTCAAATTACATTGAATGACCCACTTCTGCATAATAAGCAATAACCCTCATTTCCACCCCCATCCACCCCACCTACTCCCAATGAAAAGAGAGAAAAAAAACCTCTTCTTGATAACCCTAGTACATATATCCTGCTTATTTATTTGGGTAAAATGGACACACATTATATATATGATCGTCCATAACTTTGAACAAAAAGCAAGCGGCAACAGTATGCAAACCCTCCTCTTCCTGTAATGGATTCCTTGATGCCGTATATAAGCCTTCCTGTATATGCTCTCTGCGAATGTCTTTTGGTGACGTCTTGTTTCTGGATATTGAGAGCTTCAGACTTTGGTCCACTCCAGGTATCTAACACTCTCAGGCTCGCACCAGTCTTTGTAATAAGCTACATGTGCACTTGTAGTTGACTTCAAACTCCTGTATCTTTCTGCTTTATGCATGTTGGTATTTGACAATGCTGCGCAAGCGTAGGAGTCACCATATGGAAGAAATCTTATACAGATTTCAAATGGATATCTAGTACATTAAATGCCTACCAGATGAGGAAAATGAGTTTGCCAAATGCAATCAAACTTGCAACATATCACCATGTTTTTTTCAGCAAAAACAGCCATAAACTCTGCAGTCAAGGCATCATTTAAGCCTCACCAGGTAGGATGCCCATATCTCATCAGCTGGAGGAGATGGTTGAACCCAATGCCCTGGTATGCGGCTGCACCAAATTTAACAGCAATTACAGATGATGAAACTGGAAGTAAAAAAATAATGCAGAATGAATGGGGGGGTCCAACGCTATTGGAGGTGTTGTGCCTGTAATTACATCAAAGCAAGCGGCATATACCAAAAAGGAATGACATCCTTACCTTCCTCCTGGTCTTATATATGTATCCCATGCTCTTCTCACCTGCAAGCAGCGGACCTTATTAAGATTTAAATCTAAACAAAATCAGATGCTGGTATGTGCAAGGGCTATCTATTATTACATGGCCATCCAGGGAGCAGTTAATTAAACTAGCACTGGAATATCAGGCAATCAATTACATGAACACAGTAGATAGTTGTATCTTGCAAGGTATGTAGAAACTTGAAGAGGTACTAATTGAAATCACCTCAATAAGCGTGCCCATATCAGTATTGCTGCCATGATAATAATGATAGAACTCTAACGGTAGATTTGCCACAGATTCATAAGCTCCACTAAATCCTTGTCCCTCTGATCCTTGTTTTCCACCATCACTGGCAGTGACTGTAGTGGGGCCTTTATAATTTTCAGTTTCATATATTGGGTCTATACTTTCCTTACTACCGCCTTTATCACTGCTTAGAACTTTTGAGTCAGGCCCGTGACTCTGGAGGGGTTTCCTAGATTCCTCAGCAGTTGCAATGGCATCCCTAGCAGCATCTGTGTCAGCTGCAGCAATTGCCTGGCGCTCCTCTTCTTCAACCGCGGCTTGAACTCTCTCAAGAAACTTGTCATCCTCCTCGGGAAGGAAATGACCTGCATAATTATCCAACCAACAATAAGAATGTGTAATTATTGAATCAAATATATTGAACATTGCAGTACTATTTAAATCTCATTTACATAGTACCATATAAACCAAATTACAGTTACACAAAAATAATATGAATAAAGTCATGCATATCATCGTGCCCTATCAAAAATGGCAAGCATGAAGGGCCTGTCTGTTCAGTAATATGACAATATTAATCAAATTAACGTCAGAGAGTATAACAGCAACATAATATTGCAATTAAATTCAACTTTGATGTTGAGATATTACACAATTTGTAATGGTCAAGAAGTATTCATATTATACTTGATATGTGAAATGTGTTCCTCTGTGGTTACACGCAACCTGATATACAACTCGCCAGATTTACATTTTAAGCAAATAGAACATTTGCCACAACTGAGACAAGTACTGAAAAGAATAAGAACCATTGGAAAGCAGACCTTGTTTCTTCAATTTTTGGATCCTAATGGAACGCAACTCTTGCAATTTCTCCACGATTAATACCTGCTCAAGCTGAAATATAAAACATTGTGTCAGGCAGAGAGATAAATGGTAGTACCCTTTGAATTACATCAGATCATTGCTATCCAAGCAAGGTCTTCCACATGAAAAAAAGTTCCACACAATGCGCATTTTCTTTCCCCAGAGCATGATAATGGCACTGGTAGAAAACATGAAAAATAGTATCTCACCATCAAATGATCTCATATCAATATATGGATTGGGAAAGAGACAAATCAAATCAGTTGGAGAAAACATGTGGCGAAAAGACAGAATGAGGATAGGAAGTGGAGTTCCACCACTGCTGCCCACCGTGGTTGTGGAGGGGAGACCCACCTCTGGTGAAGGGACAACTCCACTTTGTTTTTTAATTTTTTTTATAAGTAACAAGGCTGACCTCTACTTCTGAAAAGGTGAGTGTGTAAGCGAAAAATATTTTGAAAAAGCTTGCCAAACAAGGCAAAAATATCTGAACATTCTAGATGAAAGTGTGCTTTTTATGTGCGGCAAAGACTAACTACTGCATGGGTATGTAAGAAGCGGTAAGAGGAAAGCCAATGATAATGTTGCTCAAGACAGAAAAATATGATCATAGGCTTGAACCCAGGAAAAGCAGAATGTGGGAATAGAATTCATATGAGGTAGAAGGATGAAGTTATCTTAAACAGGAAAAAAAAAAAAAAAAAGAGGAAGAAGAAGAAGAAAGAAGGAAAAGGGGAAAAAGGGTATTAGTAGATATTTCATTTTCAGGCATATCATATGGGGAACTTTTAACTATGGTCCACATGCACTGGATACTCGGTACCGAACGACATCTTAACAAACGAAGTTTCTACATAACACATTTATGTGGCATGTACAACCAACGCTCACCTCCAATTCTAGTCTCTTTCTCTCCTCTCTTGCTTTAATATTTGCAACTTCTTTCATCTTCTCTACCTGCAAAGTCACATGCCTCAGTCACTGAGAAAAAATATTAAGCCTACAAACTGCAAAGACAACTGGTCATCAACACAATGAATGAAAGCCCAAAAAAAGGAAACAATTGTGATCATGTCAGTGTTCCGGGTCAAAATAGAGGACCAGACAACCTAGTTAAACAAATTTTTTACAATTGTGTCAAGATAAATAAAAATAAAAAATACATAAATTTAAAAAGGACAATATGTGAAGAAATATAGATAATTGTTGATGTTCACCACTAAAAATCCTGTGCTTTAACCTTTAATCTGCTCATTTATTAAATAACTAACAGGAAACAGATGATGTAACGATTATAATATTAATTAAACGATTAAATTCACAATTTTCTAGTAGCTTAAAATTTTGGGACAGTTGGTGATTTAACAGTATCCATACAAGATTACAAGTGCTATATTTACTTGAGACTGGCCATACAATGAGCATAGCTTGAAATTCTAACAAGAATGAATTTGTTTAATGAATAGAAGTACAAATAGTTTTGATAAGAAAAGAGGGAGTTTAAGAGAGCTGCTATTCTTGCTAACAAATCCACATTATTCGTGGTACCTCATGTCATCATATGGGTTTAGCAACACAAAAGTTGCCACACTATTCTAGTTTTCTAAAACTTTAGAGACAACATTTTGTGTTAAGCATGAAAAGTATCTAATTTGACTCTCTTTATTGATGTCCTTTATAGCCACCCAACCTGCACTCCATAACAATTAGTCACTTAACTCTCTATGGTCTAAAATTGGCTCCTCCTTGGTTCCATATGCGAAACAGAATCTTAGTTTGCTTCCAAAATGGATGAAATATTTTTCAAAACCACAGAAACTGTCAAAAACAAATAACATTACTCAAAGATTTGAACTAAAGACTCTTCAGAAAAAAGGATTTTATATTGGCTGCTAAACTAAATTGATTAGCAGTACATTTCCATAGACTAACACAAACAAATACTGGTTGAAAAGTGCAGCCTAACATGTAAGTATCCAATACCTTGCGCTTTGCAATATCATTAGCAATCTCCCTAGCCCTCCATTCATCAGCTTCTTGATCGGCTTGTTCAAATAGTTCACGCTCCTAATTGTCAAAACAATAAAAGAAAAGAAACAAACTAAGCATCCGTCCAACATAAGCCCAAAAACCAAAAGAGAGGCAGAAAGGACACCACCTTTGAGCGCATTTCTGCAATGCGCTTCCTCTTTCTTTTCCTCCAAAGTTTATTTCGTTTATACTTCCCAATTTTATCTGACAATCTAACAGCGGCAGACCTTTCTTCCCATGGAGTCCTTTCATCCATGATCACCCTAAATGGTTCAAGCAGAGCTCTTAATTTTGCCATCAATGTATTCGCCGCAACCACAGAACACGACTCTTGGGATTCCATACTAACCCCCTTATCTTCCAAAATTTTTTTGAACCCATGAACCGAAATGCCATTGGACCAATAGCCTTCATCTTCCATACACCCTTTACCATCTTTGATCATTGACAACATCTCTAACTCTTTCTCCCTATCAAGGATATTGATTCAATTAACACAACTCGTTTCAGTTGCGTGCAATGTGGGCATGATAATAACAAACAAAACGAACACAGAATGCTACCAAATGGGCACATAAACGATTTGACAGTGAAATAAAGTAGTATGCAATTGGGATTGGGACATACATTGCTTGTGCAAGATCAAGAGTATCTTGTAGCTCTCTAAGCCGATCCTTCACATTTTGAGTCTCCCAAAAGGCTCGCGACATTGGCGGGTTAGGCGGTAACATCGGAAACCACAGCTGTGGTGCCGCGGATTGGAATGGAACCGGATTCATAGCTACACAAAATGTATATATAAGAGAATAAAAAAAAAAAAATAAATAAAAAAAAAAACGAATATTTGAAGCAGAAAAAGAATACCCAGCTGAAAAATCAACTGAAATTTTCCATACAAAACTTGTTACCGGTGTAGCTGAACTGCAGATCAGCGATAAAAAACCTGGGGTCTGTGAATTCTATATTCTACAGAGAGAGGGAGAGAGAGAGAGAGAGAGAGTGGTACCGAAGCAAGTAACCGATGAGTTGGCTGAAGGTCGGAGGTCGGCGGAGAAGCGGGCGACGGAGCTGGAAGCGGCGCCGGAGTTTCGGTGGTGAGACGCTTGGCTGGAGGTCGGAGGTTGAAAAAGAAGAAGAAGAGAGAGAGAGAATACTCCCTATTTTTTTCACATGTGCTCATCAAAATTGCACCCAATATTTCAATAATTTGGTGAGTATTTTAATTATTTAGGTATA
>NC_081545.1:29528769-29602829 GCF_901000735.1 Corylus avellana | reverse complement strand
ACTCCCTATTTTTTTCACATATGCTCATCAAAATTGCACCCAATATTTCAATAATTTGGTGAGTATTTTAATTATTTAGGTATAGAGCCGTACGAGAGTAATCTAACAGGAGAAAAAAAAGATTAAAAACAAAAATCAAAGAAGGAAGAAAGTAAAAAACAGAAGGGCAAGATCGCTTCGCTTCCTGTGGTCACGTGCTCTCACAAACATTTATTCAGAACTTGAATTTACGTTCCCTCAGAGTCAGCCCTAAATCTGAAAGCTCCTCCTTCCCGCCCCCAGCACAGAGAACCGTCCGAGTTTCGTACCCTCCAAACTCCCGCCTAATCTCTCAGAGTCTCAACTGGCTATCGCCGGTAATCATCCGTACATTCCCCGGTAGCCCCTCAAAATTTAATTAAACTTTTGAAAGTTAAAAAAGCTATAAAAAAAAAGGGCTCCAAAATCATAATTAAATGTAATTTTTTATGGGGATAGTTGCTCCAGCTTTATGTTTGTTTAGTTAATTTTGAATTCCGATGAAGGTTGTGGAAGCTAGGGTTTCCGTCGAGTCGCACGCTGACCAACAACAACAATGAGTGCTGTGAATATCACCAACGTCACCGTCCTCGACAATCCGGCTTCGTTTCTCACCCCCTTTCAGTTCGAGATCTCCTACGAGTGCTTGACCCCTCTCAAAGACGGTACTTTCTCTCGCTCTCGTTGGGCTTCCTTTTTTCTGCTTGGTTGGTGAGAAAATGAGAGAAAATCAAGAACCTATAATGCATCTTTAATGTGTCGTAGATGAGGAAAATGAAGGCTTTACTTCATTGTGTAATCGTTATTTCCTTTTCCATGTGTTTTATGAGGGCCCAAACAGCTGGATAGGGTTTGCAATGTCATAATTCTTTATTATGAAACAATTGGGTTATGGAACTTACTATTTGCGTATAGGGTGTTTTTTTTCTTATTTTTGGCCACTGCCTGCGTTGTGGCCAGGATTGTTAGCTAGGGTTTGTGATCTTGTATTTGATTTTTGAAGTAAACCCCACATATGGTTCTTGATAAGATGATGAAATGTGTTGAGGCGATGCGCAAATTCTGAAACCAGCTGTATGTAGTGAGGGGGAATGGAATTATAGAAGATTAGCCTTTGCAGTTTAGTACAAGTAATTTGGGGAATATGAACCATATATTAAATGTGGCTAAGTTAATTGTACATTCAAGAGAAAGCAGAAACAACGAAGTGAAGTTTGCATATTTCGGGGAATTTACGTCATTTTCAGGCCCTAAGGAGACTACTATCCGAGATTATGGGGGAAGAAAGAACTTTCTGAGGAATAGAGAGTTTATGTTGAAAGGAAAAGTTACTTTACTGTACACGGTTGCTTTTCCTAACCCCAGAATGCATTTGATTGGCTAACTTGACATAAGTTGGGTTTGAGCTCAAGACAAAGAAGTCTTGAATTGATTTCTTCTTTCTTGATTTGTAGGGCTTGAATACCTATTTCTCTTAGCCTACTTTTGTGTCAATAATAGCTGGTCACGCTACTTTTCATTTTGACGGATTTGAACTTTTGATCCATATAGATTTCTAAGGGGCAACAACTGGGTTGCATTAGATAGTGGTATTTGTGGAAAATTATCCTTAAGCCTCCAGATGGTGTTGGGATCCACTGAACCGTGTTAGTTTTCTTTGGTCCTGTATTTTTGCTACCTTGTTTTCTCCTTTCATTATTGGCTTTCTAAGTTCATAGTGCTTGTTTTTTCATCAATCTTGAAACATTTCATGTGCAGTTGGACCATTGCATTTAGGGTCGAATCCACTTTTGAGAATGTTTCTTTGTGTTCGTAGTTCCATTGTGAATTCCTTAGAGAAAGTCACATATTGTTGCAACAATAGAATATTTACTATGAATCTGGTTTAAGTGGTATCATGCTCTTTTGAGTGTCATCACCTTGCAGCTTCGGATTAGATTTTTTAAGCTAAGGACATTGCATGAAATGCTTAGAGCCCCAAGCTTGTATGTGAAAAAAGGAAGATCTTGTATCTTGGTAGATTAGCATTTTTATGAGCTATAAAGAGATGGTGTTGGTTAATAACACTTTTTTCAACTAGGAGTCTTTTCCTCTGTGGTTTTGGGTTTTGCATACTTTGAGGGCAAGATGAAATTTTTGTGGACTTGAGGGGTGCATAGGTGTTTAGTGTATGCAGATGGAAACCTAACAAAGTAGGATAGAAGAAGTAATGGTAAAGGACGAGGGTGGTTAGAGGGGAAAATGTTGAGAGAGATCCTTTTTTTTTTCTTCCTAATCAGAGAATTAGATTAAATTACTGAGGAAATCATAATCAGAAGACCCTTATACATAGACCAAAGGTATCTTAAACTTATGAGTGCTAAGATACTTTGTACGCATTTGGCATCCATCATTCTTTTCCTGGCAGTTGAGTTCTTTGTTGCCTTCACAAGTCAAACAATTATCGACATGCACAAAACGAAGGATTTGTATCAGCGAATTCAAACTATTTGAATCTTTGAGCCTCGGTCATAGAGTTGATGTTTATGGCTGCATATGAAGAATGAGTTAGGTATAGAGACATTTTGAATGTCTCCTCTCTCTTTCTGGGTGTATAGCTGTTAAATTGTCTTCATGTGTGTTTATTTTTATCGTAAAATGGTAACCTATCAAAAAAAAAAAAAAATTTATCGTAAATTGGTGAGTTTATATTTCATGGAAAATTGGAAGTTGGAGAGTTTTAGTAAACCTTGGAGTTGGGTGGTTGCAACTTGCAACTCTATGTATTCGTACAAGTTTATTTTTTTGGACTGAGCATCAATACTGGATGATAGCTTCAAGACATCACTAATGATTACGTGTGTTATAGAATTTCTGTTTCATGTTTGTGTATTGTCACACTTGAATATTTAACAAAGTGGTTACTACTTTTTGGAAAGTTTGATCTGTTCAATTTTTCTGTCCCATTGTATGAGCTCTCTATTAGGCTTTGTTGTATATGCTGCCTTCTCTGTGAGTAGCAATCATCATTTTATTGTCTTTGTACAGATTTGGAATGGAAACTCATCTATGTGGGGTCTGCTGAGGATGAGACTTATGACCAATTATTGGAGAGTGTGCTTGTTGGGCCTGTCAATGTGGGAAACTATCGTTTTGTGTTGCAGGCAATCTTCACTGGCTCCTTGTTCCGCTTTGTTCTATTGCATTTTTGCATTTGACTTGCATATGGAATCAATTTCGATCTATAATTTTGTTGGACATTTGCAGGCAGACCCGCCAGACCCATCAAAAATTCGTGAAGAAGATATTATTGGTGTGACAGTGCTTCTTTTGACATGCTCTTATCTGGGTCAAGAATTTGTCCGCGTGGGCTACTATGTGAACAACGATTATGATGATGAGCAGCTGAGAGAGGAACCTCCACCAAAGGTCTTGATTGATAGGGTTCAAAGGAACATTTTATCTGATAAACCCAGGGTCACAAAGTTCCCCATCAATTTCCACCCAGAGGACAGTGAAAGTAGAGAACAACCACCTCCACCTGATCACGCAGCTGAGACTGATAGAAATGGGGAAGAATTGCCTGTTTCACCTGATTATCATCCTTCTGACGAGCAGGGACCTTAAATCATGCAATCACAGGAACTACCTCGAATCCCTGACCTTCCAATTTTCTCATACAAGGTATATATCATGGTAATCATTTTGGAGGCCAAAATTTTGGGCGAATTTCAACTTTACAAAAATGCGAAGTAAATGTTTGTGGAAGTGGTGGTTGAATTTCTGGGGTTCACCTTGGTTTTGGGTTGTTAAAAATCCTATTTTGTCAAGTTGATTACTGTGGTGCAAGTTGTATTCGCATTCGCATTTGTTCGAAACACAAATTCTGGTCTCATTAGTTTTTGTCAATTAGGCCTTATTAGTTCTTGGTGTTCATTTGTCTGTTTGTTGAATGTTTTATTCATGACTAATGCCCACTTTTATGCAGTTGAGGCTTCCTAATTTTGCAAGGACAATTGAATGAAAAGAGATAATTTATCTCCTTTCTATTCAAACTTTGGTAAGAGTAAATCAAGGGGTATTGTCGAGCGAGTCTGATTTCCGCGATAGCTGAATAGCTGCTACTCATGATTAGAATCCCACTGCAGATTTTAAACCAACTAACAAGACCCATTTGAGGGCCACACAAGCTCAGCAATATTACTAAAATGTTATACAATTGCTTTGACTAAAGTTACATTGCATCGAATGAGAGAGTTTGTCTTTCACCTTGCCTTGACACGCTCTTCTGGGACATTTGTTTTGCTTTATAAACCCAAACGAAGGCTGTCGGGAGAAGCAATTTTTTACTTCGTCGTGAATGTTTGCAGCATTGTAATGTGCAATTGTAAACATCAGCAGACGTAGCACATCACGGTATTCTGCATGATTTGTGAAAAGTTGAGATAAATCTATCGTCACCCATCCATCTCCGCCGCGCACACGCCATCCCACATCCTATTTGTCCAAATTGCACTCATCCTGCTAATAATTCATTTTCACTTCCTCAATAAAAAGTGATTTCTGTTCAAATTTGTTGCAAAGCATGCTCCTTTATTCAAGAAGGCGAGAAAAATAATCACAGTTATCATCAGTGCACACTTTTTACTGTAAATCTCATAGACAGTAGACAATTTTTGGCAGTCTAACCATCAGAATACTTCACAGACCACCATCAAGGCAGTTCTCTCCTTTGCTCTTTAGTCAAGGAACTATGGGACCCGTTCATTTTGGGTTTTAGTTTTTATTTCTTGTACTGTCATGACTATATGGAAACGGATTCTCTCCATTTCACTTGAAATGAAATGGAGAGGGTCCATTTAGTATATTTAGAAGGGCATAGTTGTCCATTTAGTTTTTGGACAACTATGTCCCCCCTAAATACACTAAATGGACCCTCTCCATTTCACTTGAAATGGAGAGGATCCTTCTCCTGACTATATTGGGGTTGGGATTCCCACCCCCTCTTTTTGTAATTTTATTTTCTATTAATATTAACGTTATCTTGCTCTGAAAAACAAAAGTATTCCCTTTATAAATTTATCAAACCAAGCAAACACTTACACAGGATGCCCAAATGTTAGTAGCTCTGCAGAAATGGTAAAATCCTTTGATTCATTTCTTGCAGCCATTTTGCCACTAGCAGTATGGCAAAAACAACATAACGTTCTTCAGTTCTCATTTTTACGCCTTTTCTCAGCTGGGCTTTTTGTCGATCCCTTTGCTTTTCCAATGTTATCAGCAGATCCCAATTTCTGCAACTCATATCAAGCAATTTGAATAACCTTAAAAAAGCTCAAATAACAAATTAAATGCAATCATCAAGTTATAACGTTAATTACCTTCTTTGTTTTTCTCTTTTGTTCTCCATGTCTTTTTCTGTTTTTCCTTTTTTTATTACCCTGGAGCAAGTAATGGAGCTGTATGAACATCTAATATCCAACCTGTTTATTTAATCATTGTGTTGGAACTATCAATTTATGAAAACCAACCAGTGGAAGAGCTAAAATTCGAGCATTCATCTCAGCAGCAGTTTCTTGGTTCTCAATTTCCCCATCACTGTTGAGCATGGCCTTCAGCCTACCTTCATTCAGTAATTTCTCAGATCGAGCATGTCTCTAAATCAGATTTACAAAAAAAAAAAAAAATGTTATAAGTAGGCCAACAATTGAAAGCCTTTATAATCCACAAACAAATGGCGACAATTCTCCCAGATTGTATATATTATCTTTTAATTAGTTTCCAAAATTATTCCCAAGACCAATAAGGAAAAGTTTAGGCTGCATATATTTAAAGATAGAAATCCAAATTATTCTCTCATTACCTCATTCAATCTCTCATTATTACATGAGACTTTATTTTCAAAACTCAACCTGGCTATGATACCACATGTAACACCCCTAAAATCTGGTGCTTAGAGACACATGCTTTTCATCTAACTTCATCGTACCAATGTAAATTAGAAACTATATGATTGCCCAAGTACACTCATCCTAGAAACTGCATGAGCTTATAATTAAGCATTTGAAACAACAACCATTCTTGCCAAAGCATGATGGGAAAGATTTACTAATGCCCTCATTAAATGATTGAGAATATTCAGCAGTTATTATTAAAATATAAAATCATTAAAGGATTCGTAGGGGTGTTGCAGCTGCATGTAATAACAATTAAATTTCAAATATATGAAGGAAAAGAAGGATATTAACATTTGCAGTGTCACAGTCGAAGATTTACTTTTTCTTATACGACAAGGATTCATGTTGTTTATGCCATAGTTGGGTTAATGTTTGTAAATGATGATTTGATTTTTTAGGCAGAAAATATGCCAGACATCTTACCTTGGACTTGAGATGATCCCTTAGAGTTTCCTCATTCAAACAGATAATTCTAGGGCACATCCTGCACTTAAAAACTGATTTGCATTTTAATATACAGTCTGGAATATCTGCAGGTAATGATTCCTTTTCAGCTTCGATATTGGACTGTGTCTCAAGTGTTTTGGAACCACGTTGACCAGACAGCTGACTGTCAGTAAGGATTTCTCTTTCATTTCCAGTTTCAGCATTATCATCGCTTATGGGTAGACCTGCCATGCAACAATTATGTCAAACATCCAGGAAAAATAAATCCTTTCAGAATCAAGAGAAATATGCATTTTGAAGCATTGTTATGATATACAACGTGCTCTAGAACATCACAAAGAATGCAGTTTGCAAAAGATAGGAAATAGGATAGCAGACAAAAGTCTACATTTCCATAAATAATTTTGCAAAAGAAAATCTGTAATGAGGCAGGAGGTAGCATGTTTTCCACACCAATAGCTTCCTCTGGCATCTAATCCAGAATTAAGACCAACTTTTTAATTTTTCCAGTTTATTCCACTACCTACTCCATCTAATTGCAAATTAATTGAAGTCGCTTAATCTTAGCAAAGGATTCTTAATTGTCAATGTAGCACACAGAAGAGTACAGTTTTTATTCTTGTGATAAGGGTAATGAAAACTGTTAGAAAGTAGAATTAAGGCAAAGCACCATGAAAAGAGATTTAAACGGGAGCCTTTCCCAGTAATTAGGACAAATCAACTCCTAAAATTGAAAGAAAAAACAAAATCCTAAACTGACAAAGAGTCAAGATTACAGTAATCAAAGGAAAATCATGTTTCTTAAGAGGGATCATTACCTCAAGAGTCCTGTCATTCTGCTCATCTCAAATGTACCACGTCAATCATAAAGACTTAATCAGACCTCAGCATTACCCACATTGACCAAACAAAGCAAATATATATATATATATATATATATATATATATAAGTGCCATTTTGCCCAAAGGCTATTCGAAAACTAAGCAAAAACTAGACCATGGTTAACGAGTTAACAGGCAATGAAGAAGCAGGTGATTAACAAATTCCCCATCTACTTCGATAATATAGCACCAACAAGATGCCCCCTACAGCTTGACAAGGCCCAACACACCCAATTCCCCGCCCCCACTCCTCTCTCCCAGCCTAGCACACTTCCCACTCTAACTCAAGCCTAATAGATATGGACCACCAATACATATTTCCTTCTGAACAACCAACATAAACGAGTCACTATAGTGGAAAATAGAACAGGGAAATCAACCTTCAAAGGTCAATCCAGCTCACACCATATATCATGCAAAAGTTCCATCCCCGATCTTAAATGTCAGAAACTTCTTAAAAGCACCCTAACCACATAACAAACTTCCACTATAAAAACCCTCCATAGGGACCTCAAACAAGCTAAAAAAGAACAATCCCCCCAACCCATATGCAAGTCATCCACCATCCTCCAAAGACCCTTCCCACTGCAAACCTCCATAAGCATTTCCACAATCAAATATTGAGCACTCCTGACCTCCTATAAATGAGTGAGGAAAGCACTTGCACCAACGATAACTATCCCTGCAAGCCTGTCCAAAACTTCCCCCCACAGCATGCCAAGGAAGTTCTTCACTGTACAAGACGGAGAAAAGAATGGATTGCTCCACGTAATTCTCCCCATACTGGTGAGGAGGATTCAGAAAAGTAGATAAAACAAAAGTTGCATGAAAAATTAATAACTATTTCTTTTACTTGGGCGTTCTCTTGTATACTTCCTGTTTACTAAGGTTGTGCCCCTTCTGCGGTTTTGATATGCATTACATTACTTATAAAAAAAATTATTAACTATTGATCCATTGCCTCCACCCACCTTAAAAGGCCATACATTTAAAAAGGAATCATAAGAAGTGCTGACTTATTCGATCGCAAGCCAATTTCATATCAACTTTGCAGCCCACCCTTGCCGAGGTCAAATGTTCTTCTCTCTCTTAATTATACTAAAGTCATGCAATAACAGAAAAATTAAATATGATCAGAACAGTTCAGGAAGTGGATAACAAATTTTCTCTTTTTTTCTTTTTTAGGTAAGCAATTTATTAGGACCAACCACTATGGGGCATAATCCCATAGCATATTTAATAATTCCATAATTACCTAGTTATTGGTACTAACTCAAAAATCTGCTATGACTAGAAAACACCACCCAACCCCTCTTGATATTCTTCCATAACCCCACCCCATTCAACCCAAGAACCTCATTAGAACACCACCCATCTTACAAGATGAAATATTTAGAATCCACCACAAATCTCCACCAAACCTCTCTCTCATGCATATAGCGCCATAGCCATTTTCTCAAAAGAGACTTTTAAGTACTTTGTTGAAACAGAAGCAAATATCGAAGACACTAAGATGGTGCTTCAACAAACATAATCCATACTTTTTTTTGACAAGTAACAAACATAATCCATACTTATTCATATATTTGTGAGCTAAGTTGCCTAAGTTCTAAGTACTAAGATGCATCACTAGATAACAGGGGTGGGTTCGAAGGGCCCTGCTTTGAAGAGGTTCCCCGACATTGAAAAAAAAAAAATGTCAAAAAAAGAGAGACCAACACTTTGACAGTCAGCATCAAACATTGGCATACCTTTTGTTGCTTGGTCATGCGAAAAGCATAGTGGCAATATCATCATGGTGGAGATATCATTAATGCATCTCACTTTATCTAAACATAAAGATTACTTAAATTCCAGCATTGAAGACAATACAAAGAAATCCTACCTGAAGAGTCAAGATCAACCTCATTTGCTGAGCTATCCTCACTCTTATATCCTGAAACCAGGGGAAAAAAGTATATATGTAAATTAGAAATGATGACATTATAGTTGAAGAATATTAAAAGGGGGGAAAGTCTATTACGAACATTTTGGTTCTAGTTGAAGCAACATGACATTCACCAAAACAAAAATTACAGGAAGTATATACAGAAGCTTTTGAAAAAGAAAATCATATGATATAACAACAGCAGCATCAGCAGTAGTTATTGCTGGTAAATATATGTATTATTGAACAAAGAACAAGTAGACATGAATAATTACATTTACGCATCGAATCAGATTTGATACAAAAAAAGACCCCAAATCAAAAACAAAGAATATAGTTTGTGAATCATGGACTAGGGAGACCTCAAAGATAAATAACACAATCAACTAGCTAAAAACAAATGTATAGCAGACAAAAAACACCAAATAAGCTTTCCAGCATCATCCTATTCACGTAACCAACTAAAAAAGAAATATGAACTCGTGTTGCAATGTAAATGCAATTCTATACTTGTAAGCATACTTGTGAGTACTATAGCAGCAGATATCAAGAATGCATAGATGTCTAGAGAGAGAAGAAAATTAAATAAGAGTGAACCAACCAGATGAGGTAGAGCAAGATTCATTATCCCCTTTCACTTCTGCAACTGCATTATCCTCTGATTCTTCTATGGCTTCTGCTTCTAATTCGGAGTCCGAGGACGAAGATGAATCTGAGGCCTCATCTCTATTGGCATGTTCTAGCTTGTAGAATTGCCTCTTTATCATTACTGCTCTTGGAATTCAATTCTGAGAAACAAAAAAAGTAATCAATTTAGAACATAAAAGTGGATTAGTTTGCAATTATCAGGGATTAAATATTATAAACCATGTGTGGAACAAAGATTCAAATGTATCTTATAGCGATGGCATATAATACACCAAGTGCAGAAAGAAGACTCCAGAAGTTTAGCACTAAATCAGTTCCCATTCAGGGATGATTTTTTCAATATCTCACAGTGCCAAAAGATAGAGTGAGTCAGCCAAAATACTGCACCCATCTGTCACTGTCCGGAATTATATCTTGTATCGTACCATTACCTGAATTTTCTGGATGTCTGATATCATTGGTTAACCATTATCCTCTCAACTGCACACCATCACAAGCTTGATCTTAAAAGGAACTAGCAATACTTCCACCCACACCGTATTAAATTAGGCTTCAACTTAGGTCTATTAGTTGAGGAGTTCAGATCTCTGAAGTTTTTATGTTATAAGAAAATCTGTAGAGTAGTTGTGGGTGGGTGGGTGTGTGTGTTTGGGGACAGAGAGAGAAAGAGTCATGGAATAAAGATCAAGTTTCTGCTAGAGTGATTTTCAGTATTTGGATTAAAATTCCTACCCATTTGAAAAACTTAAGAACACCAACAAAAATGTATTATTCATCATTGGCTACCAAGACCATGGTATTGGAGCTTTTTATCAAACCCATTGAGATCATTTAGCATTCAATATACAAGCAAATGACAATCATAAGATTGGAAGAAAAAAAAATGACCCAGATATATACTAACCTTTACATAAAAAGACCTACAAAAATGTTAAAAAAATATGCAACACACTAGGTAATAATAAAATTAAAATGAAAAAGGAGTGATGGGGAACAAAGAACATGCGAGCTACACAAGATCATAGAAGTAAACAGCCAATCTTATGACTTCAATGGAGATTAACAAATCAATAAAAAGCGCAATCAAGCAAGATTTTCAACTTTATTAGCAAAATAAGTGATCTCATGCAATTGAACATTTAATAACTCACAAAAACTCAAGAAAGTCTAATACACCAACTACTTGGAGTAGACTACAGAATTCCAATATCACATTCAAAATTATATAAAGCTATATATCCCGTATTCGAAATTTGGACCATGACATTTTCTTTGAATCTCAACCAGATATACATACATACTGCATTTAGAATTGTCACGGCTACGAAACCAAGCTCAACAAAATGATAATATATATATAGAGAGAGAGAGAGAGAGAGAGGCTCTCACATTGAATTGAACGAAGCTGGTGACGGCCGGGCACGGAGAGAGAGCGAAAGAGAGGTTTTAGGTTCGGCTGCCGAGAGAGACAGAGAGAAATATTGGTAATGAAGCCCGGTCCAATATGGGAACGAGTTGGTATATGGGCCACATGATACGTACGCAAAAAGGCCCATCATGTTGAAGCCCATATAAATTTGGTCATATGTATAGTATGAAAACAGCTTATTGTATATAAGCCAATTGTCTCAAAAGGTAGCTCAATCGGCTGTGGACCACGCCTAATAAAGTGGAGGTTACTAGTTCGAATTCCTCCTTCCCCTTCCCTTATGTGGACATATCAAAAAAAAAAAAAAAAAGACCTTATTGTATATATAAAAATAAAATACAAAAATTATTGAGGGAAATAATGGAATGATCAATAAGATGATGTTGCAAAGGTATGGAAAGAGGCAAGTTCTCCAAAAACAAAAAAAAAAGAGAGCAACAAATCCACACGCTAGAGACCTAATATCCACGATTTTTTTATATGATATATTTGTTGTATATTATACGAGGGGTTTATAGTATTCCACATGTACAAGTATACTACAAACTTCCCTTGAAATTGGACTATTCTATATTCATGAAACCCCTAACTTGCCAATAAGGGGTAGAACCACCCATGGCTTTGGAAATTTTTCTAATGGCTACCACTTGGTCGTCACACATGTTTTGATGATCATAGATTCACATCATGGCTGTCGAATTTACTAATAGCCAGCCTCTAATGGCCCAATATTTTTATTTTTTTTTTAGAATATATTTTCAAAATAGTTATTTAAACGAGTTTTTAGAAGTAGCTTCTACCCATGACACCATTTTAGGTGTGGTTCACACATTTTAACATATAAGCAATTTTTGGTCCAAAGTGTTGCTAGTCTGAGATATTTCTTCATGATCAAGCTTCGAGTTGAATCCCTGTGCATCAATGGAATTCCTGTAAAATAATAACACAGTCAGAGGGTTTTTGGTTGATGCCGAAGACTCTCTGATGCTTAAGTTAGCATCTTGTGTGTGGATAAAAATATAAATGATAATATGCCTATAATATCATATAGTTTGTGTGTAAAGTGAGATTTATGAAAGGGAGTGAGAGAAGTTATAGAAAAATAAAAGTCTCCTCCAGAGAGGGAAAAGTGGGAGAGAGTCCTGAAGAAAGGGAGACTTTTCTCTTTTTATAAGCCAATGAAAACACGTGGCAGCATATGAATGGGCAATAGCAAAATGGTAAATGAAGATAAATAAGTGGGCATATCATATTTTCTCCTTAACAATTATCAAAACATAAGAAAAAATAATAATAAAGTAGCTCCCAATAAGGTGGTGATTGTAGAGGGAGACTTTTCGTGTAAGTAAAGGAAAAAAAAAAAACCTTTATTTTTAGTATGCATGATGAACAAATGATTGAAGGGTACTTGAAGGATTCATTAGAGTGTGAAAAACAATTTGTTTTCATTGTGATTGTTTGCATGCTTTAATTCCATCTTAAAATAGGAGAAGAATGAAATTAAAAACAAATTGCTTTGCAGGTTTGCAGCCATGATACACGTGGTTATATATATTGAGTGAATGAATATTTTAAAATTAACTTCAGCTTGAAGATTCCTGATAATGTGATTAATGTCTCATAATATCAATTTTTTTAAAAAAAAGTTGACACGCACACGCTAATCCCCCCATAAAACAGTGAACGGGGTCCAACCAAAAACCAAAATGGCTTGCTGCCTCACGGTAGTGGTGGCCCGTGGTGGGGACGACGGACGGCGCCCAAAAACAAATTTTGCTACGTCTAAGGGCAAGATTGACGTTTCACAGGCCGTGCTAAGTGCTAACCCGGGTCCAGTCAAGTTAACTTGACTGATTATAAAGTCATAGTCTCATAGATAAGGGTGTATTAATTTAATTAAATAAGTTAAGTTAGAATTAATTTATTTGATGCATTAGAAAATATTAAATTGGTGGTTGAGTTGCGAAATACGGAGTTAATGGCATTAAACTATTTTAATAAAAAAGATCTTCACAAGAATAGAAAGAATTATACATAATATTTAGGAATTATTTTTAAAATAATATATTTTTATTTTCTCTACAATTATTTTTATTTGTTTTCCAAGTTTATGGATATTTCAGTATTTGTCTCCAAACTTCGGGAATTTTTTTTAATTTTTATTTTTTGAAAAATATGAAATTTTCATTAATGAAATTTCATAAGGCTATGATTTTTTTGGTGAGTTTTGTTTGAAACAAGTGTATCAAAGAGGCAATGATTCATAAAAAGAAAATTAATTTTTTTTATTGTTGTGTTTATTTTTGTAAAAATTAATAAAAATGAGAACTCTAAATATAATAATAATATTAAAATAAATATTATTTAATTAATATAAAAATATTAAAAAAAAAATAAAGCTCATTTAAAAGTTTCGCCTTAGGCTGAAAACAGTGAGCCGGCCCTGCTAGAAGTGGAGTCCTACTTTAAACGTCCAGCTTGGGTTCCCACTTTTGACACGGCAGCAACCAAACGCTGAAAGGGCAGTGAGTGAACCAGAGCGTGGGGGACTCAGAACTCAGAACTTGGCTTCATCCGGCGCCGTCACCTTCCCCAGATGATCGCAATCCATTTTGGTGGCAATCCTGTCCTTTAAAAGCCCTGTCCTTTGCAACAATAATTGCCTCTCTTGCCCTCTCTGTATATCTCTTCATCCACACGTCTTGGTTTACGCGAATCTTATTATGGCAATTCACTAAACAATATTATCCCCTATTAATTGTCGGTGAATCACCGGCAGACTACCAAGACAATAACAGCAGGGGCATACTCGTAACTCCGGCCACCACCCACCACTTCTTCTTTATCATCAATACCGTCGCGCCGATCTGATAACACTCCAAACAAACAAAGAATCTTCCAGCTGAAGCTCCAATGGCTGAGTCAGATCCCACCCACAACAAAACCCTGATCGACGGCAACGTCCTAGCGGCCATGTCCCTGGCCCGCTTCGGCGTCGACCACATGTTTGGCGTGGTGGGCATCCCCGTCACGTCCTTCGCCAACCGCGCCGTGGCCCTCGGCGTCCGCTTCATCGCCTTCCACAACGAGCAGGCTGCGGGCTACGCCGCCTCCGCCTTCGGCTACCTCACGGGATGTCCCGGCGTCCTGCTCACCGTCTCGGGCCCGGGCTGCGTCCACGGCCTTGCGGGCCTCTCCAACGCCATGATCAACGCCTGGCCCATGGTCCTGATCTCCGGCTCCTGCGACCAGAACGACGTTGGCCGCGGCGACTTCCAGGAGCTCGATCAGATCGAAGCCGTCAAGCCCTTCTCCAAGTTCTCCGTCAAAGTCAAGCATGTCTCCGAAATCCCCGACTCCGTGGCCCGAGTCCTCCACTGGGCCAGCTCGGGTCGTCCCGGCGGTTGCTATCTGGACCTCCCGTCCGACGTGCTGCACCAAACCATCTCCGACTCTGAAGCCGAGGCTTTATTAGCTGCGGCGGAGAGTTCTATAAAGCGCGAAGAGACTCCGATCCCGAACCCGCCCGTTTCCGATATCGAGCAAACAGTGTCGTTGCTCAGAAATGCGAAGAGACCGTTGGTTGTGTTTGGAAAAGGCGCGGCATTTTCTCGAGCAGAGAGCGAACTGAAGAAGCTAGTGGAAACTACCGGAATCCCGTTCCTGCCGACTCCGATGGGCAAAGGGTTGTTGCCCGATACGCACGAGCTGGCGGCGACGGCGGCGAGATCGTTGGCCATTGGCAAATGCGACGTAGCGCTTGTCGTTGGTGCTAGGCTGAACTGGTTGTTGCATTTTGGGGAGCCACCCAAGTGGTCCAAGGACGTGAAATTCATATTGGTGGATATAAGCAAGGACGAGATTGAGCTAAGGAAACCCAGTGTGGGTTTAGTCGGAGATGCGAAACGGGTCTTGGAAAGGATCAATAAGGCGATCAAGGACGACCCTTTTTGTTTTGGCAAGTCGTATCCTTGGGTGGAGGAGGTAGCGAAGAAAGTGAAGGACAATGTGGCGAGAATGGAGGTCCAGTTGGCCAAGGTTGTAGTGCCGTTTAACTTCTACACGCCGCTGAGGATTATAAGGGATGCGATATTGGAATTGGGGAGTCCGGCGCCAATACTGGTTTCGGAAGGGGCGAATACTATGGACGTGGGGCGGGCGGTGCTGGTTCAGACGGAGCCGAGGACAAGGTTGGATGCTGGGACTTGGGGGACTATGGGGGTTGGTTTAGGTTATTGCATTGCGGCTGCGGTAGCTTCGCCGGGCCGGCTGGTGATTGCGGTTGAAGGGGATTCTGCATTCGGGTTTAGTGCAATCGAAGTTGAGGTATGGTCCTCTATATGTCAATGCTTATAAATTAAATTTATGTTTTATGATTTGTGAAAATGCTTATTGATAATTGCAGTTTGTCTGTTATGTATGATCGGCTTTATTTAGTTAACAAGCATAATGTGTTTTTCTTCACTATCTTTATAGGCAGATACTTCTGGCTACATTTTGGGATGTGAATGAAAGTTGGATGGTATAGACTTGATGAATTTTGTCCTTCTGGTGAATAGGAAACTAACACTGAAATGAAGGGCATACCACACATTTTGGGTTTTTCGGTGTTCAATATTTAGCTTCCTCCCCCACATTAGGTTTTAAAGGCTGAACTGCATGTGCTGTTAGCAATTGGCACTAGTATTCCCCATCTTTCTCGTAGAATGATGTTAACTTGTTTTAATGCAATGTTTAACTTATCAAGCAATGTTTTACTTCCCACATAGTCCACTTGCAACTTAATAGTCTGAAGTAATAAGTTTGGTGCATTTCATTTTTGCTTTCAATGTGAACTCTATGCAAAAACCTGCTGAGTTTTTATGCAGAGTAAAAGGATTGTTTTAGAAGCATAAACACCTGTATGTCTTGCCTTTTTTTTCCCCCACTATGAAGGTACTTGGAGAGCCTTTTGCATCAAGCCCTTATGAGAATAGAGTTTGGTCACATCTTCAATGTTTAATATTTGTTTAAAATGGCTAGAGAGTCTGTTAGTGAAACAGATATAGTATGCACATTTCTTGCGTGCCTGTATCTGTTGTTGTTTTCCTTTGACGTGGATTTCTTACATTTGTGTCATTTGTACTGGTAACATTGGAAAGATCCTTCTTTTTGTCATGCAAGCACTAACTTGAGGCTCTCCATTTATGGCTGTCCACTTCTCAACCAAGATCTAGGAAGTTGAAATGACTTCAGCTGCATGTTAACTGTCTTATATAAATGAGCCTCTTTTCTACCTCTAACTTGTCAATCTGTGTTCATGTGGACTCTTATGATGCCATGATGTATTCTGGCTATGGATACACAGTGCTTACAATTGTTGTAGCTATTTTGTTTGTGTGGTAGTCATTTTTTTCCATTAACAAAAAAAAGTTAATCTAGTTTTAATTTTGTTGTGGTTGCATTATTGCTTTTCTCTTGATTTAAAAGCCTTACTCAAGGTGCAACAAATACCATTCAAAATAAGAATAAGTTTTTCACTTTTTATTGCAATAGACAATCAATATGGATCATGCTTTTCCATTAAGAGAAATGTCCTTCATCCAAGAGCAAGATTTCCTTCCCTCTTATGTTTTGGCAACAACTGGCTGCTCTTAAGTATTTTGTTGGGTCATTTGTTTCTCGTTGCTGGGGGATTGTCTTCTTTTTGGCCATATTTGGTTACTCAGCATGGTTTGGCCGTCATCAGGCTACTGTCATGCTCTGAAGACTATATGGTTCCTATTGGTCATTAGTTAAAGTTGGCTCTGGCTGTTTCAGCCATATGAAAGGCCACCATGGTCATCATGAATGATGGCATTACCAAGCCTCTATATTGGTTAGCTAATGGAAGTAACCAAAGAACTTGGAGGCTAACATGAGTTTCAAGTCTTTGTTGATGCTAATTGACATATCATGTCTTTATGGAGATGGCATGCGGATTATCATATGCAGATGGTCACCAAGATTTCCGTCGTGAGTGGCATTTACGAAACATGGTTCAATTAGATTTCCAAGCATAAAGAAATTACATCTTTTTGATGAGTGGACTGTTGGACAGGTTGTAGAACATTTTAGTCTGACCACACGTCATATCACTTGCTGGTCTTTCTCTAATACCTTCCTCAAAACCCCCTAAAGCTAGTGAAAATCGTAGAATCCTTTTCATTTTGGATGTCATATTGATATGAGGTGTGTATGGTGATCATTTGGTTAAAAAAGTATAGTGCTGGAAGCTTCATATTTTAGCATAATCTAGTGCTTTGTCATTTCTCTGCCACACCACACGCCCACCCCTACATGACCAGTTGTCAGTCTTGTTCCCTTATTCCTGGCCTTCATATCTCGCAAATATTCTCACAATTTCATTAACAACAGGGTCAATAGCTGGGTCTTGGTGCTTGGATCACACCCAAAACAGATAGGTACCATTGGAGATGGTTATATTGGAATATGTGAAAGAATTGAGGTTTGATCCTCCTTTGATGCTTCACGTACATGACCTTTTGTCAGCTGTGGTCATTGTTGCTGATGTGAGTGGTGTTGGTGGTTTCATGGTCATTGATGGGACTCGATTTGAAACCTTCGTGCCTTTCTTCCATTGTTGTGTTTGGGATATGATTTCTTTTTTCCATTTTTTCTATCATTTTCTGGAGAGAGAAAATGAAAGAAAAAAAAAAAGGAAAAAGAGGGAAGTGAAGTGCCCAACCTCACACTTTCCAGGGTCTGTAGCATGGCGGAGGGATGAGGAATGTGAGAAGAGGGGTTGTGCTTGGAGAGAAGAAAAAAAAGCTGAATGAAAACATATCTTTCAAATGGCTGATGAACGGAAGAACACTCTATGTTTTAGGTTGTTCTGGGATGAGTTGATACTTGTTAAGTTTCATAGACAAAATAATCGTGCCTAGAACTAATTTTATGGATCCATTTTCTTCTTTACATATTAGGGATATCTTAAAATATTCTCATTGGGTTACTTATAATTCTACTATTTGTGAAGGTTTGTCTGTTGGATGAAAAATTTGACTTTTAAAATGAATGGATTTAATTTATAGGAATTTCAATATTATCAATCTAATCTTTCATTGTTTTGATAAGTATACTTTTAAGTTGAAGAAATTAGAATATGGTGGTAGTTACAATGTTGATGAGTGATGGTAGTGATGATAGTAGTATGGTGTCATAGTGTTACTACGGTGGTGGTAGCAGTAATGATAGTCCAGGGGGTGGTGATTGTAGCTGTAGTGGAAGCGAGGGAGGGTGGTGGTAGAAGCAGCAGTGGCAACAGCAATAGTGATAGCAGTGTGAAGGTGATATAAGAATAATAATATTTGTAGATGTTGTAGAATGATATTTTCTCCTGTGAAATTTGAAGGATTGGATGCCTAAAAATGTTGAAGTTGGAATTTCTACAGAATTTTTGAAATAACTCTCTTATTAACCCAAACAAGAGATATCAACCTTGGGAATTCTCAAATTACAAATTTAAGTAAAATCCCACTCTCTTTTTTCTATCAATGTGTACTATGTTATCAGTTTTCTTTACTTGGTTTCTATCAGTTGGAATAAAGAAATTTATGTGTTATATATAATATTTTTCTCGACTTTTGCAGACATTGGTTCGATACCAGTTGCCGGTTGTTGTGATTGTATTTAACAATGGTGGAGTATATGGGGGTGACCGGAGGAGTCCCGAAGAAATTGATGGGCCTTACAAAGATGATCCTGCACCTACTTCTCTTATCCCTGGTGCAGCATATCACACTGTAATTGAAGCTTTTGGAGGCAAAGGTTATCTTGTTGGGACACCCGAAGAACTCAAGTCTGCTCTTTCAGAATCCTTCTCTGCACGGAAACCAGCTGTTATAAATGTCACCATTGACCCTTACGCTGGTTCAGAAAGTGGGAGGCTGCAACACAAGAACTGATGTAGCCCCACCTTTTTCCTTTCTCTGATTTGAGCATCATTTGCTGTCTACCAGTTTGCTTCTTTTTACTTGCTGTTTAATAACGTACGATTGTTACTTATATACATATATATATAAAAAAATTAATAATAATAATAATAATAATAATGTAAAATTGTTGCCAATAGCCCTGTAATTCTATTGTTATCATGAAATTGATGCCATATTTAGTGTAGTGGCATACAGTTGGAGCATAATATTGGAGTGTGAATAATGATATAAGGAAGACTAGAGTCCTCTTAGAATCATCTCAAATATAACATGACTTTTAAAATCACTAATTATATCGTTACTCCTGAAAATATATGCTGTATTTCTTCTTTTTGTATGAACGGTTTACAACTGTTAGTAAAAGTGCAGTTAATGCACATTCAAGTCCGAGAGCAGAGAGCATTGAAGTTCAAGGGTACAATTGAAATACGGCATTGTACCCTTGAACATCCTCAAATTTTTAATTCCAATAAGAGAGAGACTCGAATTTTAAAACTACATAAGGTGTATAAGGTGTTTAAAGAGAATTTTTCTGTGTTAAAACTGAATTGCAGTGGACTATTTAGTGTTAAATACTCACATGGCAATTATTTATGTCTATTCACTTATAGTCACTTAATTTCAAAATTAAGTAATAAAACTGTTGGGACCGTTAATTAAAATTTTATTAATAGTTATTTAATTATAAATGTTAAATCATAATTGTTAATAACTATCACTTGATCTCAACCATTATTTCAAACTTAATTTGATCTTACAATTCACTTGATCTCTGGTTGTAGGTGAGTAAGAACAAGATCCCCAACTTGGAACTCAACAAGCAGCTTGTGTCGATTAGCTCTTTGCTTATATACATCACTGCTCTTAGTTATGGTCCTTATGGAACACTTCACATTCACATAGCTCTTTGCTTATATACATCGTTGCTCTTAGTTATGTAACACTTCACATTCATGGGAATGCTTTGGATGTGTCGGAGAAATGCATCAATAGTTCCAGACTTGGCCCACAAGGTTTTTCAGAAATAACCTCTTTTTTTTTTTTTTTTTTTTTTTAATTTGTCCGCACAAGAAATGGGGGATTCGAACTAGTGACCTTTACTTCATTAGACATGGTCTCAGCCAATTGAGCTACCTCTTGGAAACAGAAATAACTTATCTACAATTACAAAAGTAAGCATATGACAAAATCCATGCTCATATATCTCACAGGAGTACAGGGAACACAGAATGCTGAGTATAAGCTAACATTACTCCGTTGTCCAACTTTGATTACGTCACGTTTCAAACCAGGCCAAAAAAATAAAATAGGTCTTCAATCAATGCAAATTGCAATTGTCTTCTCCTTGTCAAAATGACTCGTCAATCCTTTGGTTTGTTGCTTTTACATTATTTCATGGGAAAAAATTACATTGGTCGTCTATTGTTTATTCAATAATTGATTTTACATTATTTTAATAATAATATTACTCAAAATTACATATTTTACACATCACTTAATTGTTTTTGTATGATTATTTTTTTAAATAATAATATTACTCAGAAATCAGAATGTTTAGAATAATAATGTTCTTGCTTGTAAAAAGACTCGACCTTTAGACTCTTTAACCTTTGCTTTTATACTAAAGCTATGTTTACGTTCGAATACATATATTATTTTGTTAACTAAAATATAGTTGTTGCATTCATTTAATCATAAAATTTTCATTATAATTATTATTTTAATAATAATATTATTCAGTAATTTAGCCACTTGACCTTGCCACTTGTCATCATTTTTTCATTAAACCTATATTACGACATTATCATTTAATCTTAATATTTTTCGTAGTAATTGTCTTTGTATGAGTATTACCGTTTTAATAATAATATTATTCAAAATATTATAATAGTTCTTTTGCTTGTAAAAGGACTCGACCTTTAAACTTTAACCTTTGCTTTTACATTAAAGCCATGTTTACGTCCGAATACATATATTATTTTGTTGACTAATATATGGTTGTCGCATTCGGCATTTTCATTATAATAATTATTTTCGTATGATTTTTATTTTTTTTATTTTAATAATATTATTATTGAGAATGTTAGAACTTAGAATAATGCTTTTGCTTATAAAAAGACCCGACCTCTATAGTCTATACTTTTTATACGAAAGCTATGTTTACATTCGCATACATATTATTTTGTTGAATAATATATAATTTTCAAATCATATTATTGGCATCAGATCAACCCAAAACCTCTAAATTTCTCTCCAGAAAACTAGGAAACTCAGCAACCCATCAAACTCAACTATCCAACAAATCATTCACGGGCCCATATCATATATTTTATGAAGAAGTTTCTTTATAACCAGAGACGGAGGGAGGGGGTTGGTTGATATATGTTTCCCATGGCTTAAAATTTTATTTATTATAATTGGCCTTGCTCAGAAAAAAAGGGCTTGGTCCTTGGCGATATTATGACAAAAATAATTTTATATCTTAACCTTAAAACTAAGGGTGGACAGATTAACTGGTTACCGATTACCGGCCGTCTACCGATTTTGACCAAACTGATAATAACCGTAACCGTTTAACCGATATTTTTATCAGTTAAAAATTTTGTACCAAAATTTTTATTAATCCGATTAACCATTTGTTATCGGTTAACCGTTTTAACTTATAAGAACCGGTATGGAGGAATGCTCTTAACTTTGTGATTGTGGGTTCAAGATGCTACAATGGCCATTTTTTAATTTTTTCTTTTTGTTTATTTTTTCTTCGCTTTTCTTTTCCACTTGGCCAACAGTCCTACTCACACACTTAGTCATTTCTTTTCTTTTCTTTTCCCAATTCCCATGCCACATATTTCTTTTCTATTCTTTCTTTTTTATTTTCTCTCCTCCTCCCACGCTGGCACGCAATTGTCTTTCACTTTCAGACTCTTTCTAGTTTCTTCCTCATTTTTTTTTTCTTTCTTTTCCAGTTTTCCGTCTGGCCATTGCGGGAGAATGGGTTTCTTTTTTTTTTTGTCTTTCCACTTCTCGCAACATCTGCTCTCATAGTCACAGACCTCTCTTTTAGCATCGAAGATTCAATTCAGGTAAGAGTGCCTTTTTGTGCTCGGAGGTTAGAGAAATAGATAAAACTGAAAAATGTGAGATTTAGAACCGGTTAACCGGTTTAACCGAACCGTTTAATCGTGTACCATTATAACTTATAATCGATAATTCCAGTTAAAATCTTTATAGGCCCGGTATCGGTTAAGAAATCGTTTACCCGAAAATTATCGGTTAATAACCGATAAGAACCAAAATCGGACCGTTTTGATCGATACTCACCCCTACTTAAAACAACCCAAATCTAGCAAAAGTCGTACTCGCCAAATATGTAATTAAAAAAAGGGTTAAATACTTTTTGCCTCTTAGAGTTTAAACTCTTTATTTCTGTGGTTTTCATAAAGATGGAGAATCGGAGATGGTTCCTCCGTTAAAATTTCATTCAAAACTTAACGGAACACCACATCAGCACCAATCAAATGTCGCCACGTGTCATATAATTAAATTTTTTAAGAAAATATTTTAAAAAAAAAATTAGAAAGATTAAAAAATTATATTTTTTCAAAAAATAAAAAAGAAAAGAAAAGAAAAGAAAAAAGAAAAAAAAAAAAAAATTGGGGGTAGCTGCACACCCCCATCTGGCCTGTTTGGGGGTGGCAAGCTACCCTCATGGCCAGATGGGGGTGGCTCGCCAAAGGGGTGGTCGAAACCACCCCCAGCGGATTTGGGGGTGGTTCGGCCACCCCCTTCTACAGTGCTGCTACCTCCTTCATCTGCACATTCTTCTTGACTATGATTACTGCATCTCCTTTTCTCTCTAGCCAAGCAAGGCCAATAACCAAACAAGCTTTCACAAAGATCCATGGCTTCCAAGCCATACCCACTTAATTGGAGGATATTGGGGGACCAGCTTGTCATAATCGCCACCATGATTTTCCTGGCTTCCTTCACCAAGAACACCGTACTACTGCTTCTCTTCTTCATCTCCATTGACGCTGGGTTTTGGTGCTTTCTGGCTTCCTTCAACAAGGAGACAAAGGGAATGGCTGAAACCACCCTCAAACCCATTGGGGGTGGTTTCAGCCACTCCCTTTGGCTCCTTGCGGGTGGCTCCGGCCGTGGGGTAGCTCCCCACCCCCAAACCGGCCTGCAAGCCACCCTCCAATTTTTATTTTTTTTTGCCCTTTTTTTTTTGAAAAAATATAAATTTTTTTTTAAAAATATTTTCTTGAAAAAATTAATTATATGACAAGTGGCGATATTTGATTGGTGCTAACGTGGCGTTCCGTTAAGTTTTAGACGGAATTTTAACGGAGGTACCATCTCTGTCTTTATGAAAACCACAAGTACTTCCTGTAATAAAAATAAAACCCTAAAGAGAGAAAAAAAAATAATAATAAAGAGTTTAAACCCTAGGAGGCAAAAAAATATTTAACCCTTAAAAAAATTAGGCATGAGCAATAGAAAGAGATTTTAACACATCAAGGGCAACAACATAGAAGCTGAAACAACACAACTGCAACAAAACACTAGGTTTTATTTTAATAGGTGTTTGAGTTGAAAATTGAATTATATTAAGAAACAAATATCTTGTTTCTTTTGTTTTGTTTATTTTTTGTTAATATGGAATGGGTACCAATTTTAATTTTTTTTATATATATTAATATATTTCTCTTTCATGCCGTCTCCTTCAAATAAAAATTTCTGGCTCCGTCCCTGTTCATAACAAACTCTATATAGCAGAGTAGTAAATTAGCAACAATCAAAATCCTAACCACAATTTTGTCATATTGGATACCACATGAAGCCAAGCAAAAGAATAACTAACCAGCAGTGAGCCTGTTATTTACTCCTTCTTTATAAAGCTCAACTTGTGAGGAAAAACAGAAGGCATGGAAGAAATGCTTGAGAGTGAAGAGAAGAAATGGGCGATAACATGGGGTGGGTTTGTGGAGGAGCTGAAGAAGACAAGTTCTATAGCTGCACCAATGGCGGCGGTGTCAATATTTCAATATATTTTGCAAGTGGTATCGATTATAATGGTTGGACACCTCGGTCAACTTTCCCTCTCTAGCGTTGCCATTGCCACCTCTCTCACCAATGTCACCGGCTTTAGTCTTCTTGTAAGTCTTTGATGATCACCATCTTCACTTCCACAAGATTTTCGACCGAAAATTCTTATTATTAAGCAATATTAAGGGTATATAATACATGCAAATCACCTTGATTTCTTAATCTAATTTGCAGGTTATCAATCTGCACCGTGATCTTGTTATGAAAGACACAGTTTATTTTGTACTAATGATATTGTTCAACCTATTACTCTGTTTTTTTTAAACAATTATTTTTATTTACTAAACATGCAACAGTAATTAATTTTAGCGATTGATTTCTTGACTTGGTTATAATATATAGTCGTCATGAAATAGACGACACGGATTAATATATTGTATTTTTGTAACAAAAACTCATTTACTATGGTTTGAAAAAGAGATATTACATATTTTGAACATGCATGAAATTTCATAAGAATATGCAAGTTGAAGGGGCTGCTAATGTCCTTGAATTCTAATGTCCACCAAAATTTGAGATAAATTTTTCAAAGAAGTATTTCACTTCAATATATAAAACCAGTCAATACAATTACTTACAAAAAAAAAGTCAATACAATTCAAACTTCTGGGACTCTTTTCCTGATAAGTTTCTTTGCCTAGATACTAAAAAATTACAAAAATAATATTTTGTGTTCCCATCGATTCTGCCAAAAGACTAAATTAGAATAAATAAACTCAAACAAAATAGACTTAAGGCCTGAAAATAGGGGTCAACGGACTGAGATTAAGGACATTACTTCATTCAAGGTCGCCTTAATTTCAAACAAACTTGGGTCTTAAGAAATTATAAGGAAACTTGTTCTACATCAACTATGGGGTTGGAGTTGCACATAATTTTCTTTCAAATTGGGTTAGAGAAAATTTTCTTAACATCCCGTTTATAAAATCGTCATGTGTCTCTTAGTATGCGAGAAGCAACACTTTTTCAATAGCTAGCATATGTGAAACATATACTTTTTTTTATAGAATTTTTTCAAACTCTTTATATGCTATTAAAAAAACAAGTGATGATGAGAATAAGATTGAGTCTTTGGTCTGCCGGGGTACCAAAATCAACCCAAGACAATAACATTGGTAAATGGTTACACTGTTACAGTTTTTGTCATTTCAAGTCAACAAATTAAACAAATGCTGGTCTTGGTAGGCAAGCTTTTGACCCTTGATTCCTCTGTTAGCGAAAAGGTGCTTGTGAAAATAGCATATTGCATGTCTTTTATGAAGTCATTTATCATATTTTAACTACTTGAACTTTGCGTTTCAACTTTGCAAGCAGTCGGGAATGGCTGGTGGGTTGGAAACACTATGTGGGCAAGCTTATGGAGCAGAGCAGTATAAAAAACTTGGAACTTATACTTACAGTGCAATCATTTCTCTCATTCTGGTGTGTCTCCCAGTCTGTGTTCTATGGATTTTCATGGACAAACTGTTGATTCTCATAGGTCAAGACCCTACAATATCACTTGAAGCCCGCAAATACTCGATGTGGCTCATTCCTGCACTGTTTGGGGGAGCAATACTTAAGCCACTGACTCGGTACTGTTAAATTACAATTCATCTCAAAAGTTTAAGCTAATACGAAGAGATGCATTTAGTCATTTAATTTATATTGTAACAGGTACTTCCAGTCACAGAGTTTGATTCTTCCAATGCTCTTTGCGTCCTGTTTTATTGTATGCTTCCATATTCCTGCATGTTGGACTCGTGTATAAGTTGGAATTAGGAAGTTTTGGTGCAGCTGTAGCCTTCTGTGCATCAACTTGGCTGAACGTGATCTTGCTAGGCTTTTATGTGATTTATTCTTCAGCCTTTGAGAAAACCCGTGTCCCTTTTTCGAAAGATGCTTTGCTTGGTATCTCAGAATTCTATCGCTTGGCCATCCCCTCCTCTGTAATGGTTTGGTAATGATTAATTCTCGCTTCTCTTTCTGTCAATAAATATTTAATCTCCTCCATGAAAATTACATGGTTTGGTTTTCATGTTAATGGTCGATTCAGTCTAAAATGGTGGTCGTGTGAGCTGCTTATTTTGCTGTGTGGCCTTTTACCAAATCCAAAGCTGGAGACCTCAGTGCTCTCCATATGGTACCCTTCTATACCTCTACCTATCACCTCTGTATTGGACAAATTTGATACTTTTACAACATGTTCTTATTTTTCTTCTTCTTACGTTTTATCAGCCTTACAATTTCTACATTGCACTTCACTGTAGCCTATGGATTAGGGGCTGCTGCAAGGTACAGGTGTTTTGTCACATGCATAATGTACATTTTTTGAACTAATTTAGAATCCCTTTGGGATTGCATTGAAAAAAAAAAGCCTCATCTTTTAAGTTTTTTTAAAAATGAAGTTTTGAGGGTCGGTTTTTTAGAGTAAAAAGGTGCCAAACAAGCCAATTTTTTACCGAACATACCAATTTTTTACTTTCGCTGAACTTTCGAAGTAATAGAAGTATTTTTTAAGATGCATAATACAATCCCAACACATGCTCTAAAAGTATCCATCTATTTGACTGATAAAAATAAAACACCAACTACTTTGCAGTACTAGGATTTCAAACGAACTGGGAGCTCAAAATCCACAAGCAGCTAGAGTGGTTATTTGGGCTGCAATCTTCCTTTCTGTCACAGAGGCAATTATTGTAAGCGTGACTCTCTTCTGTTGCTGCTATGTTTTGGGATATGCGTACAGCAGTGAGAAGCAGGTTGTGAATTATATTGCAGTTATGACTCCTTTAATCTGTGTCTCCATTTTTATGGACGGCATACAAGCAGTACTTTCTGGTTCGTTTCTTACCTTTCATTCAAGCATTTGAATTTTCTGCAAAACCTTCTTGTTTTACTTTTGAGGAGGCTATATATTTATATATTTCTTGCATCAGGGGTTGCTAGAGGAAGCGGATGGCAGCATATAGGTGCCTATGTCAACCTTGGGGCATTTTATCTGGTTGGACTCCCAGTGGGAGCTGTGCTTGGTTTCGTGCTACATTTAAGAGGGAAGGGGCTTTGGATTGGAATTGTGACAGGTACTATTGTGCAATCAACACTTCTTTCTCTTATAACAGGATTCACAAATTGGAAAAAAACAGGTTTGTAGCCCTAGTGTCCATTTCTTGAACAATATATAATGCCATTCGTTTTACAGGGAATGCTTGCTATAATATGTGTTTGGTTGCCAAGAAATAATTGGATGATATGAATATAGCTGGGTTCAATTTGTATGTTGACATTGCAGGCAGTCAAGGCCAGAGAAAGGTTATTTGAAGGGAAAACTGCAGTAGACAATGGATCAGATTCAGTCATCATCAAAGAAGAAACTTGAAAGAAGTTGATAATTTTTTTTTTTTTTTTTTTTTTTTTTTTCTTTAAGGCTTCCTTTAATTATGTGCTAAAGTTTGTGATTAAGATGAAGTTTTTGAAGTGTAGCTACTTAATTAAAATCATCTTTGCTCAAGCGTGCTGTTTGCAGAGAGTGTACTAGTAGTTTTAATTCAAGCTCACAATTTTTTACACTATTCACGAATTCAATACGAACCCGACACAAAACTAAAAGGTTAAGATTAAAAAGTTTAATTCGTTTAATTAAATAAGTTATAAATACGGATTGAATTTATTTATTTTTTGAAAAGCAAATATCATAAAATCTAAGCAGACAAACATCACGGACAGCACAGGAGGTTCATTTGAGGTTCCCATTATATTGTTGCTCCAGTAAAAAGCAATTCTTGATGAGAGAAGGCTTGTTCGCCTTATTTTTGTGGGTGTGCACGAGAGAGATAGCCAAACTATTCTCCGAGGGTTTAGGAACAACGTCAATTATCACGCAGTAAACAATGCCAGAATCGCATTGAACCATGCAAAACCTCTTATCATCCTCAAAATGAAGTAGAAAAGGAGGATAGAGTTTCTCAAGAAATGAAATGCCAAGACCTTCCAGATTTCCCAAGATCCACAAGTCATCATAGAGTAGAGAGTAGACAGATTGTGCCAGACAACGTCAATGACGTTGAAGGCCACAAGAAAGTGGCTCCAATACTATGTTAAAGACGACAAAAAAGTGGCTCCAATATTATGTTAAATATAGTTCTGATATCATGTTAAATATATTGTTAAAATATATTGGAGAGTTGGAGAGCGGAAGAAGGAGAGAGAGCGGAAGCATATAACGACTACATTGTATTAAGCAGTGTGGAAGAAATCATATACTAAACCCTAGAATATATTAGGCAACTTAATAAAATAAAATAATATCAAATATTCTTATGTTAATAAAAAAAAAAAAGTCAGAGTTTTCCTTTAAACTAGGTTGGAGGAAAATTCCTCCAACCTAGTCTATAAAAGTAACATGTATCTTTTTTTTTTTTAATAGCATGTGAGACGCACATTTTTTTTTTAAATAACATTGCTTCAAAGTTTGTCTATACTATTAAAAAAACATGTGACTTTCACATGCTCAAATGACAAATGTCATTATTATAGATTAGGTTAGAGGAAATTCTTCGACCCAGTTTGGAAGAAAACTCTGCCTTAAGAAAAAATTACTTCTCATACTTTTAAAAGGCACTTAGGGCCTGTTTGAGATTGCGTTTGAGGGGCCTAAAAATATTTTTAACACTCAAAAAATCCGTTTGAAAAAAAAAAAAAGTATTCATTTAATAAAAAAATTAAAATCGCTTTTAAGGGTCCAAAAAGCCTAAAAATGATCAAAACGCACTTATGACAAAAACTGTAAAATAAAACTTTTGCTCACTTAAAACTTCTATTTTTCGATAGCAATCCCAAACTTCATTCATAGAACGGCAAGAAAATCTCTTTCCAGTTTTGCAGTAGGTTCCATTCCACTATAGTCAGATCGGACCTCGTATCTTTTCGATTTGGTTCGATTTTATATATGCCAACTGATCCCACGGTTGGCATCAGTACCGCTCAATCTCTCTCACACGAAGTATCCTTCCTAGAAAACAGAAAGCACGATTCTGGGAATTAATCTGATACCAGGGAGTAACTAGGGTTCCATGAGCCAAACAGCTCCTTAAGAGCATTCTCATACACGGAGCTAGTAAGGGAATGGAAGAGGCACTACTATTGTCAAGGAGGGAAGGGAGGGAAACATGGGGTGCCTTCACGGAGGAGCTTAAAAGAGTGAGCTGCATGGCAGCTCCCATGGTGGTGGTTACATTGTCACAGTTTCTTCTGCGGGTCGTATCGGTGATGATGGTTGGACATCTCGGTGAACTCGAACTCGCCAGCGTCGCTATCGCCAGCTCTTTTACTATCGTCACTGGCTTCAGTCTTCTTGTAATGTTCCCTTTCTTTACCTTTCAATTTTATTGATATTGCTAATTGCCTCATTCAATCACTTTCAACACATTCGCATGGATGGGGATCGCGGAGAGAGATGTGTCCTCTGTTCTCTGTTCTATTTCGAGACATTTCAAAATATTCTTCACTTTGAAAGCTTATATTAATTCAATTGCTTATCATGATTAGCATAAGAATTCTCTGTTCTATGTCTCAAATTCTTGTCTTGATTTGACCAATGATTCTAGAATTAAAATATTTTAAGTTTTTTGAATAGCTCTGCTCGGTGTACGAAAGAAAATTACATGAATTGTTGAGGAAAATACTTTTAAAACCTCCAAGTATCCTTACTTTTGCATTTTAAGTTCCAAAATTGATGATAGACCTAGCATACTTTCAAAATAAGACAAGTTAGTTCATTCATTAACTCTTTCCGTTTAACAGAAAGTTAGTCATGTGTGTCGCACATGATTTTTTTATCAAATAAACTTCCTAACATGCCTCTGGGATAAAGTGTTAAAAAAAAAAAAACAAAAGGTTTTTTTTGATAAGTAATAATGATATAAAAAGCGCAGAGGGGCGCAACCCACATACACGGAAAGTATAAAAGAGAGCGCCTAAGAGGGAGAAAAATGAAAGAGGAAATCAAAGAAACTGATCCCTTTAGGAGCAAGCCAAGCGGCTGTCCAGGAATACAAAGTAAAGAAGAAGAAATGGGTCAATTCCTCTATGGTCCTAGTGGAGTTCTCAAAGCATCTAGCATTCCTTTCATTCCAAATACACCACATAAGACACAGAGGGATCATCTTCCACACTACCACCCTTCGGGACCGACCTCCCGACCACCAGCAATCGAACAAGCCCCTCACCTTGCAAGGCATGACCCAATGCAACCCAAAACGATCAAAAATAGTATGCCAAAGAATGCTCGCTGTCTCGCAATGGAGAAGAAGATGATCGACTGACTCTCCATCCTTCTTGCACATACAACACCACTCCACTATCACAAAGCTTCTCTTCCGTAGGGTGTCGTGAGTCAAAATCTTGCCTAAGGCCGCGGTCCACCCAAAAAAAGCCACTCGCATAGGCACCTTAGTACGCCAAATGCTCTTCCAAGGAAACACCTCACGATCTAAATTAGACAAGGCCTTGAAAAGTGACTTAACCTCGAACTTGCCTTTCTTAGACGATGACCATCGAATACGATCCTCAGAACCTGTGGATATCTTGCAAGAGTACAACCGGTCCAAGAAAGCAGAAATCAAATCCATCTCCCAGTCCTGTACGGGCCGCACAAAAATGACATTCCACTTGACCACCCCACTCCTCCACATGAAGTTATCCTTCACCCAAGCTTCTTTATGTCTGGCAATGTTGAACAAGGACGGGAAAGCATGCTTCAAAGCGGAATCCCCACACCAAATATCATGCCAAAAACGAACTTTCGAACCCACCCCCACCTCAAAACGGATGCCTTTGGCAAAAAAATCCCAACCTTGACGAATGTGTTTCCATAAGCCCACACCATGGGAACCCGAGACCTTCTTTGTGCACCACCCACCATCCTGATCTCCATACTTAGATTTGATAACCTTATACCATAGAGCCTCACTCTCATTCGCATACCTCCAAAGCCATTTTCCTAAGAGAGCTTGATTAAACTGATGCAACTTTCGAATGCCAAGCCCGCCGTACCGAAGGGGACGACAGACTTGATTCCAATTGACAAGATGCATCTTAGGCTCGTCTCCCATCCCTCCCCATAAGAAATCTCTTTGAACTTTCTCCAGTCTTTTGGCTACACTCATAGGGATCGGAAACAGAGACAAAAAGTAAGTCGGTAGATTAGAGAGCGTACTCTTAATGAGGGTTTACCTAGTTTTGTGCTAGCTAAGAAGTTGAAATCCCTTAAAACAAAAGGTTAAATAACAAGATAATAAAAAAAGGAACAAAAACAAAAGTAGGGGTGGCCAGCCACCCCCATTTGGCAGTGGCGAACTACCCCCAAGTGGCCAAATGGAAGTGGCCGAAACCACCCCAAAATGGTTTGCCACCCCCTTTTTTTTGCGTTGTTGGGTTTGGTTTGGTTTTTTTTCTTTTAATTGTCACTTCACCCCCTATTCGCGTTTTGAAGAGTTGAGGTGGTAAAAAGTCATGTGCAACGTAAGTGACTAACATTCTATCAAAAAAGACGGAAGAAGTTAACGAATGGGCTAACTTGTCAAATTTTGGAAGTATGTGGGTGTCCATCATCACTTTTTAAACATTAGAGACTATATTGCAAAAGTGGTGATACTTCGGTATTTTCCCCTTAATTGTCCATCATGAATATATCGTGTGTAAGAACTAATGTATTTGTAGTAGACAATTATCAAGCCTTTCAAACACTAAATACTTAATATGATTTGCCCTCATTATGAGTCTGTCCCCACCTATCTCAAATCTGATTAACAGCAGTATGTCAATTTTTACTTCCTAATGTAAGGTTTTGTGCACGATTGTTGACCCAATTTGAAATGCCAAGCAGTTTGGGATGGCTGGTGCTTTGGAAACTTTGTGTGGGCAAGCATATGGGGCAGAGCAGTACCAGAAGGTGGGGATATACACTTACTGTGCAATATTCTCTCTTACTTTGGTTTGTCTGCCTGTCTCTGTCCTCTGGATATTCATGGACAAACTATTAACACTGCTAGGCCAAGATGCTTCAATCTCACTTGAAGCTGGCAAATACTCAATTTACCTCATCCCTGCACTATTTGGGTATGCTATTCTCCAATCACTGGTTCGGTACTTCCAATCTCAAGGCTTGATCCTTCCAATGCTCTTTAGCTCATGTGCAACTCTATGTTTCCATGTTCCTCTTTGTTGGGCTTTGTTAATTAAGTTTGAATTAGGAATAACTGGAGCATCTTTGACTATTGCTTTATCATATTGGTTGAATGCAATCATGCTCGGACTCTATATAAAGTATTCCTCAGCCTGTGAGAAAACCTGGGTCTCCTTTTCAAAGGATGTTTTCCTAAGCATGAGGGAGTTCTTTCGCCTTGCTATCCCCTCTGCTTTGATGGCTTGGTAACATCTCCTTTCTACTGTTTAACTGGATTTCTTCTTGGATTCTCCTTCCATTTTAACCTGTTATCTTCATGCCAATGATTATAAACCAGTCTTGAATGGTGGTCATTTGAGCTGCTTATACTACTCTCTGGGCTTCTGCCAAATCCGAAGCTTGAAACCTCTGTTCTTTCTATATGGTTAGCCTCCTTGATCACTTCTGTGCATAAGATTAGAGAATTATCAATGCGATTGCTTCTAATTTCTCATGGACTCTGTGAGCAGCCTTACCACGATGTCATTGCACTACTTCATTCCATATAGCGCTGGTGCCGCTGCAAGGTTCAATCTATAAGCCTATCTTCTGATGCATATACCATCACATGTATGCAACATATTTATGTGCTGTGCATACATCAACATTCATGTTTTACTGAAAATGAATGCAATTGGCATCTTGTAGCACTCGGATTTCAAATGAATTAGGAGCTGGGAATCCATCTGCAGCACGGCTGTCTGTAAATGCTGTGATGTTTCTAGCAGTCATAGAGGTAGTCATTGTGAGCACAACTCTTTTTTGCTGCCGTTCTTTCTGGGGATATGCTTACAGCAATGAAAAGGAAGTTGTGGATTATATCAAAGAAATGACTCCTCTGCTTTGTGTCTCGGTTATCATGGATACCTCACAAGCTGTGCTTTCTGGTCAGTTCTGCACCTACTGATCATGAACTATATGACCAACTTTAAATCCTATTCCAGTGAAAACAACAATAATGCTATTTTCTGATTTACATCAGGGGTTGCTAGAGGAAGCGGGTGGCAACATATAGGCGCTTTTGTGAATCTTGGGGCATATTACTTGGTTGGGATACCGGTGGCTGTTGTATTGTGTTTTGTTCTACATTTGAGAGGGAAGGGCCTCTGGATTGGAATATTGATTGGTTCTACTGTACAAGCAATATTGCTTGCTCTGGTAACAGCATTCACAAATTGGCAAAAACAGGTGCTAGCTTATTATTCAAAACCTTACCCTCTTTGTAAAAATGTGAAACTATCTTTAGTGTTGATGAACTTCTATGTTGATTTTGCAGGCTGCCAAGGCGAGGGAGAGGGTATTTAAGGGAACAATATCTGCAGAGAATTGTTTGGATTGAATGATTCAATGCCATAATAGCAGATCCCCTAAGCAAACCGGACTATTTTAATGTGTCAAATTTTTTTAGTAATAATGCAACATGTAAAATGAATGATTGAAATGTAATTCAGTTTCTACTTTGTACATAATAAATTAGTGAAGTTTATTAGGAGTTAATCATGGGAATATCAGTGTCCCCTAATAGAATAAAAATATAATATGTAGCATTGTTACGTCAACCCGAGACGAAAATATAGTATATAACATTTCTATATCAGCTCAAGGTGGGATGGGGGTGTTATAGGTGGCATTATTAAGAGTTGTGAATGCAAGGCATTTAATTCGCTGAACACTTCAAAATTTGTGAATGCAGCAAGAACATTATTTTGCAGGGTTGACTTCCTTTCTTATGGGAATTAGGATCCTCTCCAGTTCATTTAAACTGGATAATATTTGGTTAGTTATATTAGAAAGGTATTTTTGTTCCCTCAAAAAGTGAAAAGACAAAAATACTCCTCTAATATAACCTGATCCTTCCAATGCTTGTAAGCTCTTGTGCAATTCTTTGTTTGCATATACCTCTCAGTTGGGCTATGCCGCTATGGTATGTAAGTTTGAATTAGGAACTATGGGCACAGCATTAGCCATTGGCATATCATATTGGTCAAACGTTATCTTGCTTTGGTTTTATATGAGATACTCATCAGCCTGTGAGATAACCCGTGTCCGGTTTTCCATGGATACTTTCCTGAGCATTAGGCAGTTCTTCCTTCTTGCCATCTCTTCTGCTACAATGGTTTGGTAATTTTCTTTTTCTATTAAAAAATCGGTATTTATTTATTTATTTCTATGTACTTTTGCTTAGTTCCTAATATGTTCCTTAATTTTATGCCAATCATTATAGTTTTGAATGAATTGGGAGCGGGAAATCCACCGGCAGCCCAAGTGGCTGTTGGGGTTGTTACAGTCCTTGCAGTTGCAGAGGCAGCTGTAGTAAGCAGTGCTCTCTACTGCAGCCACCATGTCTTGGGATATGCTTACTGCAATGAGAAGGAAGTTGTGGCCTATGTTGCAAAAATGGTTCCCCTGCTTTGTCTCTCAGTCAGCGTGGACAGCTTATTAGGAGTACTCTCAGGTTACTTTCTAACGTTTATTGCTGTCAATTTCATACTTTGTCCATATAATGCTAAGGTCATTTGACACCTCAAATCCAAGCTATACCGTTATGTCCCAACAGCAGAATTCTTAGCTTAGCCTTTCCCCTCTGTAATAAAATTGGTCATATGTATTCATTGCACACGCATAAGCATTCACATTCAGGTCAGTAAATGTTTAGCTAAGGAACATATTTTTCTATTTTACTTACTTTTTTAAAGAACCTACACTCGGCTTAGCATTTTAGCTATTTACTTTCACTATTCCCAAATAGGAGAGATAATCATGTTGATTTTTTTATGAATTTAACTTATGCATTTTTGAGCTACAATGCTCAGCAAATTCACTAAGTAATACACCAGCTAGTCAAATCTTTAGCCAAAGTGGCTAACCGGATAAGGAGTTTTTTACTTGTCGCTACAAGGATAGCCAATATAACCTTTTGGCTATTTTGGTTAGTCAAATGCGAGTGCTCGTTAATTAGGTAACCTTTTATTTGCATAGTGCAAGTGCTTTGAAAACATAAATTTGCTCTGTTATCAGGGGTTGCAAGAGGCAGTGGATGGCAGCAAATGGGAGCATATTATCTAGTGGGAATTCCAGTAGCTGTTCTTTTGAGTTTTGTTCTGCATTTAAGAGGAAGGGGGCTTTGGATTGGAATATTGACAGGATCCAGTGTGCAAGCAATTATACTCTCTATTTTAACAGCATCTACTAATTGGCACAAGCAGGTTTTTATCCTAACCTTTTTTGGCTGACTTGGTTGCTAAGAATGTGAAAAAAAGGGAGCAATTGCATTTTATTTTCTTTCTCCCATTTCTTGGTAACAACTAGAGAGTAGTGAGTTATCTAAAAGTTTGTTCTACTAAAAGCTGTACTTTGGTTAAATTTTGTTGTTATTGCAGGCAACCAGGGCAAGAGAGAGAACATTTGATATTTTGATGGGCAACTTTTAGCTCATAATGGATTGGCATAAAGAACTGATACAATTCCAAGGCTGCAATCCTGTCTCAATTAGATAGGTAAGGTGGCTAAATTAGAAGACTGAAAATTATTGGCTTGGAGCAAAAGACTTGCTATACAACTATCTATGTTTATGTTTATATGGTATATCTTATCTAGTAATAAGTTGTGTTTTATTTTGATTTGAATTCTTATTTATATTGTATTTTATGCGGACCATTTTATCGATATAATTGACTGCATGATATTGGCCACAGACAAAGATGGATTGGGATTTCCAACAATTTATGCAGCAATTATAAGAGAGTTTATATGAGATTCATTCATTAGCTTAGAAATGACTTAGCAGAGATTTATTCATTCATCAGAGACTTAGCAACCCAACTGATCAAAATTTTAGCAATTTTGGTGACAGATTGTTAGACATCGATGATAAGAATAATCATTCCCTCTTTATCCTCCTATGGGTATACAAATTACAAAAAATATGACAAGCTATATATGAAGTGTATCAAACAAAAAACAAGACTATAAAGCCTCTTATATTCATATATATCACTGCTGTAATAGGTAGCGAAAATTACACACCTTGCACAAATAAAGACAGGAAAAGAGCTAGCATCTTATTTTCCCTTCTCAAAATAAAACAAGCAAATTAAAGAACCTTATAAGCTTATGCATCCTTTCCCTTCTGCAGCAGCCTTCTAGAATTGAAGTGCATGCTAGTAAGGCGGAGGATGGCGATGCCAGGGTGGAGGAGGACGATAGGGGTCTAGAAACGGTGGTGGAGGGGGACCAGGAGGTGGTCCATAACCATAAGGTGGCGGGGGTGGTCCTGGTGGATGATGATGGTGGTGGTGATGATGAGGTGGTGGCGGTGGCGGATGATAGAATTCAGGACGTGGCGGAGGTGGTGGCGGACCATACATATGTGGCGGGGGTGGTGGAGGTGGCCCAAAAGGATCCAGGGGAGGTGGTCGGTGCGGGTGCGGATGTGGATGTCTATGGAAGGACATTATTTTTCTAACGCTTAGTTGCAAAGAAAGGTTGGAGGAGAAATGTATCTTACAGAGACTACGATCAAAACTATATAGACCATATTTTATATAGGTGGGAAATTAAGCTGAGGGGAAGTTTCTGGATAACATGAAATTCATGGACTGTTAGTTGGAAGAATGGCGGATAAAGGGGTGTTTAACTTAGGTACCAAGTATGCTCGCTAGCGCTTTCGATCCAATAGAAGTGTCACAGCTGGTTCAAAAAGAAACCAACCTTGGCCACCTCATAAGAGACTCATGTGGCAGAAACAGATGTTCACATGGAAATATCTCTGCTCGGATTGTGCTCAGGACAAAAAAAAAATGATCGACTTATTTTGGTGCACAAATTAAGCACGCATTAATGGAAGAATTGAAGCTAATTAACAAACAGTTGATTTCTTCTGATGATCAAGTTATCAGCGAATCTCACACCATATTGATTTGGCATCATATATTAGCCATTTTAACCTCGACTTTGCTTCATATTTTAGTGAAAAACATTGTAAAGATGCTTGGGTTTTCATGATGCAGTCGATTGTATGATCAACCTCAGACAATGAGCACTTACAAGGGAGAAAGTGAGAGAGGTTGAGTCCCAACGAGGAGTATCTCCGACACTTAAATTAGCAATGGTAGTTGAAGAATTTCTCAAAGAGAGGGGCTACGAGAAAGAGTAATGCAAATTATAGTATGTACTTCTTGTGCGAAGTGTCTCTATACGATGCACATGTTAAATTATATGATAAGGATAGAAATCCTTATCTATAATAAGGATTTGATTACTTTAAATTTAGGGGTTTGATGAAGATTGAATTATCCTAAATAAAGGAATTTGATTAGAATTAGATTAGATTTGAATAAATTCAAATCATTTGTAAGCTCTATAAATAGAACCTCTTGTACACAATCATATCAAACAATAAGATCACAATGTAGCCCTATTGGATTCTACTGGTCTTCTTTTTATCTTAAGTATGGCCTCAGCCAAGTGTTACTTGTAGATAGAGCCCTAGCTAGGCGTTCCTTTGGTCAGGTGTCGCCTATGTCACTAATGGGTTAAGGATGTTGCCTGATATCTCGCCGAGAATAATATGACAACTAGGATGAGGCATTGGGGAGTTATATATCATTTCTACCATGCATTTTCCATTAATTATTATTTAAGCAGCTCACATGTTAACTCTCATGGCCCATTAGGGCTTGAAATTTAGGATAAGGATTCTCTCTAGAGAAGTCAATTGGTTTTAACATGAGGATATAATTGTCATTTTACTTTTTTTTTTTTTTTTGATAATTCTACTCTTATGTTAAAAATAACCGGCTCATTTCCAGTTATTTTGAATCGGAGATAATCCTTCTAAGATTTGGGCATGACCTTGGCTAATCGGGTGGATACTCGGTGTACCAATTGCACTCCATTCCCATGTCAAACATTCTAGTCCGGCATTAATTGGAAATCGTCCCGACTACTAGGTTCTTTTTTAAGTCAAAGATTTCTCTCTTTTAGGAGTTGTAGGGGTACATTTTTTACAGTTATCGTTAGATGTATTGCATCTTTGTCGCTTCGCTCGTTCGGCCGTATGGGCGGATCTAAACTGTCAGCTGATTTGAATTTCAATGGTTGAGGTTTTCGCGGATGCATAAAAAGAGGAAGATTAATCTTATGGATGGCTTTGGAGGAGGAAGAGGAAATTAGGGAGAGTTCTATCACCATGGCAATTGGAGTTGGGCATGATTAGATCGCTTGCTTCAACGGACTCGAGGGGAAGCCCTGAAAAGAGGGATATAGGAACTCACTTCAGCAGGGGAACTCTCCTTTATTTTCAACCATGGAACTTTGAAAAGGTCTCCACTTCCACGGGCCATAAATATTTTAATTTTTTTTATTTCTTAACATTGTGTCGCTTTTGCCTTTTGTGATATGATGGATCATGGACGTATCATATCTTATGAGAAAAAAAATAGCGGTGGCACCTTTGGTTTTTTGGGACGATTTCAGTCTTTTTTGTTATTTTATTTTATTTTTACTTATTTATTTATTTTATCAGGTGATCCTAATTTCACCTATAAGTCAGACAGTAGTCAGACTTCACCCCACTTTACATGTCAATTGTGAACCAAGCATAAAGGCCCATTTAAAATTAGTACTAGACTAATCCCTAGTCTAATACTTCGTACTACTCAAAGCATTGGACATTGAGTCGCGAACTTTGCCAAAGTGGTTGGCCACAAGAGAAAAGTAGCACTTAAAGAAGTTTCGAACTCGGGACTTCAAGGGGTAATATTCTTGAAAGCCGCAAGCCTCTACCGCTAACCCATTGGGGTTTAATTTTATAAGAGCTTAACATAAAAAAGAACATAAAGATAACAATTAATTTCATCCCGCAATAAATAAAGATAATGTGCTTGTAATTCATCACCAGGAAAAAAAAAAAAAAACAAATGATATGGATTTAGCCATACTGACAAACATTAACAAGTGAGAATGGACAGAAGAGTAGATATATAATATTTGATAACCTGTATGACTTTATTATAACATACGCATAATTAAAGAGGTACATGCTAGTAAGGCGGTGGAGGGTGAGGATGAGCATGATGAGGCCCAGGTGGTGGATGATGACCTGGTGGTCCTGGAGGATGATCAAATATTGGAGGAGGTGGTGGACCGTGCGGTCCTGGTGGCGGTGGTGGATGAGCAAATGGAGGAGGGGGTGGACCGTGCGGGCCTGGTGGTGGTGGTGGATGATTATCAAATGGAGGCGGTGGTGGACCGTGCGGGCCTGGTGGTGGCCCAGGTGGTCCTGGTGGCGGCGGATGATGAACAAATGGAGGAGGTGGCGGACCTGGCGGTGGATGGTGCCTGTGGTGACTCATTCTGATCTTTTGCTCCTAACGCCGATCGATGTTGCAGGAAAAAAGAGTTGGGATTTTTGGTGTCGATCGAAGGACGATGGTTGGAGACGTGGCTTTTAAAGTGATCCTGGAAGCTTGTAGAAATACTTGGTAGTTGGAGCTTTGACTGGTTGTTTTGAAACACTATATATATAACTGTGGTTCAAAACATGTTTTTTTTTTTTTCTTCTTCTTCAAATAGATGGACATGAAAATACTTCCACCGCTAGTAATTCTCTTGGTCTTCAATGCACTGTTGTTGGGAAGAGGATCCACTCCGGTCTAGGAGAATATCCAGTTAATGGTTAAGATCTATTTAAAGAGATTTTGAAACTATAAATAAGACATCTGTCTTATTAATAAAAAAAAATAAAATATTATATATTTTTTAAAAATAATTATAAAAAATTAAAGAGTGTCTGGCCACCCATTAGGGGTGGCCGAACCACCCCAATTTCTAAAAAAAAAAAAAAAAAAAAAAAGTTTGGCCCTTGGGGGTGGCTGGGCCACTCGGACCACCCCTAAGGGCTAGATCTAAAAAAATAAAAAAAATTTGTTTTGGCCCTTGTGGGTGACCAGACCATCCCAATGGTCCTGAGGTGGCTTGGGCCACCCTAAACCAGCTTGCCTGGGGTGGAGCCACCCCATGGCCCTTGGGGGTGGCCGAACCACCCCCAAGGGCCAAACGATATATATACTTTGGGTTTAAGGGGTGAATTAGGCCACCTGTAACGAATGGAGTGGCTAGCCTCTTATTTTTTTATTATTATTTTTTTTTTTTTTTTTTTTTTTTTTGTAGTGGGATAGGTGTCTTATTTGTGGTTGTAAGATTTCTAAGAAAAAATTTCAGCCATAAACTGGATATTTTTCAGTCTATTATGGACCGGAGAGAATCCTATTCCCTGTTGTTGAGTTTGCCACATAATTATTGGATGAGTCTTGACACATGGACGTCCTGGTCTTAAAGAATTGAAAATCATACTTACATTCTTATTATTGGTCGTTAAGTTTCTTTCTTAATTATAAGGAGAAATTTCATTAAGAACCCCCAAACTTTCACCCATTGAAATAGTCCTCCTGAACTTCAAAATCTCTCAATTTAGTCCTCTGAACTTTCAATTGCTTTCAATTTGGACCCCTCCGTCAAATTTTAAAAGTTACATAACGTTTATACCCCTGACTTTTGTATAAAATTTCAACTTCTAAAACGTTTTTTTATTTAAAAAAACAAAAAACAAAAATCAGGGATATTTTGGTATTTTTTTTAAATTTTTAACGGCTAAAATTAACGGAATGGCCCAAATTGAGAGCAATTGAAAGTTCAGGGGACTAAATTGAGAGATTTTGAAGTTCATGGGGGTATTTCAAAACGAGTGAAAGTTTCAGGGTCCTTAGTGAAGTTTTCCCTAATTATAAAGAAGACTTGACAAGCAATAAATTAAGAATTTGGGTTTCACTTCATCATCAAAATCATTTTTGTTGATTATTTTTATTGCTTTATAATTTTGGTGATTGTTTTGTGGGATCAAATATTACTCTTTTAAGGTGTTGTTTGGGTCTAAATTGAAATTTATGTTAGTATCAGAACCCTAATTAGTTCGCTCTGTTTGGATTAATTTTTTAAATATAATCTTTAATCCCATAATCAATGTTTCAATATCAGCCACAATCTCTTAATATCCAATTACACTTAATTGAAAGGTTCACATGAGAGTAAAATCTTTAGACAATTGCATTGGAAACTTAATTGAAAAAGGTTGGAAACAAACAACTGCTTCTGTAGATGCATGGTCTAAGGAAGAACAAAGCCATCTTCACGGCGATTTCCACCTAAAGAATTCAAACGAATCTCAGTGTGAAATTGCCAAAGAAGCTTTAAAATTTTTAATAGTCACACGTGAAATCAAACGACGTCGTTAATTACAAAATGTTTCCAAAAACAAAAGGCCCATCTGAGCTACGAGTATCGATAATCATTGTGCAAACTAATATTTTATATTATCTCCCAACAACAACGTCAGAATGGTGTCCTATCTCTGCAATTGGCAAGCACAGAAAAAGAGAAAAAGTCACTGCACCATCGCTTTATATTTTGACTAATCATTTTTCATTTTTTCTTTTACCTTTCTACAAATATTTTAGATATGATCGATCTCACAGAATACATATATAAGAAAAAAAAAAAGAAAAAAAAAAGATTTTCTCTCTAAACAAAACCCTACAAAGGAAAATTAGACGTAGACAATGTGGCCAGGCTTATGGTATACAGTTAAATATGGTTAATCATCACAGAAGAGATACTGACGATGAAACTCTAATATGACTGCAATATTAATTTACTGCAACTTTCGCAATATTTATCATTAGAGTTGCGTCCAATTTTCTTCACAAACGTAAAAGGCTAGGAAAGCCTAACTAATAAGTTTTTTATTTTTCTTTTCTTCTAGTGCATTGACGCTGGGGTTTTCAGTCTTGCTTTCTGGTAACACCTAAACAAACTCAAAATGGTCAGAAATTATGAGCAGACATGTAAATTAAGGAGTGAAAAGCTCTATTTTTTTTTTTTTTGAGCAAAAGAAATCATGAGATTGTTGAGTCTAAGGTCATATATAGGGCTGACAATTTAACCCGTGACATGCGAACCCGACATGAATACGACACGTAAAATTCGAGTTAGGGTTGGGCTTAAACGGGTTCGGGTCGTAAACGGGTCACCCGTTTACGATACGTTTAGTATACGTGTCGTATCGTGTCAATCTGCCGGGTTCGCGGGTTGACACGTTTGACCCGTATGTGTTTTTTTTTTTTTTTTTTTTCATTAAACATCTAAACCTAAAAGCTTTGCCCTTGATGGTTTGTAACTTTGTAAGCTTTGCCCTTTGATGATTTGGTTATTGTTTTTGAGGATTTGGTTTAGGAAGTAGAGGAAAAACTGATTAGAAAAAAAAAAAAAAAAAAAAACATGCATTTTGGTATGGCTATAAAAGGTTAAAAAAAAGCTTAAAAACTATAATAAGTTTACATTTGTGTCAGGTCGGGTCAGTCTATAAACGAGTAACACGACACGATTTCGTGTCGTATTACCCATTTATAGACCATGTCGTGTTCGGGTTGGGCTTAAACATGTCGGGTCGTAATCGGGTTGAACACGAACCCGACACGCAAACAGCACATTTTGCCGGACTCATATATATACATATTTGTCAGAACCTCGAAAATAAATGGTAACAAAAATTAAGAAAACAGAAAGAAAGAAACCATTGCGCACAGATCTAAAATAAGAACCATTTATTCGAATTTTCCCATAGTTTATATATAGGTAAATCATATATATAGCCCAAAGGATGGATTTCTGTGATCTAATGCTTCAATTTTTATTTTATTTTTTAAGGAGGAAAAGGACATTGATGATCTCAAATCAATTGCAGGTTCATTAATTTTGTGCAAGCGTGGCGAAACTTCAGAAGGAAGTGACTAGCTAGAAAACAATAGGTTTCTACAAAAGGTGCAAGTAGTCCATGTAGAATATGTTCTTGCCTTAATTGGCAATCAAGAATCACTGGATAAGACAAGAGAAAACTTTTTTTTAAAAAAAAAAAAAAATCATTCACATATTTCATTAACTAATAGTAAAAACTTCACAACATTTAGTCACGCATTGATGAACTTCTTCTATATGAACTACTTCATTTATTACAGAAAGTGCTAGCTTTGCAAGCATAATTATATGAGCGGCTTCATTGGTCTCCCTTTTTTCTACATTATCCAATTATTAATGAACGTATTAGGGCTTCAAATAACCAGTTATATGGCCGTAAAGAAGCAGTAGAAGCTTGGCCTTAGCGGCTTAGCATCACCATATATATATATGGTCCACCCATATATGGACCATATGATATAGGTATTGAAAAAGAATTGAGATCTAATTGTTATAATTTCTTCAAGCGGAACAAAAACAAAATTAAAAATATTGTGGCATCTCATGCATAATCTATTCAAGGGAATTTTGATGGAATATTAATATAGTCTTGGCATTTTTTCAAGATCAATCTCATCTTTCTAGCTATGAGAAAGACATGTGGCCTCAGTTTCCATTGAATTGCCAAGACCAAGAGCAATCAGAGAGAAAACTTGAAAATCTGGCCTGGATTATTCGCTGTATGGTTTTATATATATATATATGCAATAATGCAAGAGTGGTGGATACAAATGGACCATGCTTTTGACTGGTCTAGGATTAGAATTTGATCCAAAATAATGCATATTTTGGATTAAAAAAAAAAAAATTCCTAATTGAAAGAGGGAAAATGGTTACAAGAGAAAGTCATTTCCATTCATGATCCGAATGGAAGAGAGAATAGGAAACCTTGTGGGAATGCTTCTAAAAACATGCATGATTGGAAGCAGCCAATTTAAAGCATGTGCCCTAAAGTTGGCACATCGGGAGATTTTCAAAGTACTCCAACTTTGAAAAGAAGATAAGACTAAACTAATATTCGAAATACAATTAGCAAAAAACCAACAATGAAAAAGAGGCGGGTTATTCACAACCAAAACCACAATAAGCGCATCACCTTCCAAAGATAGACAACCAAGACTCAAAGATGCAGCTAAACGAATAGCCAAAAGAGCTGCAAAAGCTTCACCCTGCAAAACATCAGTGAAAGAGAGTTTATGAGTAGCCGCCGCCAAGATGATTCCCATATCATTGCTAATCACTGCGGCAGCCACCGCAAAAGACCCCCTACTAGCAACATCAAAACCGGCTTTAAAACAGCCCACTGCTGGAGGCATTCACAAAGAAGGAAGGGATATGTTTCTCCAACTCCAAGCAGAAATGTGATGATTCAAATTTAAAGAAATTTGAATAATAGCTTTACTAGGATGTTGATTTGAATATTAACAACACAATGTTGGCATGCAACCAGACAGTTGATTTCAGTACTGGAGGGAATCACCCCTTATTATATATACCTGAACACTGAACTAACTCTTCAATTATACAATAACTTAAATGATAATTCCACGTCAAGGGTTAGTGATGATTTAATATAGTTTCAAAACAAATTTCCTAAATTTGAATTTTGCTTTCGTAATTTAACTCTATTTTAATTAAAATAATTTATATGTTATTTAGTGATCCCACACTTAAAAAATATTAAAATATTAATTTAAACTTTTAGAATAACTACTTCCAGCAACCAACCACTGCCAACAACCAAAAAAGTTATGACTATGATGGTGATAATAACAAAGACAAAAGAAGGCTAGGGGAGAATTCATGATCCTTACCTATATATATATATATATATATATATATATAAGAAAAAGGCATTGGTCCATCTTCCTGCATCTAATCTTTAATGGGGGCATAGAAAAAGGCATTGGTCCATCTTCCTGCATCTAATGTTTAATGGGGGCATACTTTTGGATAAGGAGTGAGAGAGGCGCAGCCATCAAGAGCACAATTTCCCAGAGCACATAAATACTTCATAAATGACATATTCAGATTTGTCCAGAATTGCATATATATATATATCAGATTAACTCTACATATGCACTCTTGGGAACCAACAAAAATAAAGTGTTGTTCTTATGATGATGAAATAAGAACAACAACAACACTGACCCAAAATTGGTTTAAATGATTTTGGTTTAACTGAAGAACAAAAAATAGATAGTTTTAACTGATTTAATCTCGGGTTTCATGGGTTAATTTCCGATGTTTGTTTGGCCTTGATTTTCATCATGCTTTGAAATTCAGGATTAAATAGATTTTGTTGTAAATCTTGTTAATTAATATCAGTGTAAAGGCCTAGGGAAAAAAATAAAAATAAAAATAAAAAAAAATAAAAAAGAATATGTAAGTCATGATGCTTTAAACCTTCCCTTTTTTATGTATTTGCTCAGGGAAAAAAAAAAAAAAAAAAAAAAGTCATGAACTTAATTAGGAATTAAACAAGGACTAAAACCCAGGCTGCTGGCCGGCTATCTAGGTTAAAGGGGTCCAATCAAATTTCTCTTTGCATCGAATTCTAATTATATATATTCAGTCATGATTTTCTTTAAGTTTTCTGGGATTTAAATTTGATATAATTAAGAATCTATTAACACGAAAAGCTGATCATTTGAATACATATTAATCAACAACAAGCTAAGCAATAGCTCTCTCGTCAGCAAGCAATTAGGGGGATAGAGAAATTTTGTGAGGGGGGAGATGATAGATGCACATACAAAAACATTCCTAGCTATTAGGCTATAAACATAAATTCACATACAAATTAATCTAACTTTGGGTACTTATGTGATGGACGATCAATTAACTCATGTAACCCAATATATGGTACCAATCACTAGCCTGAAAAACAATCTAACCTATAGTTTTCAGGGCTAGCCAGCTCTAGAGCTAGAGCATGTTGATAAGATGCCACGGTTTCCCCAGCACGTCCATTAATATAAACCTGCAGAGAAAGAATAGAAAACAATATTTCAGTGGGATCTCTAGTTAATTATAATTAGCATATATAATATTGGTGTTTAGAGATCTCAAAATAGATCTCAACAAAACTGTAGAATTTGAATAATAGTAATACTAAAAAATAGTAGGGCTAGCTTATGGAGAGATAACTGAAGCATAGAATTAATCAGCATATATATATAGAGGGCATAAAAAGATATATACTTTCACAACATATATATGAATTAGTTGATCAAGAGAGAGGGGCTGAGGGTGATGACAGAAGAATAGAGAGCACGAAGGATTGAGATGCTGCAGTTCCATGCATTTCATGATCATCTGTGCTCTCTATCTTCTGTCAACAACATCGATCGATCACCAGTGCCTCCCCTACTTTAAAACCAAATTAATTTTTGTTAAAGATTAATTAATACACATTTCAGAAGCTTCGGATAGCCTGAAGGAGTACTTCTTCCAAGTACCCTTTTCCTATGGGAGAAATTAAAGATGAGGAGATATCGGTAGAGAGGAGATCTAGAGAGAGAGAGAGAGTTGGCTGTGGGGGTGTGGAAGAAGTGAATGTTTCGGATGGAGTACTAAGAGACTACCCAGCACCTCTATTTATAGTGAAATAGTTATGCCTATTCCCAGCCCTCTGGCTCCTCTCGCGAGATATGTATGAATGAATAAAATATGTCACCCACATATATAATAAAATTCATGATAATCTATATCACACTTTTCCAAAAATATTTACGATTAACCATATATGCCATATGATCATTCATGGACCATGGTAAATGGATATCTTAATTGACTCCATGTTAATATAGACGCTAAATTACCATTTATTTTAAAAGTTTAAATGATGAGAAATGTTAAATTTAATTATTTAATTAACATTTTTTCTTACGTGTGAGATCAAACAGTACTACATAGAATATTTTCATTAAAATAAAAAATAAACTATAGAGTCAATGTTCAAATTCCGGGATAATGATCATCTCAATCTCAAATGAAATGAGTACTAACGATTTAAAATTTGTACATCTAATGGTATACTTAATGTCATATTATTTAAATATGCTAAAAGATGTGCCAACATTGACATCATATATATATATATACACCGGCCATTAGATGCACTTATTCACAAATTCAGGACACTTGAATTAATGTTAGATATTAATTAAATAATTAAAATTTTAATTTCTTATTAGCTTAAGATTTTAGGGATTTTAGGTTAAGTGGTGATTAGATATGATATTACTTAGGTTTGCGAAGCTAAAGAATTTTACATTTTTTTTTTTTTGTTTTTTTGATATGTCCGCACAATGAGAGGAGGATTTGAAATAATCGCTTTCACTTCACGAGGCATAGTCTTCAGCCGATTGAGCTATCCTTTAGAAATAAAAAATTTAACGATTTGGGCGGTAGATGATTACCAAATGCACGCTAGAGTTAATTATAAGATAGCTACTAAGCCTACAATAAATCGAAATTAATTTTATGATAATATCGTCAACAACAAAAAGATATTAGTGATATATATCAAATATGTTTTATATGTAAATCAGATTTTTTTTTTTTTTTACACTTTTCCTTATGACTATAAATATAAAACTGTGTAATTCACGTTCTCACATATGCAAGGGTGACTCTGTTGTTTATGTAATAGGTGATATTGGTCTCTAGTTTTAAACTTTTGATACTAATATTTTGTTTTCCTTTTTTATTTGATATTTTTATGGTTATACAAGAAAATTTAGACTATATGATAGTTTTGTTATGGTTTGTTTTTCTAATGCTACTTTTGGGGTTGGTTTGTAAAATTTGTATACAAAAATGTGGAACTATTTTATTCCACAATATATATATATATATATAAAAGTGAGGAACTAATGTAGACGGTTTATATATTAGAAAATGAAATAAAATATACCATTGTATATAATTTTTCTTCCCTATAAATTTTTACTTGAAGAGAGAGGCATAAGGATATATTTGCAAATAATAACTAATTCCTACAAGATATACCTAGGAATAATCCGAACATGTAAATCTCATATTTCCATAATTCGGTCAACCATTCTCAAATTAATGTGGGAATAGTTACACGCGTTCCTAAAAAATTCAAATTGTCATGCATCACACAGAGATTATATGATTCCGCAAACCAAACACGACGTATAAATCTATATTAGCATTCTCGAACTTATATATATTAGTGAAAATTAATGACAAGATCGAATATAAGTGTAGTGGTGGATAAACTGTGGCGATATATATAGGGAAGGAAGGCCCATGTCCTTCTTGTGCATTCAAATCATCACTGAAATATTGGACGAAATAAACGGAGGCGAGTGAAAACTGTGGAGCGATTAAATTTGTTCCACGTTTTTTTGTCTCAGGAATCTATCAATGTTTGTACTTTCGTAGCATTTAGCCAAAGGTACAGAATGAGGGCAGGGCAATAATGGCATATTGATCCCAGACGTCCATTCAACTATTTGCTCGATCTGACATGTAAATGTTGATGCATGCACTAAAAGGGAAAGCTTCTGTATACGGTCAGCGATGGCCTGGTTTCACATCACGTGCTCCTCCTTTTGTTAACCTTCTTCATGTCGGCTAATTAATGGATTCCCAGTGTGCATGCATGGCGACACTTTTATTTTGGAAGTGGATCCCCATCCCCCAAGTGCTAGCATATGCCATGATCAGTTGCTCCAGCGTCTCACGAAACGAGAGGCACAGAGAGACTCGCTCGTGGCGGTGAACTTCTTCTCGCGAAAAGTATGGCGGAGGGAGAGAGAGAGAGAGAGAGGTAAGTGTGGCATCAGGGATTAGGCACGAATGCAAGTTGCCAAGAAGCATGGAGAAGAAAGCAAAATGCTGAGAATCCCCCACCACGAAAGTCTTATCATCAGCACATTTTGCTACTACCAATAAGGGCGGTGGATCCTTCCATCTGTCACTACCCCATAACTTCACTCTTATTGCTTTTGTCTCTTTTTGATTCCTTTTCTTCTCTCTTTCTCTCTCTATCTCCCTGATTGAATGATATAAACTTCAAATATTCTCTTTGATGTTTATAGTCAAATATATTTTAGCTACCATTTACGATAATTAATAATTATAATTATGTTTTTCATCACTCCTCCTTAAATCTCAAGATATGTAGAAATAAATGATAAAACAAAAATGGAGAAAAAGAGAAAGCACTAGATCGAGTGTAGAGAATGAGGAAGACCCTAGCTAGCTAGCTTGTTTCTGGAGGCTAGGTCAGGGAGAAAGAATCATTTTGGAGATGGCTATAAGAGGTAATGTCTCATGATCTGTCTGCGAGGGTGATGGCAGCCGATTCCTAAACTTATCCATATTCGGTGCGCTGTCCTTTCCTAGAACCAACAAAGATGATTATGCTTTCCCCATTTGTGCAGTGATCAAGTCCAAGACTCACTCACAACTACCACTTTTCATCCGTGCGTGTTCTAAGAGAATCTCTTTATAATTAAAGAGGCATGTTGCATATTATTCTTGATCATCCTATTTCTTAATTATTTCTTTTACAAATTCACATTCGCCCTTCAATTATATGGAGATGAGTCAAATTAAGATGGAATGGAGAATGATTTTTATAATTTATCATTTACAAATTAAATCAAACTTAATTTGGGCGGCATCATTTTTATATGATAAATGTTACGCATACTCTTTAAGTGTTCACTCTTTATTAGTAATGAAAATGTTTTCATTTGTTATTTCATTTCATATTGATTTTCACTGCCACATCACGTACGAGAATTGCGCACTTGAAAATAAAAACTTGAGAGTATGTACATATAACATACTAACAATACTCCTATTTTTATGGATAATGTTATATATCATCCTTTTAGTCTCTTTTCACCTCCGAAATTAATGTGACTTTTAAAATTACTATTGAATTTGAGATTAATCATTATTAAATTTTGGATATCTAATGTATTAAAAGACACACCAACTTTAAGGATAAAAAGATGGTACGTATAACATTACTCTCTTTTTATATATCCACCATGGACTGCGCAAAGATGTAGTCATCTAGCTTGATCTTGAAAAGTAAATGTGTAAGAATGTACAAAAACGATAGAATTCAGGTGTTGCACTCTAGAAACAAGAAATAAAATTTTCCACGCTATATGAAAAACAAAGGGCCTGATTTGCAAACTTTTTCAGAATTATGTGTATGTGTACTTGGCAAAGCTTTGAACAAGCTGTGTTTTGAGTTTTGGGTTTTGAAAATAATTTTAAAAAGGCATGTGAAAACTGAGAAGTGTTTTTGGTATGGTAAACATTTGAAAAGTGTTCTCGATCAGTAGAATTCATTTGACAAATTGAAAAGTGTTTCATAAAAGCAAGAGCGTGAGAAGTATTGTTTTCAAAACATACAAGGAACAAAGAAGAAGCTAGAAAAGAGACGTCGTGTGGCCACAATACTATCTCCTTCCTTTATTGGGAGGTGACCATGATGCTATCTCTTTCTCTTTTTATTTTCGTTTTTAAAAAGTGTTTTTGTTTTTTTTAAAAGTGTCATGTGACTTGTTTTAAAAGTGGGTTAGTGCTTAGATGTCACATCTAAAAGTTTGTTTGTTAGCTACCACTGTTTGAAAATTGGTTTGTTGTCATGTTTGAAAAGTTTCTTTTCCAAATGCATGCATTGCATATAATTCTTATCCAAACCTAAAATTAATAAAATTATATTTATAATGAATTATGTGCTGAAAAAATCATTAAAATGATTAACCATATATATTGTATTGTAATATAAAAAGTTACTATATAATTGTCGTATTACAATTAAGGTCTGATTTTGACTTATTACTTTAGACCTTAAACTTGTTGGGCAGTTTGTGTTGTAGTTTGTTTACTATATATCTCATCTAAAAGAAAAAAAGAAAAGCGCGTGGCGCATGCAGGAAGAGGTTTCAGAAGGTTTGAAAAGTGAATGGGGAATTTATGAAAGAGGGGATAGGGAGAATCATATCGTTGTTGATTATCTTTATATATACCACTCATCACTTTGGCTATTCTATAGTCGTCTCTTGATCAACTTTTTCTATTGAGGCAGACAATTTTGACTATGCATGCAATAGTATTGTGCCAATGTGCCTGCTTCACTTCTATATCCTGTTGCGGGCCTTGACCACTTTGTATGTAATATTGTAAGCTCCTGTTCCCCATTGTTTCTCCCTTACCCTTTGAATGGACAGTACAGAACATAAAATATTTATATGACCAAAAATTAAAGGTCATCAGAATATGTTGTTGTTCGTCCCCTCTATCGATCGGTAATGCGGATTGTTTGAATTGAATGGGCATGATTCTCATCCAACTTTCACACAAAAAGAACAGATTCTGTCATTAGTGTATGTTTATGGTTATGGAGCTTTCTTGCAATGGTTTTCTGCTTCTAACGAGGACTTCTCCAAGTCACAAATTAATTAGCATTAATATCTTTGTACTCAGATTTGGTCACATATATAAAAAGTTATAATCTTTACTATTTATTATATTTATACTCATCCCACCATATATTTGAATATTCTAGCTGCATTTGGAACAACAAAATTATAGCTGTATTCAATTTTTTTTTTTTTTTAACATCAATGACATAACTTTGTTGTCTTGACTGATTCCATCGATGGAACCATTCAAGACAACAAAGTTATATCATTGATGTTAAAAAAGACATTCTTGTTTTATAAATCATGGATTGGCGATGCCTTCAAACCTCCTTTCCTTTAATGGGGATATGGCTAAATTCAATGATCAGCTTATTAGTAATTTAATTCAACTTAGTTTCTATAACATTCCAGGTACTTTACAGAATTCTCATCTTCTTGGTCTATCAATTTCGGAAGAGTTCATCCAACCAGTCTCAATTTTATCCATGTAATTGTTATAAGAAGTAATGCTATGAACTGTGTTTTTATCTTTTAAAAGTTGATGTAATTTTTAAAATTATCATTGAATTTGGGATGAATCATTATTAAATTTTAATTTAATAATGATTTTAAAAGCTACATCAACTTTTAAAAGATAAAAAGAGAAAAAAAAAGATGGTCGATCCCTAACATTACTCTTGTTATAACATGCATCCACAAATATCAAAAACTTGCGACATTGTAGCTAGGTCACTAGGTCTTAATTAATCGAATATCCCATATAAGCTACTTTTTTTTGTAAAATAATAATAATAATAATAATACATTCATGAAATGATACACGACATACTCAGCCACATTGGACTACCGTTTTATTTTTATTTTTTTTTAATTAAAAAAAAACCCTCCATTAATTAAAATCGTTAAAAAAAATTGTAAAATGATGAAAATACCCTAAGTTTAGAAAATAAATTTACAAAAATACCCTACAACTAAAAAATTCAAAAAAAAAAGAAGGTAAAAGAGCATCGTAGGGTGAATTAGTCACCCCCGAATGGCTTTTTAATATTTTTTTTATTTAATTCTTAATTTTGAATTTTTATTTAGTTTTTCTATTTTTGGTTTTTTTTTTATTTATTTTGGTATTTTTTTAATTTGGTGTATTAGTTATTTAACGAGACTTAACATATAAAAGAGGTATATTCCGCCTAAGCAGAGTGTGACAAGCGTCAATTCATAGAGACAACTTATAAATGCATGATAGTTCATTAAAGCAAAAGATAATTAACTCAAACTTACTTTCATGAAGACCATTACAGACATTTTGACCCTTATCATGGAAGATTCTAATGTTCCCTCTTGCTAGATTGCATAAACCGCTATGACCATCATAATTAAGTTTGCATCTTCTGCTCAAGGGAAACTTGTCTTTGAAGCTTTGGATCATCCAACCAATTATATCCTCCCAACTTCGATATTTAAGTCCATGGAATTGGGCTTAAAGTCCTCAAGAATTGCCATTCCTTATCACTCCACATAATAGATTGAGCTGCAAACCCATGGGTTTGAGAAAGCCAACTCTACAAAATAAATTCCCTTATTTTTAAATGAAATTGATAGTACCATTAGATAACCCCGACCATGATACTGCACACCTTTCTTTTTTTTGACATGTCCACACAAGAGGGAGAAGAGGGATTCGAACTAGTGACTTCCACTTCATTAGGCATGGTTCTAACCGATTGAGTTACCTCTTGAGGACATGACACACCTTTCTAAATTTGAGTCATGGATGATCATTTCACCAAATCTATCAACCAGAGAGTCAAAGAGGGTGTCAATTAAAGAACCATAAAGAAATTAGCGTGTGTTCATCTCTTTTCTAAATCCACCATTAAATCTATGAAACCTAAACGTGGTTTCACATATTCAAGGGTATAAATTTACTCATTTTTCATACAGAGATGAACAAAAGATGAAAACAAACATTTCTCTACAAAAATAAAGGAGTCATTTCTGAACTAATACGATTTAGATTTCTAATGTATAATGGACCTGAAGTCAAAATCTTTGTCCAAAGCCCAAGAATAAACCCCATAACTTCATGGTCCGAACAAGCTGGTTATGGACCCAATTTGACCACACAATTGGTGTTTGTTTTGTCTCATGAAATTTTGGGTTTTAAAGTTTTATTGGTAATTAACCTATATTAATATATAGCCACTAGAGATCGAGGGAGCCAGGCAGGGCGATGATAATTTCATTCTTTTCTCTTTCCAAATTTATGGTTAACTTCAGCATATATGTAATTTAATTCAACTTAGTTTCTATAATATTCCAAGTTTACAGAAGAAATCTCATCTTCTTGGTCTATCAATTCCAGAGTTCATCCAACCCGACGCATGCAATTTTATCCATAAAACATGCATTTGATCAAGATGATAAGGCAGCTTCCATTTTCTTCAATTTTTAACTAAATTTGGGCATAACAAAGCCAGAAATATCAAAACTCACGATATTGTAGGTCTTAATTAATCAAATATCCATTGCCCCAGATGAATCACAAAACTATCGTGGAAAACAAAACTGACTGGAAAAAGTTAGCCCAAAAACATTATCTTAAAGACCCCATGATCTTCACAATATTTGATTCTCCTAATACGAATTAAGGGTATTATATTTACTTAGCTAGTGTCTGTTTGGAATTGCGGTTTTAATAAGTGCGTGTGTTTTTAAAATTGCAAAAGCGTTTGGTAAAACATGTTAAAAAATATCAAATATTTATTATGTGAAATCGTAATTTTGGTTTAAATTCACGATTTTCTTAAAAAGCTTATTATGTTTTACGATATCTTTTAAAAACGCAAATTAAAATTACAATCTCACAATCATATAAAATTGTGTCGTATTTTTCAAAATAATAAATTACATAAGATAATAAATTTTAGAGAAAAATTTTGAGAAAGAAGAAAAAGAGATGAGCATGAAAAACTAAAAGAAATAAACAAATTTTAATTATACAAATCAAGGCAGACAGGAGAACAGAACCCAGATGGGTCAAATCTGTAGAGATGGAAAGGAAAGGGAGGAACCACCGGAAATCACAGGAATGGGAGGTGTTGGCCGGGAAGAATTAATGTTGTAAATCTAAATATTTTATTTCATCCCAAATACCCCATTCTTACAACTCCAGGTAGCTACAATCTATATTTCCAAGTTTCATCTTCGATCTTGTAAAATCTGTAGAGATTGAAGGGAAAGGGAGGAACCAACGGAAATCAACGGAATAAGCGGTTCTGGGAAGAATTGATGTTGTAAACCTAATAATTTTATTTCGATTTTGTTCCTCCCAGATAGCATATTCATGCAACTCCCGGTCACCTACCCATTAAGCAAATTAGTTGCTGAATGGTCCTTTCATTTTGGGTTATTTGCTAGCGTAGTCCTTGTGTTTAGCAGTTTTTTTTTTTTTTTTTTAATCTTATCTCAGACCATAACTGACTAGTCAAAGCCCTATCACTTTCTCCGGTGAGCATCCAATTTAGGGACATTTTTGTCATTTTAATTTTTTTTTAGGACATAATTGTGTGTTCACGGAACTGTCCTTTGGGGTCAGTGAGCCGTTAAAGAGCCCCAGGCGAAAGGCATGTGATTTGAGTACACTGTACCCATCACGGCAAGTCTGCTGTGGGTGTACTAAGATCCGATGCTTCTGGGTGTACTGTGTCTGTGTACATCCCCCTGTAAAAACATCAAAGGTTCATATTTAAGTTTTAACCAAAAAAATATATATATTTAACTAAAACGTGGTCGTTTCATTCCCGCTTAAATGTCAGCAACATTATATATAGAGAGAGAGAAAGAGAGAGAGATGGGTTTGAATAGTTTTTAAGGGATAGATTAATCGGTTAAGAATTATTTATCATAAAATAAAAGTCCCTAGTTTGAATATATATATATATATACACACGAACAAAAGCAAGAAGAAAATGAAAAACTTATTTAAAAGCGAGTAAAAATAGAAGAGGTAAATCAACCACCGACCATTAGCCTTTGAGCGGTTTGGTCACCCTCAAAGGCAAAGTGTGATTGCCATGATCAATGAGTAACAAGCTCTAGCCTTTTTCTTTTTCAATGCTTCGATTGCTGATAAGTTGTAAATTAACGATAATCACATCATTAATTTAGATTAATGATGTGATTATTCTTTCATATTTAGCTCAAGTACTAACCAACCAAAGCTTGATTATTACTTTTTTTCAAGAAAATAATGCTAGTTGTTAATGTGAATGGTTATTAGTTTAACCCTTATTTGTTTTAATGCTTTTCGGTTGTTTAAGCAAAGCATCTTACAGATAATCTTTGTTTAGTGTAGGATGACCAAGTCGCTAATTTATGGTTGAGCGATCGAGGAAGTTAGTTAGGAAAGCAATTCATGCGAAGCCGGTGGTCTTCCAAGTTATATTTTATATTCCAAACGCGAACCAAAACTTAGACAGGAAAGTGTCATTTGAATTTTTATTTTATTTTCTAAACAATTTGAGAAACGGATTACAAAGAAAACAAAATTCAAGAGCAATAGGCTTCCTATAATAAGCCCAAACAAAAATATAATGTTAGAAAATAATACAAATAAAAATTGAGAAAACCTTTTATTAGGACCATCCTGATAACATTCTTTTTACAACCCCCAATCAATAACAGACACATAAGTAAAAACATAAAAAATGTACAAAAATAAGTTGGACAAAAATACACTAGATTTTAGGGTGATAAAAATTCCTAAAAGGTTAACCTTCCACCTCTAGGTTTTTGTTTTGAATCAAAAAATGAGTTTTAAGGAATTAGAAACGGGTTTTGGGGCATTAGAAACGGGTTTTGAGGCATTAGAGATGAGTTTTTGAACATTAGAAATGAGTTTGAAACGGGTCACGGCCGGCGGGGTTTGAGGCGTTCACCACTGGCCAAATCCGTGGGTTTGGTGAGACCCACGACGTGGGTCCGGCAAGACCCACGGAAGCTACGGGTTTTTTTTTTGTCTGATTTAGTGTGATTGCTCTCACTTTTATTTTTTGTATTTTTCTTAAATTGATGATGCGTCACATAGTAATTGGAGGCTGCAAAAAATGTGTTATCAAGATGGACCTGATAGATAAAAATTAGGAAAAATTTATAAAAAAAAAAAAAAGAGAAAAAGGACCTTTGCATTTTGGGTAAAAATCCAAGAAATAGGTAGGCCGCATGATGACATTGACGGATTGGGATCCCTGGCAATGCACCCAAAATTGCCCATCAACTTTTTCACAAATTCTGGCCATTTAATGTCATCCAACAACCACAATTTCGTGACGTGTCCCAACTAAAGATAGATAATAAAATATTATTTATTTTTTTTAAAAAAATATATAAAACAAAATATTAAAATTAAAAATTAAAAAAACTGGGATGGCTAGTCACCCCAACTTAGCCATGCGGGTGGCTTTCCGCCACACCGTGGCCTTAGGAGGTGGTTCGGCCACCCCCAACTGGCCCTTAATTTTTGGGTTTTGGCCATAGGGGTGGCCGAACCACCCCCTAAGGCCATGGGGGAGGCTTCGGCCGCCCCCAACCAGCCCCTGGGGTGGTCGAAGCCACCCCCGTGGCCTTAGAAGGTGGTTCGGCCACCTCCAACCGGCCAAAACTCAAAAATTAATTTTTGAGTTTTGGCCCTAGGGAGTAGCTGAACCACTCCTTAGGCCATGAGGGTAGCGGCCTTTTTTTTAAAAAAAAAATAAATAATATTATATTATTTATCTTTAACCGGGACACGTGGCAAAATTGTGACCGTTGAAGGACATTAAATGGTCAAAATTTGAGAAAAAGCTTATGAGCAATTTTGGGAGCATTGTCCGGGATCCCAGTCCTGACACCCTTCTCCCGAGCAATAGTTCAAATTCGCAATGAAGACCGGTCAGCTAAACGGCAAAATACTCAGCTTCAAATCAGCTGTCCTTTTTATGTACATCAGAGATCCAAATAAGATTAAAACTACGAGTTTAATATAATATGCTTCAAACATTAAATCTTATTCAAAACTCTTTTCCAAGTAAATCTGCTCAAATAGGTTAAAAAAAAAAAAAAAAAAACAGAAATAGTGACCAAGTAAATGTATAGAATAGATCAAGAAAAGATAGAGCAGGAAAAGCTAAAAGAAATAAACTAAAAATGATACCTCCTCCTGCATACAAATCAAGGCAGGAGATCGAACAGAACCCAGATGGGTAAAAGCTGTAGAGATGGAAGGGAAAGGGAGGAACCACCGGACACCATAGGAATGGGCGGTTTTGGGAAGAAAAATCTAAGAACTTTGTTTCATCCCAAAGAGCCCATTCCTACAACTCCCGGTAGCTCCAATCTCCCTTTCCCTCTTCTCAGTTACATCTTCCATCTTCTTCTTTGCCCCCATCCCATGTGTGTGCTTAGCTTTGGTAAAAGCGAAAGATTTCGGCCTTTTATAGACTGGCGCACCGATGCCCACTTACCCACAAAGCAAATTAATTGCAGAATGATCCTTTATAAAAATGTATTCTTATTTATCTCATTTACAATTTTTGCCATTATCATTCTAGGAATAGAGATTAAATCACTTATTCTGTTAATTATATTTTTTTAAATCTTTTTAATTAATTTTCATTTAAATTTATTATTTTTATTCATAAAAAATAAAATAAAATAAAAAAATTGCCCACTGTGAATGAACATCCAGGCTTCCCCGCTATAAGTTAGTATTTTTGTGATGCTAGAATTAAAAATAATAATAATAATTTGTTTTAATCACATACAGACATGTATTAGTAAATTGTAAAAGATTTGTATAAGGGATGTGAACATTTTTTTTTTTCTTTTGGGAAGCAAAATAGCCGGTTATTGTAATTTTAATAATTCAAAGGCCAAGGGTGTCTTCATATTAAAGAAACAAAAAGGGACCAAAGGTTGAAATTTAGGAAAAGTATAAACAGAAAAGGCAAAAAGTAGCAAAGATGCTTTGCGTGAGAAAAGGGCTATATAGAAGGGCAGTTTCCTTGAAATGGGAACCAAATTCGCCCGAGATGCTGTATGGTTGTTTTTTTCTTTTAGTGAAATTTGGGACCACACGAAATTTTCAACCTCTAGAAACATAATTATTTCGCACTATGGACACGATCACTAATTGTCTCAAAAGCAAGAAAGATTTGACTTCATGGAAACACGGTAATTTTCAGAGAAGACTTTAATTAAGCGAAAACAGTGTTTTCTTTCAAACTGAGTTGGAGAAATTTCTTCTAACTCAGTCTATAAAAATGACATGTGTCATTTAAATATGTGAGATGAACATGTTTTTTTAATAACAGGAACAAAGTTAGAATAAATAATATTAAAATTCATGTGCATTTCACATGCTATTAAAAAAAATGACACATATCATTTTTGTAGAATAGGTTGAATAAAGTTTTTCCAACCCAGTTTAGAAAAAAATTATGTCCGGTAAGAGGTAGAAAAGAGTTCTAGAAGAATTTCAAAAGGCTTTCTCAAGACTGCGAGAACAGCTAGCATACAAAAGTTCACATACTCCGTCAAATTACTGCTCAATTGACAATGTCCTTTTAAACTACTAAAAAATTGTCAATGTCCACCTCCCTAAAGACGAAAATACCCTTAATATAACAAAATTTAAAATTTAAATTCATGATGATATTCTTTTTTTTTTTTTTTTTGACATGTCCACATAAGGGAAGTGAGAGATTCGAACTAGTGACCTTCGCTTCATTAGGCGTGGTCCACAGCCGATTGAGCTACCCCTTGGGGACTATGATTTTCTATTTTGGATTAGAGTTAATTGTAAATACTCTTTATTAATTCTTTTACACAAAAACCTAGCCTGATTGTAAAGATCATAGTGGACGCATGAGATGATATCTTTAATTGGGTCAAGATAGTCTTAAATATCCAGCTCATGCTGATGTCCGAATTAGAATGAAAATCTTTGCCTTAAGTCTCTATCCGAATTGGGTGTATTTAGTTTGCAACTCACTACTTTTGTATTGTTTTTCCTTTGGGAAATGTTAGGTGTTCTTCTGGTGTCTTTCTAACTGTGATGTAACTTTTAAAATTATCGTTGAATTTGAAATTATCATTATTGACTTTTTATCTATATGTGATTTTAAAAGCCACATCACAGTTGGGAAGATACACCAAGAGAACACTAGAAGAACACTTAGCATTTCCCTTTTCATTTTAATCTATTACTTAAAAAAAAAAAAAACCCAATAAAGGATTTAACACAAATGTATTAACAAACAAGAACAATTTTGCAAACTACTTAAAATATAACAGTTGTCACAATTAAGTTCTTATATTATGATCCATAATAAGAAAGGCACACACTTTGATATATATTTTATACATTTATTAATTTATTTATAACATGGTGTTGGCTACCAGCTGCATGTTGTTGTGCCACATTCCTTCATTACATTGATTTATCACTGCAAAAACGAAATAAAGTACAAAATATCAATGTGTACGTATATATGAAATGAATATTTTTGCTGGATTAACATGTGAAATAAAGTATACCATGAGGCCTATTGGGAGGAAAACGAAAGAGAAATATTTTTCAGGGGCCTTAAAACTTTCCCGGCCCTTTAAGGAAAAAGGACTAATAGTCAAATATTATCTTCAAATATGTAACAAATTAATTTTATCACACCTTGGAAGGAGAATCATACTCCGATCCAGATCAGCACAGCACATTGATGGGTCAATCATGTATGGCCACGGCACTTCTGGGGCCGATTCCTAAATACCAAAATGATTGACAGTATGAAATATATATAATGTAAATTAATTAATCATGATGAAGTGATCAAATTATTAATAAAACATGTTTTAATTACTCACGCCTATGTTAATCATCATAGGATGATGATGCAGTGATTCAGCAGAACCAGAAAGAGTTTGTTCTAAATTTTTTCCAGTCCCATTTTCCTGAACAATTTGACCATCTTAATTAGTAGCTATAATATAATATTCCTTGAAATCCAATATATATATATATATATATATTAGCTAGTTAAGGAAAGGAAGAAAAAGAAAAGTAGGAACCTTATAGTAATGGTGATCACGATCCAAGGGAACGAGATCAACCAAGAAGTCAAGAAGGTCATCGTGACTAATGGCCGTGGCAATGTCACAGCGCTGGAGTGTTCGCCTCTTACACTCTTCGGTTTGCAGCCATGCGCGGAGTGTGAGCTCCAGAATGAACAGCTCACAAGCTTTGGAGAAGATAGCAGGAGTGTCTGCGCTGATCATCTAATCATATATGTAATTTCTAATTAATTAGTTTAAATAATTAAAAAGCTCCATAACATTACTCTAATTTCTCTAAAAATTACACTACCATTAATCCATCTAAAAGAAAATAATCATTTTATGAAGGTGAACTCAACTCCCTGTGCTGATCAATAACTATATAAATTTTAAGAAAATTTAATAAGGGTAGCATTTTTCCATTTGCATGTAGATATCTACTTATGTGAAAACCTTTATTATTATTATTATTATTAATTAATTATTGAACAAGGTTTAAAGCAATACTTCATTTCTTTTTTTTTCTTTTTTTCTTTTTCATTTCCGTACAAGCAATAGGCAAATTTATTATTAAATTTGTGAGATTCACATGGGGTTGCATGTGGTCCTATAAATTCAATTGTGAATTTGTAAAAAAATGAGTAAGAGATAAATATGTAACATTTCTCTAATTAAAAATGGTGTAAGACTTTATATAAAGAGTCTACATATATGATAATAAACATCAATAATAATAAGAAGAAGAAGAAGAAGAAGAAGAAGAAGAAGAAGGAGGAAATGATAAGAATAAAGAGAAAAATTAACCTTAACTTTCCCATCGGATTTCATTATCCTTTTGATCCTTGCGAGAGGTAGTTGATGGTGGCTCTTACACACTAGAATGCATCATGAAAAGCCATTACATAACCACTGGCTAATTATGGGAAATTAATAAAACAACAATTTTCAAGGAATAGGATCCTCTCCGATCAATTTTGGACTGAAAAATATCCAGTTTATGGCTAGGATTTCTAAAAAAGAAATCTTAGAACCACAAATCAGACACATGTCTTAGTAACAAAAAAAATAATAATAAAATATTATTTTATATTTTTTAATATAAAATAAAATAATAAGGGGTGGTTGGCCACCCCATTAGTGGTGGCCGGACCACCACAGTTGGGGGTTGAAGCCACCCTAGACAGCCGGTCTAGGGTGGCCGAAGCCACCCCATGGCCCTTGGGGGTGGTCCAGCCACTCTCAAGGGCCAAATCTAAAAAATAAAAAAATAAAAAATAAAAAATTTGGCCCTTAGGGGTGGCCAGACCACCCCAATGGCCATGGGGTGGTCGAAGCCATTCCTAGGCCCAACGGGGGTGGTCCGGCCACCCTCACCCCCAAGGGCCAAACAAATTTTTTTTATTTTTTCGTTTGGCCTTAGGGGTAGCCAGACCATCCCCATTGGGCCTGAGGTGGCTTCGGCCACCCTAAACTAGCGATCTAGTCACCCCCAATGACCAAACAATTTTTTTTTTTTTTCTTTTTCCTTAAGATTTGGCCCTTGGGGGTAGCCCGAACACTCTTTATTTTTTTATTATTTTATTTTATATATTTTTTTAATATGAAATAATATTTTATTATTATTTTTTGTAGTGGAACATGTGTCTCATTTGTAGCTCTATAATTTTTTTAAAAAAATCTTAACCATAAACTGGATATTCTAGTTCTAGACCGGAAAGGATCCTGTTCCAATTTTCAATCCCTCTAAGATATAAACAACAATCACTAAAATATTTTAGAGAGAACCTGAAGTATTATAAATCTCCACCAACTGTTGATTCCAAAAAAACTCCAAAATATTCCTCTGTGTACATGCACATTAACCCAGGAATCCCCTTCAGCATTCTTTAAGTTAAGGAAACAAAGAAGCTAGAAAAAAAGAATAGCAGAAAACAAGAGTATCGATCTAATTATTAAGCACAAAATTAAGGATTAATAGAACCTCACTTTGCTTGTTTGATGGTGATTAGGCAACATGAAAGACGCCAAAGGCATGACGTTTTGCAGTTGTGGAGATGGGGGTGAGGAAAATGGGAAATCCACTGACTGGTTCAAATCCATTTCTGCTAGCCGGCCTCTCTAGCTAGCTACCTCAATTTTCATGAGAAGGGACTGTCATTAAACAGATCTATATGCATGTAAAAGTATTTAAAAGATTGTGATTGTTTTCTCCTTAATTTCTTTTTATTTATTTATTTTTTTTCAGGGGTGGGTGGAAGTGATATAGAAGAATCAATGAGCAATAAGTTTGCGCTCAGAGGGAGCAATTAGCATTAAGTTTGAGGTAATCCTCAAGGATAGAGAGTGGTTGTAGCAAAACAGTGAGTGTTATTATGATAGCCTTGTCCACAGGGGATTATATCAGATGTCTCTCCAAGGAATCACTTGACTTTAATATTACCATTAATGACCAGTTATTTTTTGAAGTCATAAATGGACAAGAGAATCTGATTCTTTCAAAGTTGTTGAATTGGCTGAAAACAGTTTAATTTTATAATTTCAACCACTGAAATGTAATACCCACAAAAAAAAAACACACACACCGAACTTTCAATATGAAAATTTCTTGAAAACTTAATTAACAAGATATATAGTAACATTCCTAGTTAGGTTGCAAGTCAGTATTCCCCATTTTAAGTGGAATGCAATGATCGGTCAATTTATAATAAAAAATTTATTTTATTATATTTAATGGTATACATGATGACACGTGATGAATATGTTGTCACGTTATTTAAAAAATTTAAATAACATAACATCGTATAGACCGTTAAATACAATAAAATAAAATTTTGACCATAAAATAACTCATCTCCATTTCAAGTGAAATTAAGAAAATCCTTATCCCAAGTCCACAACCATCTTAAAGCCAATTTACTATCTTAATTATCCTAGCCCTTTTGCATGCCTCCTGCTGTGCTCATTAGCTTGTTTCTTTCTCTCTCTTAATAATATGTAGAGGCAATTTTTAAAATCCTAATATTGTAGCACCATATATTTTAGTATAGAGATAGCTTTGTCTATTATCATCACTCATCAGCTACTTTACTACTTCATAAAACTATCTTTGAAGCAACAAAATAATTAAATGTTATCTATAATCTGGCAATCATATCAAATAAAACTCCCCCTCTTCAGTTTTCACATTCATTCATGGTATGAAATAGACGAATTCAATAATTAATGTAGAAAAAGAAAATGATATTTGGAGCCCAAACTCCAGCAGGCAGCATCAAATATGGTCTACATGCACCCAAACAAGTCCAAAAATGTTCTTCCAGAGAGAGAGAGAGAGAGAGAGAGAGATGCATTGTAATTTGCAATTGTAAGTAGCTTCATCTGAAAGTTTCGTACCAACCGCCAACAAATATCATCATTACAAACTTGAGTTTGGCTGTTTGGCTAGTTAGAGATGCCCGCCAGCATCTATGCGTATACATCAATTAATAGCATGCATACATCATTCAAAAATTCTCTACCAGTAACCAAAAACCAATCTAACAAATTCTTTATTTCTGCCCCCACACCGCTTTTTCGTCACCAAAATATCCAACATTAACCCCCCCTTTTTTTCTTTATCATTTTTCAACTGTGGTCTTATTTTATCACAGTGAATATCATCAATTGTTACTATTATTATTTGTTCTTATGAGTATTAAGATGAGAATTATGTACACAGTTTTAGTGTAATCCCAATCCATTTGTAAGTTTGTAACCGTGAATCGAATGGTAGGAGGAGTACCATCACAGAATCAACGCGGGCCCAGCAACATCTTCTCTTGGTCGTTGAGAGAGTGGCGGAAGTGGCACCTGTGGCCGTATGGACACGTGGAGCCAGCAAGGACCATCCGGCACACCTCCGTCTTGTAGCGCGGGTGCCTGATTACGGGGCGGAGCTCCGTGATCCCGTGGGCGAACTGGCAGTGGTCCCCGTAAGGACACGTGCCGGTCTCCTGCCACTTGTTGCACAGCTCCGTCTTGATCATCCCCTGGTTGTACACCTCCAACTCCAGCGCCTCTTGTTCCTCGTCCCTCTTCCCAGGCACATACACCTTTTGCTGCACCCGCGGCACATATTATCAAAACTTTTCACAAATGAAAGAAAATGGAATTTACAGAATTGATAATAAACAAAAATGAATTCCGTTCGCGTGCTTTTTGAAGTTTGTTAAGCAAAGGTTTCGAAATCACTCACCGATCCGGCGGCGAGTTGGCTGGGGACACGTGGCCTAGTGAAGGAGAGACTTGGACTCGGATTGCTAGTGGCCGCAGGGAGGTTATGTGCCTTGGCGAAGCCGGTGGAGCGGACGGAGATGCTCTTCGGGAGAGTGAACCGGTCGGAGGAAATCCGATCGAAGCGGTTGGTGGTGGTGGTGGTAGGAGTGCGTTCTTCGTCGATGGAGAGGCGGCGAAAGTGGTGGAGGAAAGAGCGGTCCGGATTGGCGGGGGAGGAGAGAAGGCGGTTGTGGAAGGAAGCCTGAGAGGAGAGGAGCTTGAGGAGCTCGGCGTTGGAGACGCGGAGCTCAGCGTTCTCTTGACGGAGGACGTCGGCCTCGGCAATGAGGTCGAGGAGGCTAGCGCGGCAGAGGTCGTAGTGGCCGTTGAGTTCATGGTACTGAAGGATGAGGCGGGCCTGGTTGAGGCGCTGCTGCGTGGCGGTGGCGTCGGCGTTGAAGTCGTCCATGATGGAGGAGGAGCAGCACGTGGAGGGGCTGAGGGAGAGGGAGGATGATTTTGGAGGGAATATGGAGTGGTACATTGACGCGAAGTCGGCGCCGAAGCTTTGGTTCTCAGGGAGATGATCAGCGCGAGTAGTGTCGCGAGGTGGAGATGAAGGATGTGGTGGTGATATTGGAGCGCTGTGAGATGTGATCTGTGAAGAGATCGCCGCGGTGGTGTTGGCGCTGCCGTTGGAAGGAGGAGACGCGTCCTTCTCCATGTGAGGCTGAATTTTCAGGACAACCAAACACAAAAGTTTCTGAAAACAGAAAAACAGAAAAAAGATAACGAGAAACGCTATTTATTTATGGCGGGAGCGATAAAGTGCAAGTGTTTGCGCCCGCACAGTACGCATGGAATGAACAAATCAAGCCCTGAATTTTAATCGACTGAACAACACATGGAAACAGTTGATTGGCCGGCTTCGTTCAAAATTCCTAGCTAGCTTGCTCTCTCTTTAAAAGGAATCTGCGAGAAGGCACCAAAGAAAGCCCCCCAGACCGTTAGTCCTAGCTGGCAGTTATAGAGAGAGAGAAAAGAGTGAAGAGTATGAATAAGGCTTAAAGATTGAGAGAGGAATATAAATATAAATGAGTTTTGGGTTGCAGTTGAAAAACAAAAGAGTTTGGTAGAGGGGAAATGTTGGCGTGGCATGGAAGCATATGAGGTGGTGGTGGCGGTGGTTCTCTCTTGAGGAGGTTTCGTTTTCCTTGTCATGAGGTGGCTTAAGATCGACTCGCTTTTTTATAAGATATAATTTTTATTTTAAGTAAGGTTGACATATAATAATTGTAATGTAGCATTGGGGGGGTTTGCTTCTTTATCACAACTTTAACTAACTCTATGGCCCTCTTCTGGTGTCACCATCTCAATCAAATTGTAATTTGGTCATATGTTCCTTGTTATGTAACCAACGTACAATCACTTAATTTGTGAATTATTAGACTTTCTTTGATTTCGTTTCATTGATTAGTTGGTCCTAAGCCTAATTTCTGGTACTGATTGTAAATCAAATTCCCCAGTCCTTTTCTAAGCAAGACCACAAATTCGGATTGGCTCCACAAAATTGTATTTTTTTTAGTATTAAAAGAAGAAAGAGGTCATGGTCTAAGACTCTTGAGAATAACACAGGATTCACCGAAAAGGCAAATCTCTGATGTTTTATGCTTAGGAAAACCCAACCCATGTGGGCGTGTGGCGGTGTGGGAACTGAAATGAGCTAGTTTCCTTTTGGGCGAGAGATGGAATGGAATTAAATGGATCCAACTGGACCCTTGATATTTGGTCTGTTTAAAGGAACTAATGCTTAAAAGGGGTGGTTTTCTTTGGGCCTGTTCAATGGCCCGGGACCAAATCTAAAGTTTATGGCTCAGGTAATGCTTCAGCACTGTGTTTATAACGAACTTTTCAAAAAAGGGAGGGAGGCAGGGAGCCATAGCCCCCACTCTTTGTCCGTCTCTCATTCAAATAGTACGCCTTAAAAGTGAAAAGCCATGAACGTTTTTTTTTTTTTTTTTTTTCCTGAGTCAAAAAGTTATAACTAAAAAAAAGGTGTTTTGGATTTTTATGAAAAACTGTCATCAATTGATAACCGAACTTCACTAACTGAAAACCCTTACTGTAGTTAACCGCTAATCAATTACAATTATTTAAAAACATATAACCACCTAAACCGGTTGCGGTTAAGAAGAAATAACCGCAATTGTTTGTACACCTTTACTAGTAACTGTACCTGAAAGTAACCATCGTCCAAGTCCTATTGCAAAATGACCTTTTTTTTCTTTTTTCTTTTTTATTGCCCCATATTTACTGGAATAAGTTTGAATTTCCTAAAACTATTTTTTTAAAAAAAAATAAATGAAAGAAATGGTTTTATAAATAATAGATAAGTCTACAGTTTAAAAGCATTCCCCAAAATAAGAATGGGCTATTTGGTTGAGTTTGCTTAAAACTTTGATTGCCTGGATCAAATTAAGAAAGGGGTCATACTATTTGCACAACGTTTTTAATCCAAACAAGTTGGATCAACTTCATTTTGCAAAGCCAAAAATGACCAATGAAAAATTAATTTAACTGGTGAATAGGTTTCGGTTTATTTACAGTTTGTATAAACAGCACATATCTTATTTTAGAATTTTATTTTTTTCTGAAATCATACACGTATTTCATTACACGCAAAAACCTAACAACAACGTTCAATTATTACAATATCAATAACACATTGAGGGCTTCTTCTACATAGACCACTTCATCTCCTACAGAAAAGTGAGAGCTTTACGAGCATATAGGCGGCTTCATTAGCCTCCTGTCGCACATGAAACACCCCCATTGTTGGAAGGAGTTCAACATAAATCAAGCATCATCAATTAACTGGCTATAAGGACATCAATTTTTATCCATAAGTGTAAGCGCCTACACAACTTGAAGTGCATTGTCTTAGAATATTTTCACCTTATGCCACCCCCATCTCTTTAGCAAAAAGCTATAAATTCAGTAACAACCGGGTGCTCTATCTAGTTCTAAATATTTACTATTTTTTTTAAAAAAAAAAAAAGTATAAATACTGAGATAGTAGAATCTTAAATATTTAATTTGAAAAAAATAATCAGGATTTAAGTAAATCTGCCTAATAGAATATTTAAAGAATTTTAGAGATACTGATTCTTTCTTGTTATTCATTATTAATTGGCTAAGTATGTACAACTGTAAGGCTGATTGATAAATAATGTCGGCTGAGGAATTATGTAGGAAAGAAAAATAAGAAAGGAAAGAAACCATTGACTTAAACTAACGTGAATCGTGATTTGCTTTCCGTGGAAGGCAATAATATTAATAGCTAATTGATTTTCCTTGCACGGGGTCGGGCGGGCCAACGACCACAATTATTATTTCTAATTTACACGCAGGAAGTACGCGAGCTGTCTGGTGTTGAAAATTAATCGGATATTTTTTCTACTATATTTATGATTAGACTAAAATAAAATTATTTCTGACTCTCAAAATTAAAAACATGAAATGTTGACTAATATTGTAACTCCGGATCCGGCTTGCTATTATTTTAATAACAATATGTATACTATAGTTTAAGCAACGGTCAAGATTGAATCTTCTAAATTCTCAGACTGCTTTGAATTTTTTTATTATTTTTCTTTATTTGTTTCTTTTGTTGTTTTGTAATTGTCGAAATCTGGGATGGATTAACTTGACGAATATACATTTTTTTGGAAATTAAAGCTCCGGTCCAAGCTAGACCTGAACTTATCCCTTGTGGTCTTGCCGTTCTGGGGCCTAACGCGAGCCCAACCACGTGATTGATGTCACTATTGAAAGATGAGTTGTGGGCATTTGCCTCCAAATTGGATGCTAATTAGTGATTAAATCTTCTTCAATTGATTATTAGATTAGAGGAGTGCTACGCATTCCAAATTTTCCTTTCAAAAGTTAGTTTTCAAATGATGTGTCATAATCTCATGAGATTTATTATTTTGGAAAGTGTGTCACCAATTCATGGGATAGTGACACATCATTTAGGAACTAATTTTTGGGAAGGAAGTTTTGGAATGTCTAGCATTTCCCATTAGATTAACAGCCTCATAGTCGGCGACACATCATGTCGAAAGAATTTCCTTATCCAACGGTGCTCTTTTGAAGAGGATGAGAAAATGAGATTTTTTTTTTTACATGTTCACACAAGGAGGGGAAATGGGTAGGAGGTAGGGGGTTTGAAGCGTGGTTTCCTGCCAATTGCCTCCGCTGAAAAAATAAATAGATCAATTCTCTTCTGATCTTGCAATTTTCAGAATTTATTTTTGCACAGAAAATGTACAATAATTTTTCACTTAAAAATGGCTAACTCCAAGGATTTACTCTTAATTAAGTGGTTTGGTAAGGGGAGTGACATGAATTTGAATCCCTCAGGACACAATGCCATATTGCCAAGGGAATGAGACTAATAATGTCCATTAATCCCTACTAATGGGCTTTTTTTATTTTTTTATTTTTTAATTTAAAGGATGGGAAGGGGCGACCAGTGTAGTTTCCCCCCTTAGGCGTGACAATCGGGGTTTCCATCCGCTGTTGAATGTCCGGTTTGAGCCATAGCTACTGCCTGGGAAGGCGAGCCTGTCACCACAACCCCACCAAAATGTGAGCCGGTAGAGCCCTTTCGTAGTAGCATCTGGTTCACACATCTACTACCGCAAGTGGATTCGAACACGCGACCACTAGGATGAAAGAAGTTCTTCTACTAACTCAACTACCACCTTGGTGGTCTACTAATGGGCTTCTTATTGCTGTGCCCAGGTTGTCGTCCGGTCTGAATATGTGCATCTCATGAGAGTTGAACATTTTCCTAGGTTAGTTGTATATTTTTGTAAATATTTATGTCCTTATGTTCCTGCGGCTTCTATTATGTTGTTAATTGCCTTGACGGCTTTTGCTTAGGGGAGTGTCGTAGAGTAATGTTAAATACTATATTTTTATCCTATAGTTCGATAGGCATGCCAAATCATTTTGTTGCACGGAGGTGAATCTTTTATCTTTGTGTCTCTGTTTAGGAAAATTCGAATACCAGATTTGTTGTGCTTGCAAAACTTCAACATGTGAACCATATATGTTCTACAGAATAAAGGGTTCTTGGCCATTAAGCTTTTTCCAATAACGATTATATATAAGATCACAAAAGAAAGAAGAAATTACAAAAGAAAAAACAGAACAATTTGAGTTTCCCAACTATTCAAGGGATACAAGCAAGACCCAAAAGTTCCTTACAGAAAAAAGACCAAAAATAAAAAATGAAGTGACAATAAGATAGAGTTCCTCTAGATGGGAGTTAATTCGCGAGAAGCCAGGGCCTTATAAATCTCAATAATCAGCCGATTCTCAATTTCTTCAGACGAATACTTTAGGGAAACTTGGCGAGCCTTTGGAATGCGCCTTCCACCGAAAACGTTGCTACTACTCAAGTGGCCGACGTTGCCTGCCAGGCTAAGCATGGTGTTCATATAAGCATTCTTCAGCTTTATCCAGAGCCTCAAAGGTGAGACAATCTTCAACCGCAGCTTTGGGATTGCTCTCAGCCTCCAAACTCTACTTGGGCTGTCTCCCAACCTCACGATCTTTACGTTCTTTCTGCTTGTTTTTGATCCATGGAGCCGCTGGTACCGTTGTCTTCTCCAGTATCTCTTCAGGCTACCTTTAATTGGTTTAGGAATTAACTCCATTTCAGACACACAGAAAGAGACTCAGAGAGAGAGAGGCTTGAATGTGAATGAGCTGGGTGGAGACACTCTTATTATATATATATATATATATATATAAGAGAGCGCATGTAAACATCTCGCCATCGCGGCAACTTCAATTTCAACAGACACCCTTTTTTTCATTAAAAATGGTCAAGAAAGCCGGTTTGACAGAGTAATTGCTTTTTGGGAGGATTACGACCTCATTAAATAGTCACGTTTGTTCCTGTAGAAAATTGAGCAGTCTTTTCTTTTTGTTTTTTCAAACCCCAAAATAAAATAAGTTTCTATATTATTCTCTAAGATTAATTAGGTAATAAAAGTCCTCATTCAACTAAAGTTTTGTCCGAGCATCGCAGGAGCTATATACCCAGTAGAATAAAATGAGCCTTAAACAAAACCCAAAAAAAAAAAATTTGTTTAATTTGATTATAAAGCATATATTTAACCAGAACAAAACAAACAGAGCCTAGCCAACTAATTGAAAAGGACGATGCCGCTCGTGGGACTTTGAAAGTCCTTAATCCAATTACATGGTAATGTATTTGAGAATGACGCGAATACACGTAATATTAATCATATGTACTAAATGTTTGACCACAGAGCCACACAAAAAAGTCCAAATGTTTAATAATAGCTTTTATTAGGTGGAGATTTTTGAAAAGCTTTTGTAGGTGCGCCTTCACTCTTCCTAGCTACCCACTCAAAAGCTAGGATGCCTAGCTTGAATTACCACGTTGAACACAAATTACCCACAAATTACCAAGGAAATTTTTGTGCAAACATGTCTGCATTGACTTTCTTCCCCTCAACAGAGAGGTGCTTGCGATTTTGTTGAAAATTTCAACCTTGTGCTTAAAGGCATGCACCATCTTTATTGCGGCTAGAGATTTTCTTGTTGGGAAGCTGAAAGATTTTCCTTGCATTCTATTATTTTAGTTTCGCCGCCTGAAGTGGAATTTCCGGCTCCACCGCCACCATAACTGATTAACCAACCAGCTAATTGAACGTCGACCCAATGGTTGGTTGAAATAGAGAAGAACATGGTGCGATGGAGACGTATTAAGATTCCTTGCTTTGCTACAAGTGGGATGCTAAAAAATTCCTTCATAAACAAACAAAGAGAGATGGGACAAGAAGTGTGTGAGGTGAGAGGTCACACGCTCGCATATCCACAAGCTAACCGATAAGGATTCAACCCAAACGACTGGACCAACTTCTCCTTACGTACCCATCATTTTCACCCGCTTGCTGCTTGACTCACACCATGATGGCAAGCCTTAAAAGCATCAAAGCCGATTCCGACTCGATTTGGAAATGGAATGGGAACCTCAGCAACAAGAAAAAGAAGGAGAATAAGCAATTCCCGGTTGCTAAATTTTTCCAAAACGGCCGGGAGGCGGCGGAGGAACTAGTGTTGGGGCCGGGAGTCGGTGTTGGGATTGGGTGTGGTGTTGGAGTGGGGTTCGGGTTGGTCGGAGGGATCGGTTATGGTGGGTGGCCGTGGAACCATTTGCAGGTGGTTTTTGGGGCTGGGATTGGTTGTGGTGTTGGTGTGGGGTTTGGATACGGCCAAGGGATTGGATATGGTTTTAGTTTCGAGTCCTTAGAATCACACATGTCCAAGCAGAAGTCTTCAGATTCAAACAAGAAAAAAATATTAATGTAATATTATAATTCTGATATGAAGAGCAATTATTTCTTGTTTACCAATTCTAATTTTTTGTTTGAACTTTTATATATGTTTGTTGAATTATTCGTTCTGCAGGTTGATATATATCCAAGCATTATGGCCAATGGTTTATTTTCAGTCTTTTATTTTTTTATTTTGGGCAAGAGTGATGGTTTACTTTTAGTCATAGCCGACGGTCAGCTTTAAAGGCGGACAAGAGCGTAAATCAAGGTTGTTGAAAAACAGCACATATAAGTCATAAGCTAAGAACAAAACAAATGCAATCTTGTACACTTCCATCTACCTTGTGGAAAATCATCATCCCACGATTTTGTCATGCATGCCCACCAATTACATACGCTCTTTCAAATTTGGTTGTGTTATAGTCTGGTCCAGTTCTATCAAAACATCAATTTATGCCGTAGTTAGTGTCTTACCTAGTTAATTACGTGAAAATTGCATTGAAAGTCTGAGGCCATTGAAGTTTGAACTACCACCCTTGATGGTGCCAATTAAGTATCCTAACCTTGATGGCAACTTATCTTAGCCAATAGCGTGCTAACTGATTGGGAAACATTAAATTGTTTCCACGTCCTTTTAATTCTAGAGAATTTGCAAACATGCACCGAGAGAATTCTATTTTATACTACTTGGGTTTGTCTCTCTTTGAACATTTTATATATCAATCAATATTATTAATTCACCAAGATATTGCCCTGTCAAATTTATCAAGAACACTTGAGATTCTTCTACCATTTGCTAATTGGGAACGTGTTTGAGAGGCTTCAACACATAAATCTTTTTGCAAGAGTGAGAGGAGAAAGAGAGATGAGTAATGCTAGGAGGAGTATTAGAGTTTTGGGGAAACTTCACTTGAATTACTTTGGCCCCCTGAACTTCTACTCGATTTTACAGACCTCCCCTTAAACTTTCAAATATCTCATTTTGGACCCCTCAACTTTGATTTGTTCTCACTTTAGATCCCTATGTTAGTTTTCAACATTAAATTCAAACGGTTTGACTTTTTATGCCCATTATACTCCACCCAGCCCACTTGCAATTTCGAAAATGCCTAAAACTATAGCACCCACCCCAGCCCAAAACGACACAGTTTTGGGCATTAAAATTATATTTTTTTTCTTAAAAAAAAATATTAAAAATATTAAAAAACTTTTTTTTTTTTAAAAAAAAAAAACACCCCAGCCCAAAACGGTGTTGTTTTGGGCATTAAAATTGTTTTTTTTTCTTTATTAAAAAAAGGGAAAAAAAAAAAAAAAAAAAAAGACTGAGAAATATCAGGGTGGCTGAAGCCACCCCTATGGCCGATCAGGGGGTGGTTTCGGCCACGCCGTAAGGCCGGTATAGGGGTGGCTTTGACCACCCCCATGCCCTTGGGGGTGGTCCAGCAACCCCCAAAAGCCCAAACCCATCCCAAAACCCTTTTT